>NW_024423343.1:35084220-35141396 GCF_017311325.1 Ursus maritimus
ACCCCCCCCCCCGCAGACATGCTCAGAGTGTTTCAAACCCCCCCCCCAAGATCCTATCTATCTATATATATGGTTACCTTTTTTGGATTCCAAATCTACTGAAAACTGAGGGATCGATTATAGATGGTATGATGAAGTTAGTGGCAGGTCCACAGTTTTGGGGGGGTCAGAACTGCAGGGGTGGTGGGAATGTGGGTGCTATCACGGGGGGGGGCTGGACGTAGGGGAAGGAGAGAAGCAGAAGAGGTACACACACCCCATGCGGTGTCATGACGAGCACCACAGGCAACACAGGGCTCTGGCCCCTGAGTCTTGGGTAGCTGGACAACATCAGGGGAGGGGAGGAGGCTGAGCAACCTTTGACACACTCACCCCCTTTCCTTTCCAAGGGCTGAAGAAGTGGCGGGATATTCCGGAAGCGGGGGTGGGGGGAGAATTGGGAGGGGGCAGGAGGAAGAGTGGATCACTGCTCACGCCAGTGCAGCCAGGTTGCAGAGGGAGGAAAGTTCAGGAAAGCAAATTGGTATGTCTGTCTTGTGTCCCTGTCCTGGACCCTCAGCCTCCCTACCCCCTTCCACTGAGCTCCTGAAGTCATTGTATCCCTGGAAGCCCTTAAAGTTATATACTCCAACTGTCTGAGGTTTTGGATGATGACAAATTAGAAAAAGGCTTCTGCTGCAGCCCAGCACCTAAGTCAGAGAGTTCGGGGGAGGAACGATAGTGGGATACTGGATGCACAACTAGGGAAAAGGAAAGTCTTGCCTGCCTCCCTGGCTTTCTCTGCAGGTTGGGGCGAAGGAGAATGGAGGGCTAGGGCTTGGGGCTAGGGAGTGCTTTGGTAGCCTGGAAGTGGGATCCACAGAAGTCCAGCTCCTGTCTCTTCAGCTAAAGGGCCCCAGGAGTGCTCTAGGTGTTCAGCCTTTCTTGCCCTGACCAAGAAGGCCTTGGTCTTGCCGGAAGATCCAACTGGGGGTAATCTGGACAAGCAGGGTGACAAGATTTGCGGGAGAAACTTGTTCAGGTCCAGTGGGGCCATTGTAGACGGACAACAGCATCTATCTCCAGCCTGGGCAGCCAACCGGGGACCCGCAAGTGTAAGATGTGATTCTATTTGACTTTCCAAATCAAAATGCATTGATTGGGGCCCGAAGAGTTCACGGCACATAACCGTCTTAATTAAACCTGCTGTAAACAGACAAATCACTTCTCCTCTTGCACACAGAGCTCTGGGAGATTGCACAGGGTCTGGCGGAAGCTGGGCTTGAGGGATGCTCTTTAAAGAAAGGAGTGTAAATGAGGCACAGAAAAAAAAAAGTGGTGCTTCTATGACCTTAGAAAACAACTTAACTGAAACCAAAACTCGAAATAGCCAGAAGGTATGGGGTAGGGGGGAGACTTAAAAGCCAGGGGACAGCCTGGTTGATGGAGCAGCTCCGTGGGGACCCGCAGACCAGGGTGGGACCAGCAGTGGAAGCTCAGGGAGGGAAGGGGAGGCCCCAGGTTGTTTGGGGAGGCTGAGGTACTCATCGCTGAGGCTCTGAGTTACCCCACTCAGCCCTGCGCTTTCCTTCCCAATCCTTCCATCTTTCCCTGCCACTGTTCTCAACTTCTGGCACTCGGAAGACAGCACCGAGAGGACACGTCCTCCCTGAACTTGGTCAGCGTGGGGGACAAGGGGCTGCCGGGATGAGTGCCCTTAGCACGTAGCCACTATGGTGGGGCGCTACGAGCCTGGTGATGGCAAGACTGGAGAGGATGGGTGGGAACAAGAGCTCAGCCGGAACAAATGGGAAGGGAAGTTGTCTATAACCCTCTGGGAAAGCGGGAAACGGGGCGTATACACTCGTAGCTCAAGGTTCATTCCCTCTTCAGCCAAGTGCCGACACCGTGGCTCGATCTCAAGAAGCTGGATGAGGGTCAGGCGCTCTGGTACCATCAGCCCGCGGGTGCGGAGGAGAGCTTGGGGAAGTGGCGGCGCTAGGAAGGGCCCGCAAGACACCCTTCTCTGCCCGGAATATGCAAAGGACTGGGTTTATCTCCGAATAATTCTGGGCCTCCGGAAGTTACCTGGCAGAAAGCGACCCTCGAGCCGAAAACAAGACGAACGAAGGGGAGCTCATCGGTTTTCTAACTAAAAGTGAAAAGGAGAAGTTCTCCATAATATGTAAACACTGAAGATACACACGTACAGGTTTGGGTGTGTTCCTGGGAACTTGGGGAGCTGCCTCCTCCACCCTCCATGGTTTGCAAACCTGAATTCTCATTGCTTTTCATTGACTAGCTTCTGACCCCAACAGTAATCTGATTCAGAAAGACTCTTCATTTCGTTAGGCTGACGTTGGCAGGCACTAGTTATGTTGTATCTGGTAGGGAATTTGAGTTCAGTTAAATTTTAGCATAATGCTTTTTGAAAAAAGTCTTTTAAAAGATTTTTTTACTTCCATACAGCAAGTAAAAACATATATATATATATATATATATATCATATATATATATGATTGGAGAGAAACATGCTTAGATTGCCTTCAGATTTTTGAGATTTTGTATAGGTGCCAACAACTCCGTGGACACAAACGAATGGGCTATTTGCAGTTGTTATACATGAAAGGTCTTTTATATTTTTAAATTGAGGCATGGTTCCCAGGTGGAAAAATTCTTTATGACTAAGAACAAGCTTTCAAAAAGATTAGGAAATTTAAACAAAAATTTAGAGTGCATGATGGTATAGAAGTCTTTACTGAAAACAGCAGATACCACTACCATCCAGGAGTTGAAGTCAAAATGTAGTAAAAGTTAATTAAAATGCAGACTATTAGGGAAGCATTGCAAATGTCTTTGTCACATCCAAAGGGAAAAATCTTTAGAAACCTCCCTCCCTTGTTTTATACTTGTGTTGTGAGACTTGAATTATCAACATTTTTTTCTTCTGAAATAATAACAGTTCACCTTTCAAAACTCTTCACCACAGAGCGACAATGACGATTGTTCTCCAGGCGAAGAAGGACTTTTGAAACAAACAACTTCTTCCACATACTCACACTTGCACACCCCACACAAACGCACACATAGTTGCCGTTTTTTTTTTTTTTTAAACGTTGCTTTTGAATGAAAGAGAGAGAGGAGAGAGAGAGAGACAGACTAGGAAACTCGAGCTTAGGTAACCAACGAACCCAATTACTAGGCTTTATTGATACTAAAAGGAAAAGTTCCCCTCGTAAAATTTCTCTGAGCTTATTAGTTATTTAAATCAGCCCCAGGGCTGGACCAGCGACGCCGCAGGCACCCACTGTCGGCTCCTGGAGGTGAGCAGACGGCGTCCGCGTCCTGACCCGCCGCCTCTCGCCCGGCACTTGGCACCCGGGGCAAAGGCAGGCGCAGCGAGCTGAGGTGAGCCACTTGGCACGAGTGCTGGGCCTGGCACGCTTGGAGATAACTCCGCGTGGCCTACGGGTATTAGAATTTAGAAGCGAACAGGTCACAGGCAATGATGAGGGTGTGGGTGAGCAGGCCAGGCGCACAATGGGCACCAGAACTCAGCGCGCTGGCGGAGCTGCTCCGCCGCGGGTACGGCTGGGCACTGGCCCCTGCGGCCCCGGCGAGAGCGCGCTTGTTCTAGCCGCTAGGCTGGCGTCCTGGGAGAGGGTGGCGGCCGCCAGGCGTGACCGCTCAGGCCTCCAGGGCTCACTTCTGTTTTGTGTGGGGCTAGGAGTTTTGTAATTGGGTAGGCACCAGGTGAATTTACACCTTTCTGGGTCGTTGTCCCTTTCAATAGCTGACAGTCCCAAAATGTGTGTGTGTGTGCGTGCGCGCGTGTGAACAGTTGAATTTATTAAAAATAAGCCCCAGCCTACCCACTGAAGTCCTCTGAGCCCGACACGGGGGCTCTCAAATCCGACGTAGCGCTGGGGCAGCTCGAGGTGATGCTTAGCTCAGCTGGATTTCGCCGGGGGCCGCGAGGCAAGGCACGGAGGGGGAGGGAAGAACCGAGCCCCAGAACACCGTTGTCACAGACACCCGGGAGTTAACCCGGGGGTCAAGCCTTGACGGACTAAGAGAGTTTCTGTGGGGCTTCGTGAGACGGAGAGAACAGGCAAGTCACCAGCCCAGGAAACCCTCTAGATTCCTCGCCACTCCAGAAGGGTTTGGACCGCCAAATAGACCGACTACTCGCTTCGTCCTCGGTCCCAGTAAGTGCTTGGCACCTTGGGTCTCGCAGCAGGCTTTCTCGCTCTCTCCCGCGCAGTTCTAGACGAGCGCGGGCCCAGGGTCGCTAAACGCTCCCGGAGCTGCTGGAGCTTGGGCTGCCTCGGACCCGGCTTCCTGCGCCCGCTCGCCCTTGCTACGGGTGGGCGCGAATTTCAGCACTCAGGCTGCGCTGCCTGTAGTTTAGGGCACGGGTGGGGCGCCGTGGCCTGGACTTTCCAGGTATGCTTTTCATTACAAGGGGTTGGGATGCCGCCGAGGTTTTGCTTGCCGGGCAGGTTTTTGTGTAGGGTGGTCCGGTTGAGACCCGGGCCGGGGACCTGCCCATCCCCCGCCGCATCCTTAACCCGAGGATTTGAGGCGACGCGGAAGGGCCGGCTCCGGGACGCAGCAGACTGAACAGGCGCCGCAGGTTTCGGTCGCAGCCCACGCGGTGGCGCTGTAGGGAGAGGACGCCTTATCTCCGGCCTGGGACCCGGGCAGGGACCCGGGCAGTGTCCCGGGCTCCGAGGCGACGGGGCCGTAAGGATGAGTCGAGGTCGCGGGTTTCTTCTCCGCTACCTTGGGCCTCGGGATTAGAGATAGGACGGACCCCGTCCTCCTTGCTCGGTGTTTCCAGACAGAAAACGCAGCGGGTTGGGAACGGGACTCCGGGCTTAAACCCGGCCGCCCCGGGGTGGGGGCGGGGAGACAGCGACAGCTCCTTTGGCGTTTCGTTTTCTGTCCCCGATAGCCTTGTTACTGGTCGTTTAAAGTCGATTTCTATTTTTTTAAAAAACTAGTTTAGCAGGGCAGTCATTCTTTCCCTGCCATGCTGCAGGAGATCCAGCTATTAAGCTCTAGACTGAAAAAGAGTGAAAGGATCCAAGAGCCTGGGGGCGTTGTCATGTGTCTTCGGAGTTGTGCTCGGAGCCCGCAGGCCCTCCGCCTTCCTGGGCTTCCCAGGACGCGGCCGCGGAGAAAGCACATCCACATCTTCAACCAAAGTCTCCCTTACCTTCAAATCATGTCCCCTTGCTTTCCTTACTCAAGGCAGGCAGCGCCCACCCCCGATGCCTTCTCCCATCTCCTATATTTGGTACCCCAGTACACAAAGCTCCCAGTCGTCGCCTAAGGCAGCTCCTGGGCCAACTTTCGCGTGTCCCCTCCCTCCCTCTGGGCGTCTGCATTGTCTGTTCCCCTGATTTCGGACCCACCGACCTCCTGGGTGTTCAGCTCACCATCTAACACAAACTAGTTGCCCGCCACGCATCCCCAATCAGTCGTCTCCCCGGGAATCATCTCTCCGTCGGGGCCGCGGGGGCTCTTTCATTTGAGGATGGGAGCAGGACCTTCACCACCCCTACCTTAGGCGGCCCGACGGCTTGCTCACCGCTCCGCCCCCGCCCAGGCCCCAGAGCTGCTGGGGGAGCCAGGAGTAATTTATCTTTGCCTGGCGCGGGTTGGGATTTGTCCGGCTCTGATGCCAACGAGGAAAGCGTGCGGATAACGAAGTAAGTGTCCCCCGCCCCCTGCGCTCTGGTCAGTCCCCAGACGCCCCGGAGCAGTCTGGGAAAGGGCTCGAGCCCACCCTAGTTGATCTGCCTTCTAGGCGCGTCCCCCTCGGGGCGTTCTGGCCCCGGGCCCCAGTCCCCTTGGCACATCCAATTTCCAATCCAAGCCTGGGGCAGTTATGCGGTCCGTGAAAATGTTGGTCGCCTAACTCTCCCCGGACAGTCCGCGGCGGAAATTGGCTTCAGAATTGGTGTGGGCTTCATTTGAGAGAAACGATTCCCTCCCGCCCTCCTCTCGCCCCCAGCAGAGCAAGCCCTGGGTTGGGGAGGGGGGGGGCGCGGAGAGGGGGAGAGGCAGGCCTGCGTGGGTTCCTAGGAGCCATAGAAGGCTTTCGACGCCGGCAATTCCCGTAGAGTTTTTCTTGTGTGTGAGAGAGTGGAGGGAAAACGCGGCACAACTTTCCCGTGTTCTCTAAGAGGCAGCACACCGCCGTAAGGGCCTCCTTGCCTGGGCGACCAGATTTGAAATCAAGGAAGCCTGGTGATGGATGCTGGGCCCTCAGCTGGGTGGGTGGGTGGCCCGGCTACAGACGGCATTCTACGCCGGGCACCAGGTACCCTACGCCGGGGCAGTCGGGCCTAGGCCGTCCTGCGCGGTCATTGGGGTAGGAAGGTTGGCCACAGTCAAGAGCTAGCGCAGTAGAAACCTCGGTGTCCAGAGGAGAGAAATCAAGAAATGCTGCCATTAAAAGTGCAGGCCATAAAAGAAGAAGGGCCTGACAAGAGATAGAGAAAAAAGGGGAGAACATGAAAATAAGCAAAAACATGTATATTTAAGTCCAGCGCATAAAGATCCGTTGATTTTTAAAAATAACAAATCTCAGTGTGATTGTGAAAGACAGGCGACCTTTGACTAAATGACATATGAAAAAAATTGGGGGTGGGGAGGAGAGGGGAAAAAAAGTCTTAGTAGATTCCCGACAGAAACGTCAGTGAGAAGCAAGTTGAGGGATAAAAATGTCCCCCAACGTTAACTTTATGCTTTGAGCACTGGAGCAAACTATCTGTACAAAAATGGGTTTTGGATCAAATTATTAAAAAAACAAAAGTAATTAAAACCAATTCTTTTCTTGAGTGTGATTTTGTTTTAAAAATGTTTGGAAATAACCACTTGAGGAATATAAAACGAAACCAAACAAAACTTTTGAATCATAATTTATTTGCTGTTTTAAAAAACTAGAAAATCTTAGCAAAAGATAAAAATGCTATTTAAAATTTCTTATTGTCAAAATTAAACATGGTGAAAATAATCGCTTACTTCAGTTGAAATAAGGTCAATACAAAAATCGTGCAGTAAAAAGCTTATGTAATTTGAAACAGAAAAGGCCTTTATTAGGGACAAAACTCAAGGGGAAAAAAAAAAACCACACCGGGCATATATCACAAAACTTTCTAGAATTCTCCTTTTTTAAATCGAAAGAAATTTGTAAAATGTGTTTCTAAATATAAATCTGGAAATACTCAAAATACATTTCTGGTAATAACTCATAGTTTACGATATTTTCTTTTATGCTAAATGCACCTTTATATATTTTGAGTTCTTTTGCCCAAAATGATAATTTTGTTCACTATCAAAAACGGACAAGAAGAAATTCTAATAATGAGAAAATCAATTAATTTAAAAGGGTCCAGAGTCTGAAAACAAACTAGCCACAATGTACATTTAATTGTACTTAATTGTATACTTTATTTAAGTCACCCTTCTCAGGGGTTTAATAATTTAGAATCAATAGTTCCCTTCAAAACATAATAAAATATTTACACTTTATAAAATATTAACCCATTAACAATACCGCTGTGTTGTTTATAAGAGTGTGACTGAAGTCCCATAATCATGCTGTTGACATAAGCATGTGAGGTTAGCGAAGTGATCCTTCGCAAAATGTAAATGAAGATCTTCAGACAGTAGTGTTTATAAAATAGCTCATTAATGACTTAAGATTGAATCGCTCCAACCATTCGCATCATCAGATATAATAATAGTGACGAATCAGACAGGAAAGATCCTGGCTAAACCATTTGCATTTTTTTTTTCCAGAAGTACTGAAGTCCTAATATCATCATTTCTTCTAAGTTCCTGGACACTGATCCGGAGGAGGATTCTGCAGTTCAACACCAAGGTAAGGAAAGAAATAGCATTATTATCGTTGTTAAGATATTTATAAGAATTGCGCCACTCCCCATTTTGAAAACGGGCTCAAACTTTGACAGTGGTAGTTGCTTTTTGCAAACCCCCCTTCCCATTCCGACGTGAAAGTACAGATTAAAAAAAAAGTTTGTTGATCAAACTTACAGTTTGTTTCTTTGCAGCCAAAACCCTTTTAGCTACCACCACGAGTTGGTTTACTTGAGCCACTTTGTTCTTACAGACTTCGAATTGTGCATTTTCTCTAACCCGTTCATTCAGGGAGGTGGGGGAGTTGGGGTTTGGGGAAATAAAAAACAGGGAAAAGAAAATGCTGCCTAAAATTCCCAGGGTGGCTTCCTGAAGGTTCACTATCTAGCTCTCTTCCTTTCTTCGCTGGCCTCCGACCGCCTCCTGGGTCGCCTCGGGCTCCTTTGGAACTTGGTGGGCGGCGCCTGGGTGCGGGGTTCTCCGGGAACTGGGCGTTGAGACTTAGGCCGGGGCAGGTTTAGTTTCTGGGACCCTTTCTCTTCCAGAGGCTCCCTCTCCTCCCAGGCCTCTGCTTTTGAGGGGATGGCTGCGCGCACGCCACCCACCGGGTAGGTGCGGCGAGTAGACGGCGGCCTACCTCGGGGCACACTAGGCTGACGCGGCTTCCCGCTGTCTGTGCACCGGCCCAAGATTTCCAGAATTACCCCCGAAGCGCGTTTCCCAAAACCGAATTTAGTTTGGCCCTCTGGCGCCGCCGTACAACCAATACTTCTTAAGGGGGACCGGCGGCTCTGGCAGAGAGATGGTGGGGAGTTCTCCGGGTCTGGGGGTTTAGGAAGGAGACACAAGGTGCGCGGTAGGGACTGGAGGTGCCGCCAGAAGAGGGGCTTCACCGGCCTCGAGGAGAGCGGGGACGCGTCCTCATTTTCCCGCCACAGGTCGGGACCACGAGTGTAAGCCGGCACCCCAGGCGTCTTGCGGGGGCCGCGGCCCCTGCCCACGTGCTTTTCTTTAAGGAGGTCCCGCGCCCAAGCGGGACCTAAGGGACAAAAGCGGGGCCCGAGCTCGGCCTGCTCCGCTAGGGCTTGCGCCACCTTAAATGAGCACCGCGGCTGGAGTCGGGCTGCGGGCGGCTGCGGCCGCGGGAGTCGGCAAAAGTTTGTGGCTCAGTTACACCTTCGCGGGACCTGCTGTGGACGCCCCCGCGCGGCCTCCCCCGGGACGAGGAGACCGGGTCCTCACCGCACACTCTGCCCGTAATCGAAGCCTCGTGCCTGAGCCGCTTCGGGTCCCAGGAGTCCCAGACCCGCAGCTGGAGGACCGGCAGCCCCACCGCCCTCACTGCCTCCGCGTCACGGCCTCCAGGAGGCCCGGGCTGAGCTGCTCGAGATGTCGCCGGCGCTGCGAGCGCTCCAGGGACGTCATCCAGGGATGCCCCCCGCCCTGCGTCCCCCACGCAGCCCCCTTTCCTGTCCCACTCGCAGCCCGGCGGGCAGTGCTGGTACTCCTGCCACTCAGGACACCCGGGCTATTGTTCTGGACCCACGGCCGCGCCGGCTCTGAGGGAGAAGCGGCCTTCCCCGCGCGTGCTGAGGTGCGGCGGGCCCGGACGGCCGGCTCCGCGCGAAGGGGGAGCTCACAGGCATCGGGAAAAGTTGCTCGGAGGGGCGGAGGCGGTGGGTGGTGGGCGGAGGCGGTGGGTGGGGGAGGCGATAGCCCTCCTATCTCCAAAGTCGAAAGTACTCGGCGCAGTTAGCAGAACCGGGAGCCGAGGCAGCCGCGGTTGCCTACTGCGCGTCGGTCTGCGCCTCCGCCGGGAAACGAGGCAACCAGCGCCTGCCTTGTCGCCGCCGCCTCCGCGCCGGGACGAGTGCGCCTCGGGGCTGGGCGAGGCAGCCGCGCCCTGGACCCGCCACGAGGAGGAGGACCAGACCCGAGCCCCAGCGCCCGCCTGCACCAGGGCGCAACCACCCGCCGGCCTCGGCCACCGCCTCGCGCGGCACTCGGTTCTCTGCCATCGGTCCTCCGCCGCCCGACGCGCGCGGTCCTCGCCACACAGCTCTGCTACAGCCGACTCTCCCCTTCCTCCTCCACCTTCCTCCCTGCCTCCCACCCGCCCCTCGCCAGTCCCTCTGCTTCCTCCTCAGCCCCGCCGCTGTTTGGGTCGCAGGGCTCACAGCGATTGATTGATTGATGTTTAATTTCCTGCCAGGCGGGGCCCCCCTCCCCCCGCAACCTCCCCAGCCCTCCTCCCCGCCCCCCACTCTCCTCCTTCATTGCGGTGGACCAGTCTGGCTTGGGTTTAGATCTTTCCCCCCCAGCCCCCATCCCGAAATAACGCAGAGACTTCCCCTACCCCCACCCCAAATTATTATTTTGAAGGCGCTAGATCTGGGGACGGAAAGGGGGAGGGGGAGAAATCGGAAACCGAGGACAACCCAAAAGGACTCACTTTGCCTGATGACTCAACGCAACTAATAATCATCTCCCTCTCAGTGTATCTCTCTCTGCGGCTTGTCAGTGAGTCCGGCTCCGGCTGCTGGCGGCGGCGGCCGAGAGGGGAGAGGCTGGAGGTGACAGCTTGGGCGGCCGCCGCGTTTCCTCCCGCGCGCGGTCCCGGGTCCCTGCGCCTTCACGGCTCTCGGTGACACCGGCCCTAAGGCTCCAGCCGCGCCTCCTCGCGAACTAGCAGACCTGCGAAGCGGCAGCACCGGCCCGCCTCCGCCTCCTCCCAGTCCTCAGCCCTTTCTCTCCAGAACGGGTCTCCTTCCCGAAGGTGTGAAAAGGCTTTTTCAGCCTCCTTCTCTCTTTTCCCCTCCTCCGCCGTCTCCTCCCCCGCTCGCTCGGGTGCCCCTTTGGAGGAACCCTCCTTTCCCTCTCCTCCTCCTCCCCCTATCCCCCCCCCCCCATCATCATCATCATAACAACCATCTCTGCAGTAGAAGACACCCTGACCCAGGACCTTAAACGTTAGGACCTGGGAAAGAGGAAAAGGGGAAGGAGTAAAGAGGAAAGAAGACTAGGAGAACACTGCAAGGCAAAGCACCAGAAACTTTCCACCCTGGATTCTCTACTTTTGCTCCATGGACAGAGCCTCAGCCAGCCAAGTTACAGACAGACCGTGAGCAGTAAGTACGCAGGGCTAGGACTCCCACTTCCAAGCTCGGGAGTTCGGGGAAGCCCCGGGTCCGGCTAAGTTCCCTCCCGGCAGCTCTCGCCCTCTTGGACAGCGCAGCCGAGGGAGTGCGGGCGGAACCTTAGCCCGCAGCCCTCCCGCTCGGTCTGTGCATCTCTCGCATCTCTCCTCTCACCTCCTCTCTGCCACCCCCACCTTGTCTCCTTGACACGCGGCTTCTCCCACGGCGAGAGCACCCGCGAGGATTCCTAGCGCACTTTGTTGTGCCGGGCTCCTGCTTCTCGGGGATGTCAGTGACAATGTGAGTGCCGTTTCATCAGGTGTTTCCTCCTCTTCCGCCGCCCCCCAAAAATCCAGGGGTGCCGAGATCTGCGGGTTCCTTGAGGAGCGCGCTGTCAGCCAAGAGACCCAGAGGAAAACTTTTTGGAGAATTTTTTAAATTGGGGTTGATGAAGGTTGCTCCTTAACCTAATAATTTAAATGCTTTTTGCTTTTGTGTTTTATGCTGAAGAGCTTTTAAAAAATCACTTAGGATCGGAAGAACGTAAGAACGTTCCAAAATAATGATTGTAGCCCCCGCCATTGTGATGAAGGTTGTTCTGGAGAGTGTTCTGATGAATACCTCTAAATGTTTTTGGATGCTCATTAATGTGGAATTGGGGTTGGTTTTGTGCAAAGTGTGTTTGTGCCTCAAGACTTGCTCGGTAAAGGTAAAAGCGGGGATTCAAGGAGTCCTTATGCCAGGCCTTTGGCTCCTGCCCCGCCATTCACAGCACATTCATCATGTGGTTAATTCGGTTTCTTATGGACTTGTGTACATCCCCCACCCCCTCCTCGAGTGGGTGAGATGTCTTTTTATGAAGTTCACTTCTTCCGCAACCCTGACCCCCACATGGCGAGGCTGTCTCATCCGAGAACGGCTTATGCCAACCCTGTCCCAATGAATGGGCCACTTCTGGGCGCCCCTGGGCGCTGGCCTGATAATCGTCGCCGAGAGCTAACTCCTGGAGAGCGACTGGGCAGTGCCGCAGCACCTCGAGCTTCCTTTGGGCCGCCTAGTGTAAGGTGGGGACCCGCTTCCCGGCTCGGGCCCCTCAGGCAGCGTGGGAGGAAGTTTGTGTGGCTGTGGTGCAGCGCTCTGCCACTGGCCTGAACGTCTATCACGTGTGTGAGCGGTTTTCCCTCTTTTTTTTTCCCTCCCCCTTCCCTCCCCCCCGCCCCCTCCCTAGGTCCCTGCGCGTTTTATTGCGACCTGCCGGTGGGAACTTTGTCTCCGAGTCGGAGCAGCATGGAGCGGCGGAGCGAGAGCCCGTGTCTGCGGGACAGCCCCGACCGGCGGAGCGGCAGCCCCGACGTCAAGGGGCCTCCCCCGGTGAAGGTGGCCCGGCTGGAGCAGAACGGCAGCCCCATGGGAGCCCGCGGGAGGCCCAACGGCGCCGTGGCCAAGGCCGTGGGAGGTAACAGCCCGGAGCTGGGAGGCGCGCGCAGCCCCGCGGCCCGGCGATAATGGCCCGGGTGTCAGGGTTCAGGTTGATTAGGCGCTGTCGCGGTGTAGGATTACAGGAAGTGAATTCCAGGTTGCCAAATAATGCCCCCGTCGCCTCTCATCTGCAACTGGTAGCTTCATCTAGAGTTAAAACAAGAAAGTGGTTTACCCAGAGGGTGGCATTTTTTGGGCACTTTGCCACTGTGTGCTGAGGTGTTGGCAGGTTTATGTCACAGCCAGCTAACTGTTTCTAGATTTTCCTAGAGAGCTTTTTAGTGATTTAACTCTTTTGCTTTGCCTCAGAGTATCTGTTGTAGAGATGAAGTTTAGGTGCGATCGCTTTTGTGGACTAGTTTTTAATGCTCAGGAGCAAGAGTGTTGGTGTTACTTTGTAGTTAGGACAGTGCTTCGAGATAAATTAGTAACAACTGGGAATATATCCTGACACATTTCAAGTGGGAAATAAAGAATCATTATGAATCTGTCAGGCCCTTAGAGGCTTTAAGGTCACCGTTTTTCTATAAAGTTTAAAGTCATATGCATTTTTAACTTTGTTATAAATCATAGACAACAGGTAAAAATAGCAGAGTTGTTTTAATGGCTACATGCTGTTTACCTTTCCAAGAATTTAATATTATTTAAAGAAAAGCTTTTGTAGATTTTACTACTTAAACACCACTTTCTTTTAAAGTGATTAGAAAAAAAATTTTACAAAATAAAGATACACAAGAAATGTAAACATTAAAAATTTTGAGGCTTATGCCATTTACTTAGTTGTTTTCTACATATAAAATGCACAATTCAACGTGGCATGCAGGTTTTTTGTGTTTGAGAGCAACCATTAGTTTAAATCTTTTTTTGCTTCTACAGGTTTTTTCCCCTAATATTTTCAGCAGTAGCTTATTTAACATAATTCTTTATATTAGCCTGCCTGAAATGATGCAAAACTGTGGCAAAACTTAATGATAAGCTCCAACCCCATGTTCTAAATAGCCATAGTATGTATTTCAAAGTAAAGACTTAAGTCTAAATGTCCATGCCCTTTTAAAGAGTTAAAACAGACATTTTATAAAATAACACGTTTCTATTTTTACTTGGTTTGCTATTATTATTTCTTCATGGTAGACATTCAGGATGGTTTGCCTTAGTTCCTTACATTAATCATCTCCCTTGAGAAGCACTAGTTCTCACCATTTTTAAAGCTTTAAAAAATTATTTGGCTATACATTGAGGGTTAGGTATCTTTTATTTTATGGACTTTAAGATATACTTTAATAAAGCAAAAGAAAACTTGATAGTTCTGCGACCCACTTTTTAAAAGTGGTGTTTATTTATGTTATCTTAAGACTAGAACAATTAATTTCAGAACTTCTTGTAACATCTTTAGTGTATGCATATAAGAAAGAAAAATATATAGTGAATGTGATAAAAGCAAGTGTAAGATGATATAAGTGCTGATACTATTGATTGAAAAACTGGGCAATCCTTAGGAGATGTGTTCTCAAAGTGGCCTTATGCACACAGAAAAAAATTTGGACTTGAAATTTTGGTTTCTTTCTGAAGACCTACTAAAATTCACTAAATTGAAAGAAGTCTCTAAACATTTTAGAACGTAATTGTTAACAATTGTGATTCCTTAAAACAAGTGGTTTTTTTTTTTTTTTTCCTAGAGCATATCAATTTCCTTGACCAGGGATACCTTTTGTGTAAAATAGTGGTTGCATTTCTTATTTTCCGAGACTGTAATTTACATTTGACCATTTATTATAAATTTGATATAAAGCAGAATTAAGTCTTCAGGAAGAATAATGGATTTGTTTCAACAAGCTGCTTCAGTCATCTTTTCTGAGCTTTTATTTAGTAATATCAAAGGTCTTATTAGTTGCTTTCCAAACTGAAAATAGATGTCATTAGTTTGTCTCAGTAAGTACTACGTATATAGTAAAGTGGTTAAAAGAGTTTACATATGGTGGGTTTAAAAAATATTTTTCAAGAAAGATTTTGCTCTATATAGCATAATAGATTATTTGGAAAGATTTTAATTTAGAAAACTTTAAAATATAACAACTTAGAACATAAAATTTTAACAGTGTAAAGTTTTCGTTGAATGTTAATGTTGGTTTTGGGGTTTAAGTTTATATAGTTTCCTAATGTACATTGAGATGGTGATAATTTCATTTCTTTGTAACTTTTAATCATGTGTATAGATTGGAGAAAAAGCAAAGCCTTTTAAAAAATACACATTTTAAATTTAAAAAGAATGTTTAAAATACATTTCTAGTTAGCAGTTCTTTGTAATTTAAAGACTTTTTGGAACATAGAGTAAATATAAAATAGATTATATTTCTCTCACCTTACCTTCCTTTGTTTAAATTTTCTTCATGAAGCAATATAATAAGCATAGACAGCTACGAAATATTTATAACTATCATTTATTGCCATTTTCAGATTTATTATAATCTTGTCAGTGTTGTAAAGATGGTTATAATAATGTTTTAAAAATAGAGCTCAAAATTTGGGAGGATGTATTTGTTAATCTTTAGTGATTCTCTTTCTTAAAAGCTTTCCCCCTAAAAACAGGGGGAGATCATTAAGTTAATTGGCTGCTCAATAACATGGCAATTTATCTTACTATTTTTGATAAACAGTGAGGTGAATAAATATTTCTGAATGCATTGGTTGCAATAGTAAATTCTGTTGCCATGCTTCCACATTTTTAGAGAGAGACAGTTTGGTATGTTTTTTGATGAGAATGTGTTTGTTAAAAAAAGAGAAATAATTTTAGTGTCTGGATTTAACTAGTTGAGGTGGTAGATACGCTATCACAGTCTTCAAGGTTGCATTTTAATAGGGGACTTAAAAGTTAGTGTGCTGTTTACAATGTGGTTAGCTTTAGAAGACTATTAGAAAGTAGATCAGTTTTGCTGTGTCTTCACAACACTTTCTAGGATGTTTTTGTTCATATCTGAATAGTATGTTTTAAAGCATGTATGTAATAAAATAAGTGCTCAGATGTGTATGACAGTCAGCCCTTATAGAATGTCCCCAGGAAAAAAAAAAGGCTAATATCTCTTTAAAAAACATATGAAGGCTGGGAGAGAGTTTAGAGCAAGCAAGAGCACCGTGGTGTTGACAGCTTTATATCCCTGCTGGGTAACATTCACTTACTAGAATTGGCGTCCCCTCTCAGCTAGTAATTCACTCCATAAGGATTTTGAAAAAGGATGATTAATGGTGGGGAAATTTATATTTGTGAAATTGTTGATTAAAACTTACAGATCTACTTGAAGATTTAGAAAAAGAAGATTATTAAGGATGACGAAAATAAGTATCAGATGATCCTTTTTACCACCATTAACATAAGTACCTAAAATGTTCTGCTGTGTGTAATGCTTCAGCCACGAAACGTACAGCATAAAATGAAAGTGATGCCAGTCAAGTTTCCAGAGGAAGCAAGGCGTTCTGCTTTCCTCCTGGACTGCTGAAAGGCGCTGGCCAGTTGTGCTTTAATAGCAATAAATTATTGTGCCTCATTCATTGTTAACACAAGCATTTTCATTTTTAAATGTTTGGCTTAAAGAAGAACTTTCAGACAGCTTTATTTAAACTGAATGAACAGCGCTTGAGTATACCAGATGGTGTATTTGCTGATAGGAGGCATTAAACATCAGAAATCTTTTTGATATTTTTCATTTTCCTGTGAATTTTGATAATTTTTTGGTGTTAAATGTTCTAGATTTTAGGGGAAAATGTTTGAACACTGGGAATATGTTTTAGGGATATTTGCTGTTTTTGAAAAAAAGTTTGCTTTTTTTTTTGGAAAAGAATTTGTTTTTAAAATAATGATTTAATTTTGTTGAGAAATTGCCTGTTAAAGTTATCTTATAAACTAGTTGACCCAAAGTATGCCTATTCTTCTTGCTAATAGGGAGCCCTTTGAAGAACATAACTGTCTTGTTACAAGGGGAAAAAAATCATTATGCAATACACACTGATGTATTCAAATAGGAAAGCAAATGTGATCACGATTGTTGGGCAGGGCCTCATTTAGAGCTGAACATTGTCTACAACAACAGTTAGTTTAATTGTCTACATGTGGAACATTTCCTTTTAGATTAAAAGAAAGGCGGTTCAGGTCAGGTGCAGTCACCATATTAGCAATTATAGGGAGACATTTTACTTTTTGAAAGGAGTGCAGATATGAAAGAGTATAGATATTGACATATTAAAATGTAGAAAATACTTGGAAATTTAGAACCATATTATCAACCTGGGTAAAATGACAAAAAGTCATTAAATTTATTTTAGTCAAGGATGAACCCCATTATGCTTGTAGGGAGGCCTCATGTTATTATTTCAAAAGAGAAAAGATTGTATTTCCCTTTTACATTCAACTTTTTTTTTTTTTTTCTTTTAAGGGTTTAGGATCTTTTAAATAGAATGAACTTAGGCTTTGGGGTCATCCAACAATCTAGCATTCCTCTGTAGTTTTGCTGAGGTAGAAAAATAGCCCTTCTCTAAAGTGTTTTTAGTCCTTGGCCTGTTATTAAAATAAAGATATACTTGGTTAAAAAAATATATGCAATGGAACATACACATTAAACAGAACATAGGGTATCCGCCCCTCAAAGTCCTAAGCATAATTTGATGTTTCAAGTAATTTTGGAAGCCTTGTGTTCCATCAACAGAAACCCACTGACCATTATATATTCAAGATCATCTGCAATGAAATGTGTGTGTATGTGTGTTGGAGCTACATAGATGTCCCTTAAGGCATCTGTTTTTTAACCCCTGTAGAAAATAAGCAATATAATCCTTTCCCAGGGGGTTGTGACTAGTAGAATCAGTCTTGTGTGTATGTGTGTGTGTGTGTGTATATATATATATATATATATATCTTGTATATATATTATTATATTTATGTATATATAAACAGACTTATTGTCATTTATTAAAGATCTAGGAATATGAATTTGAGTTATTTTAAGAATATGGAAATCAGTTTTATTCCAGGCAAGACAGGGTAATTATTTGGTATATCTGGTAAGCAGTCAGGTTTGGTGGTCTACTTTAATAGTTTAAAACCTTTATTTTTCTTTTTTAAAAAGAGAATTCAGCATAGAGACTCCGTATGCATATATAAAAAAAGACATTAACAGGACTAGATGAATTCCAAATTGTATTATCTTTTTAGGTCTTTTTAGAGTGTTTAGGTTTCTGTTGAGATAAAAATGGTATCTTCACCTTTAAAAAAGTTTCTTATAACTAATAATCTCACATTAGGTACATAAATATGTTAATAATTTATTTTATTTCAGAAAGCCAAGCTTTATCCTACGTAGCGTGTAAATTAACAAAAAGTCCTTTATATTCTTTTATCTAATAAGTAGGCTTTTTTAAAAACCTATGTAACTAATGTGTGATAAGAGTACTTTTTGCTATCATCCTTATATGAATGCTGAGGTACAATGGCATTTTGGAACATATTTAAAGATGGAGCATTTGACAAAAGTTGTATGTGTAACAGTTTGTCAGTGAAAAGTGACAAGTGGGAAATGACAAATGAAATGTTGGCATCATCGCTCTTTATTTTGATAAAAATGTCTCAATTTGCAGTGATATAATACTGTTTCATATTATTTCATGAGTTGTGTGAGATGCATAAGGGGAATTTAGATTTTGTGAACGGAAAATTAGCAGCCCAAACTCTTTTCAGAAGCTTTGGCAGCACGGTNCCCCGCCCGCCCCCCCCCCCCCCCCAAGAATAAGAACAGCAGTGAAATATTGGATCTAACCCATACATTTTAACTCATTATTTTGAAAGAAAGAAAGAAAGAAAGAAAGAAAGAAAGAAAGAAAGAAAGAAAAGTGAAAATGGTTTCAAGTAGAAGACCTTTGTGCTTAGCTCGAAAAATGAAGAGAGTCTGCCTTTTAGCTTCCATTCTTTTCTTTATAGTGATTTTAAAATGAGTGATTTCCCTCTACTGACTTTGATTATATGGGGCCTTTCTCACTTCCAATCGCCACTACTCTCTAGCATTAATTTAGGGTGCCAGTAAAGAGAGTTGTGAATTCCTTTTATTTTAAAGTGCAATAGAGGTTTGAAAATGTCTATGTGTTAAAAATGGATTTTTATATACAAAGGATTCATCATCCTACTACTTACGGGTAATGTGATAGATATTTCAAAGTCCAAGTAGACGGCCCTGAGTGGAATTGAGGTATGAGTTAAAACAAAAGCCAGTTGAGTACTTACAGATTTCCAAAAAAGCACAGGCATAGCCTCTATAGTGTGTTCTTTTCCATTTTCTGAAGTCACATTGGTTCCCTTATTGTCAGTGATCAGCCAAACATTTATTTTCTTCTTTTACACGAAACAAACCCTACAAGCACCTCATGCTACACAGTGTTTATATAAAAATGTTCCCTGCTGGAGTTTTCAAAAGATGGAACTCTATGTATTTTTTTGTTTTCAATTAGCAGAATTGTTTTGCTGTTTAATAGCCAGTGATTTTAAAATTGTGGCAAAACCAGTATAATGAAGTGAAAGGCCAAATCAGAAATGGTCTTCTACAACTTGTATCTTATTCTTCCCATTTGCAAAATTTTACTCATTACATATTTTTTAAGAACTAGGTAAAAATGACCTAATATGGAATCAATGTGCCTTAGATATATAATTATGGCAATGGGCTTTATGGGATGTATTTTTTCCATTTTTCATTGATGTGTGTACCTTTAAAACTTTAAAAATAAACTAGTGAATATTATAGTTACTAGTTTGGCAAATGCTTAAAATGAAGAAAAGAGTATTAGTAGAAATTTTAAGAATTTGAACCTTGCAAAAAAGTTATCAGCAAATTATGGCAGCCGTATTGTGGTAAGAATGTTCTTTATTTGTGGTTATGACACATTAGGACAGTAAAACTCTGGGAGAAGTAGATTTCCATTTTAGTTGCTCACGATATAAGGCAAATTTGGATCTTTCCTTAACTAGTTGTCTTACCGTTGGAATGGAGTTTTCTGTCTTAGCACGGTGGGTTATTAAATGATAGCATTTAACATAACAACAGAGATTAAAAAGTTCAGGGGAAACACTGCAAGCTACCACTTATAAAAAAGTATGCATTTCACACCACAGTAACTGTTTGGTGCCCACTGATGGTTGCACAGTTACTGAAATGTACCCAGCAGCTCAGTGACTTTATTTGTTGAAGATTTGCACAGATATGGAAAAAAAAATTAATAGAGACTCTAGTTAGAGCAAATGTTTTCCAAAGCACTAAGATCTGACAGAGGTGATTTGCATTTTTCATAGAAACAATTTTAATTTCATCATGTTCAGCAGAGATATCATTTTCTTTCTTTAAAACAATTTTTTAAGTTGTTTTTATATTTGGCTGGAAAGCTAGTGTATCAGTTCTTTTATGACTGAATATGATTGATTTTCAAATTTCTTGATTATTCCCTATATTAAAATTGCATATTTTCATTGCATTTGTTCCAGTTCTTTATATGTATAAGGAAAGGCAAAATTGATAGCTTATTAGGAAAAAGCATTCATATCAAAACTCCTTAAATGGCAGTGTTTTCAAAACATTATAGTTTTTTGGTTAACAGAACAAGAACTTTCTTTTATCATAATCCAAAGATGCTAACAGAGCAGCATGATAAATGTCTCTTTAAGTGTCATAGTAAAAGAAAATGACTTGCCTTCTGAGGCAGTGGAGAGTTTATGTTGTTTTGGACCTATTTCCCAAGCAGTGATCGAAAACAGATTACAATAACAATTATACAGTCAGAAGATGCAATATCCATTTCTGCTTTAATTGAGTGAAAGAATAATAAAAACATCATTAAGAAAAATGAGGTGGACCTGTCACACAATGTACAAATTTTTAGTCTTGGAGAGGATGCAGAATAACTGAAATGCTTTTCACTTACTTTGTTGTGTTTATTAGCTAAAATCTGTTTTGGGGAGAGACCATTTGGTTCTTGATCCTCCCTGGGAAGTTGGGAGAGGAGCCCCTGGGAGGTGGTTGCTCAGGAGACAATTAAAAAGTACTCATTGATTCTGTCTTGATACGATGTTTGAGAAAGGAAATCAAATTTCTTAAATTCTACCTGAGGTATAATTACCTCCTCTTTTTTTTTTTTTTTTTTTTTTTTAAAACCTGTGTAAAGGGAAGACAAAAGTGACGAATATTTCTCTTACTACAAAGCTCTCCCTAGGCAAGGTAAGGTGTGATCCCTGGGCCTGCTGTCCTTTCTCCTCTGCAAGTCATAACCAGGATGAAGGGGAGAGAGAGAGTTGAAGGTGAATCATGAGCGCCCTTATTTCTTTTCGGAACACATGGGGTTGGGGGGACCCTGAGTTTCCACATGTGCACATCACTGACATTCACTCAGGTCACAGAGACTGTCACTTGAGATGCCTAGGCTCTGGCCTCCACTGGAAGCCATTGGGGCGATTATTAAATCCATAATCCTTCACAGTGCTGAGCCTCCAGGCCTCATTCCCCAGAGTGGAGCTTTCAGCAACTTGGCGTGAGCTGGCCGGCGGCAGCCAAAATCAGTGGCTAGTTTTCTTTCACTCTGGGCTATATCTCTTACTCTATTCATAGAACCTGTGAGCTCCTGGCAACTTTGATGACGACAGTGGGGTTAGCCAGACAATGGAGTTAACCCCTGCTCATAGTGGGGATACTAAAGCTACAAGTAATGTTGACCATCAGAACATTTGGACCCCAAAGTTGGACTCCGTTGACGGAGTTAGAGGAGAATATTTCTTTGATCTGAAGCTAAGAATTTTCTTGGATTTAATATTTAAAAATCTTTCTGAGGATGGTAAAGTGAAAGGAGTAAGATAGGCAGTAAACCCTTACTTGTGGAGGTCTCATAATCCAATTGTCCCAAGCGTAATCCCCTTTAGAGTGGAATTTATATCAAACAGCTCAAAGGCCTCTTTTTTTTTTTAAATCAGTTCAGAAAGTCTACTTAATAGCACCTTCATTAAAATACTTTTGTCAGCAAAGGGTTTTTGAGTTTTAACATTTACATAACCTAACAGCGGTGACGAGTGCCATGAGCTTTAAGGGTCTATTAGTGGTTCCGTTTTTTTTGGACTTTATAGTTTAAACCTAAACGTTAATTCTGGGTGGAACTTGGCATAATGTCTTTTTGCCTTGGAGGGAATTTTTGTTGTACAGTTAAAAAAAGGTTTTTTTGTTGTTTTTTTTTTTTTTTTTGTACAGTCACCTTCTCCATGTTGCCCCTTCCCCAAGTAAATAGCAGTTAAATAGTCAAGGTCTTTAAAAGGCTTATTTAAATTAAGAAAAAAAGAGGATTGATTATTTTAGGTGAGTTTAACAATTTTCCATTAGTTCACATTGTAAACTAGTGCTTTTGATATTAACAAGACCTGTGAGGCTGATAATGCAATGAAAATATTTTTCTTCTCTCTCTCTCATGTATGAAACTCATGTGGTAAAATTTTAAATAAAATCAAATTTGATGATCCTTGAGACTTATAAATCAGTTTCTTATCTTCTTTCTTAGAAGGTGAGAGACAAAAAAATTCTTCATTTTATGTCACCTGAAATTATAACATTGACCAGAGGGAAAGAAATTGGAATCTCACTGTTAAATAATAAAGTGGCAGAATACCCCCGTAGTAAGTATTTTGGAAAATTAAAAACGATCTTTTCTGTACGTTAATACTATGTTAGGGTTGAAATATTATGTAGGGATCTGATTACAAGGTAATTGTGAAATTAAAAACAAGTGAGGAAACCAACCCTGCAATGATAATTGTCATCCTCTGAAAACCAGAGGCATTTCGAGCGCTAGTGAAGGTGCATGCCGGGGGAACAGTGCTCATGGAGTAGAGTGGGGCTAAGCCAGGGTACTCCGGAAGCTTTGTGCAGCATTCAGCTTCCAAGGCTCCGTTCAGACAGGATTTTGTGCTATAGATGTGGCAGGTGTGGTGTTTGAAGACTAACACCCTTTATTATTGAGGGCGTGTAAGAGGAGCACATTATTCTCTGAAAGTAAGGTATACACGTTTAAGACCCAAGTAAAGGTACTTTACAAGAGTAACCAAGGTGATCCCGATTTTTTTTTCCTTCTCAAATGAATCTCCAGGTAACATTCAGCAAAACTCACTCTATTTATAGGCCCGTTCATATAGTAAGTTTGAGCCTTAAGCACATTTTTGTAGCTAACTTATAAACCCCCCAAAACTAGAGCTTACTACTGAAGGCCTGTCAACGCTGTCACAAATGGCCATTAGTTCCCAAGAGACTTTGAGGAGAATAAGAGCCATACGAAAATGCCGTGACTTTGGTAAGAACCATTTTGTTGCATGTGTATTTTTTTGCCACCATGGCAAAACCGTCAGTGGGGGGAGGCGACCTGTGTGTTAGGGATTCATGCTGCATGCTCTCCCATGGAAATGTATAGAATTCCAATTAGCACAGGGTCAGAGTATAAATGTACCTCTTTTCACACTGTTCCAAGTGGTTAGTGGAAAACAAGCTGCAAAGTAATTCCCTTGGCCCCCCAATAAAAAGATTTATAGCAGAATAATTCTCAGCCCCATAATGGGACTGTTGTAGGTTTGTGTTTGATATTTATAAAACTGAAATACAGTCCATGTACCCAAACTAAACATTTATTGTAAACAAGTTAACTGCCAAGAGCTTATATTCTGTCAAACATAATTATATTGAAGATTGATGTATAGCTTGAAAGCAAGTTTGAGGGAGACAGTTCTCTTTACCCAAGGAGAGCCTCTGAGGTGCAGCTCTCTTCTGCCTTTGATATAACTCACGAAATCGTCTTTCTTGCCGCCAGCCTCTCAGATATATAATAAACACAGGCTTGCTCTTTGAAAACACATCACTTTGTCGATCCTACTTCTGTTAACAAAATAAAGAGATGCGTTTATGTTCATGAAAACTGTGAGGTATAGTTTCTTTCATCATCTCTATGTAGTTGCGGCAGCGATGTGCGAAGAGGAAGTGGCCGCTCTCCCCAGGGGTGAGGCACCGTGGCCACACTGGAGCTAACCCACACATCTAAACCTCAGTTCACCCCAAAGGGAACGCCTTTCTCCTTGAATGCGGAGTTTGAAAAAGAGTCTGAGACTTGTCTTTTCTGTTATTTTGTGTTGAGCTTGTGAGATTAGATCTGTTTTGAAATTGGCCCTTTGGGGGTGAGAGTACATCAATATGCTTGATTTTGTGGCTCAGAAGTTATTTGAGAGTTAAAGAAACAAGGAATCCCAGGGAATCTAGAAGTGGAATCTTTGAGATTGAGACGTTTCATATCTGGGATCACCCCAGATTTAAAAAGGTGCAGTATTCTTTCAGGGTCTTTTGCTTTAATGAAGGTAGAAACTCGTATTATCTTTCCGATGAAGATTTATCATCCTTCTTTCTTCCGCCCTCCCCCCACCCTCAAATAAATCACTTTAGGCTTTGGTGATACTTTTCAGAGATAGTTAAAAGCGGAATAACTTTCCTCCTATGGTTCGATGGTATCCTTCGGATAACATTAAGGATGAAAATAAGATTTTCAGTGAATTTATATGCTGTAGCTTAAGTGATCTCTTTAGTTTTTTTTTAATATTAAAGTTAATATTCTCTCGGAAATTATATACATTACAAAGGGGATGTCTTAAAATTATAAAGTGAAAAAATAATATATGAGCTTTCTCTGTTCTCTTTTTCTGATTTAAGTAATTGCTGTAAATTGCACAGGTACATATATACTTAAAATATCTTTTCTGGGAAGTATTTCATCAGTGGGGACCTGAGTTTCCCCAGTCTGTATGGTGGGTTTTATTAACTTCATCTCAGTCACAATAATAATATCTTATGTATTGCAATCCAGAGATCTCGGTGTACCCTTAGGGAACTGCAGAATACACACTATGATTTTGACTTTCTTGCTCTCTCCTTGTTCTTTTCTTTTTCTTCTCCTAGTGTCAGCCCTTTCAAGGGCTTGCTTGCTGTTACCTATTCGTGGAGGCATTTGTTGGGTACAAGAATGAGAGTGGCTTTTAGTGGTGATGGCTGCCTGTCTAAGCTTGGCTTTGTGAAATCTGCATTCACTTCACAGTGATGATTTTTACACATCTATTAGACATCCCTACATGTTTTTGCTGTTTTATCCCTAGACATAGAGAGTAGGATTTCCTTTTGTAAGGAGAAAGCCTTTTATTTTTTACTATAAAAACTTCACCTTTTCAGGTTTTTATTTGATAAAAATCTCTCCACTCTAGTATGATTTCCTTTGGGGCTTTGCACCAGTGTTTGATCTCAATTTTTAATAATTTTGGTGAGTTAAACTCCCCAAAGAAAACATGCTTGTGCTATGAAATATTCCCACTAGAAATCTGGGTAGTCTTGTCTTATTGAGAGCCGAGTGCTTGATTCCTTTATTAATTTCTTGCTAGTGAACCTCAGTACAGTTAACCTTTCCTTAACACTACACTGGAGAAATCAATCAAGGATTTTTTATTTTAATTGTTAAATTAGATAGAATAACATTTAGGCAAAGCTCAAAACCTGAGATGATAAAACAAATGTTAGTATAAAGACAATTTTTATTGACTCTTTTCCTGACTTTTGGGACTATAAGTTGCAAATAGCTTTTCCAAAGAGGATAATGAGAATGAGGGGAGCAGTACATACATCTCCACTTAAATACTGTCTGAAAAATTATCTTTTCAGAGACCTCTTTGAAATTTTCCATAACGGACAGAAATCTTAGCATTAATGAATTATGGTATAGTTATTTTAATAAGCCATTGAGTCTCAAGACTTAATATATGCATTTATAACCCACTGTGAAAAGAACCTCAAAAACTCAGTTTTGAACTAAGGGATACGTCATGTTTGAACTCCTCTGTGATAATCAAACTTACATGCTCTACTTTTTTCTTTAAAAAAATTAAAAAAATTTTGGCATCAGTAAACATTTTTATGGGTCTGATTTAGAAAAGATGTTGCAGTCCTTCAGTGCAGCATCGATAGGACTGTGGATCAGACGCCCAGGGTTTTAGGATGTGTTCAGTCACAGAGCACAGTGCTGCTGGCCACTTGAGTCTTGCAGCAACAGACTGCGATGCCTTCCTGGTGATAAACCAGCAGTCTCTGTCAACAGTGGTCGCACGCAGCCCTGTGGTCTGGCGTACTTCCCCTGGAGAGCGTGGAGCGAGCTCTGAAGTCCACTCGTGTGGATTGTTTCTTAGAAAGCTTCTCTTGTGTGCTGATGGTGCACGCAGTGCAGTGGGCTACAGTGATGTGACAAGTTGAGCTGCGAAGTAATAGGGGAAAGCCAGAACCATTGCCCATTAATGGTGGTTATTAATGTCCAGCTAGAATTAGCATTTTGTTAAACTGCACCAACATTTATTTTGGAATTGCTGTAAGTCAGGCTCAGGGGTGGAGCGGGGAGTGAGGGAGTGAAGAAGACTTATCTAAGTCCAGCCCATGTTGGAGAAGGAAAAGGCCGGCCTCTCATTCACTCTAACTGGACATTCCTGACATCAGGGTATTTAGTTCCGTGGGTCAGGCTTGCTATGGCCCAGTTCCCAGGTGTAGCTCAGGCTTTTTTGTTTAGATAAGTAGCCACACTGTGCCTCCTGTGTGCCTGTGAAATCCTGTTTTGCAAACTGCCTGGCCAACTTGATCCTGCTACCACATTTCTATAAATGAGGAGTATTGAGAGACGAGTTTATCCTGCAGCCTTCAGATCTGACTTCAGGTTGAATTGTGATCTCTCAGTCTGGAGACAGGCCTGGAAGACCAGAACCCATCTCCTTTCCCTACCACTTTAAGCTCAGTTTGAGCCTTTAGGGTGGTAAGTAGGAGAGGACTAGAGTTCCTGCGGCTGCCCCACCCCGGCCTATTTTTGTTCTTATCTTCCAAAGTTAAGATCTGCCTCAGGGGCTGCAAGGTAGTGTCTGGTTTTACTAGACAGGGTTCTGAGAATAAAGTATTTCTTGATAATCTTACCTCCCCACCCCACTTCCCTGAAGGGAGAGAGGCATCAAGGAGCTTTATTGTTGAAACTCTATTTGGAGATTTACCCTTGAGTTACAAATAACTGGGTCACGGATGAACGTGAAATAAAATTTCTGCATATATGCCTTAATATGCCCTTAGAGTAATTATTAAGCAAATTTTGCCTTCTTCATCACTGTAGGATTAACTGTGTTCCTCCTGGTTTGAACAACACAGGTTGCCTCACCTCTGTCAGCTCTTGCTTCCTCTTCAGTAAGACTTAGAAAACCAGCAGCAAAGACAAATGAATTAATCCTTCAGAGAATCTTTGTTCGCAAAAAAGGGTCAGAGAGAAACTTTGGAAAGCGGAGCAGTTTAGGGGAGCCTGGAGGAACTCCAGTCCACCTGTGGATGGCTCCCTTGGCCCCAGATATTTTTGATCCCCTGCCACGCCAAGCCCTGTGAAAACTTTTTTTTTAATTGCATTACCTGAAATTCTATTAGAAGTTAATACAGGATACCATGAATTTCTTTTACAATGAAAAATATATCTAAGGAGATTAAAGGACTGCTAAACCATTCAAACAGCAAAGTGTAACATCTTTTTATCTATTAATCTCTTTGGAATTTTTGAGCTCAGCCCCCGGGGGAATGGGAGGCTGGCGTGGAACTGTGGAATGTGGAGCCTCTGGTTACCGGAGCTCAGGAGGTTGGGTGCCTGGGAGAGGACAGCAGGGGCAGGAAAAAGGAGAGTAAGAAAGACATACTTGATCCATCTTGAAATTTTGCCTGGGACCCCCAAGAAGAAGTTGAGGGGCAGCCTATTCTTTCCTTTTGTTTCTCACTGCAGTCTTGGTGCTCAGACTTGCCTTTATTGTTTTAGGGTGGAAGGAAGCAACTAGAGGCTAATACTGAAGGTTAATATTGAAGTTACTTCTTGTCTGTGACTTTGTGTGTGTGTGTGTGTGTGTGTGTGTGTGTGTGTGTGTGATAGAGATGGAGAGGGGGAGGGGGAGGGGAGGGAGAATGATGTTTTAGAGCAAGTCAATTGTTTTGTTCTTCTCATAAATTTGCAATAAGAAAAGATAGTTGCCACCCCGCACTGTCTTCTCTCCCAGTCCTCTGGTAGACCCTGTATCACTCTCGGTTTACACGGTAGAATTTGTTTCAGTGTTTCAGGGTTCTGTGATTTATTGATTGTGGTGGTTGCTAAGTGTGGTGCTTTACTCCAGGCTCAGTTTTATACAAAGAACAGATATGAGAGGCTCTGCCCTAAAGCCTTTGTAATCTTCAATTAGCCCTGGGACCTTCCCAGGTGATAGAACCAGAGATACTGCTAGCTTCAGGGAAGGGAGTGGGCCCTGTGGCTGCCTTCCTTCTGGAAACAGACTGTTTTAGGAGCCCTTGGAAAGAGAGGAGGAGAAAGGCTGGCTCTCCTATCCTCTCAGACTGGCTCCTGTCATTCAGGGGGCAGGTCCAAGAATGAGGGTGGACCCAGGAGACAAAGGGATTGGGGTGGAGGCTGGAGCCCACTCTGACCTCCACGAGAGTATGAACGCGTTATTTGAGCTTTTCTTTGTCTATAAGTGACTAAAGGGCAGGAACTGTGTTTGATTCCTCCTGTGTGCCTAGCACAATGCCTCCTGTGTCAAAAGGTGAATTTACTTTCAAGCAATGCATGTCACCCATTGGACTTCATGAGCAGTAAAGGGGCCTTTACTAAAAGGCCAAGCCTTTGGATTTTTGTGGGTGTGGGTTTCCAAGTGTAGTTTTCCATCCCCAAGAAAGCAGCGTGCCTGGGGTTTAGAGTTGGCTAACCTGAACGGTTCTTCTTGTGTCTCTCTTGAGCATGTTACTTATTTTCCCATGGTTTGTTTCCTCATTTATTGGATGAGAATAATGATGCCCTCTCATACAGTAAAGGTGGGGAGAAAGATAAAGGTCCATGTGTATGCTAGAGCGTGTGGTGAGTTAGCAGGTGCTATGCAAGTGACAGGTTTGTTCCGTGTGACTTTCGTGCAAAGCGGTATGATCCTGTCCTCTAAGACCCCAGCCACTGGACCTTCTTTCATCTTTCATTTCTGAGGTGAGCTATCCAGAGAATTACAGGATACTTGTTCCTTAGGTCACTTTCATGCCAGTGTTGTGGCATTTCTTGAAAACTGTTCTTTCTTTCTTTATTTTTTTTCTAAAGATTTTATTTATTTATTTGACAGAGAGAGAGAGACAGCCAGCGAGAGAGGGAACACAAGCAGGGGGAGTGGGAGAGGAAGAAGCAGGCTCCCAGCGGAGAAGCCTGATGTGGGGCTCGATCCCAGGACTCTGGGATCACGCCCTGGGCCGAAGGCAGACGCTCAACGACTGAGCCACCCAGGCGCCCCGAAAACTGTTCTTTAAAATGAAGGGAAGGGGAAAAAAGCCTTTCCCTTAATAAAAAAGTTGGATTAATATAGTTAGGAATAAAACAATGGCCTACACTTTGTATGAGGATGCAGAGATGTCACGTTGGATTTTGGAGTTTAACCAATAGTACATCTGTCCTCAAGTCTCCTAAGATCTGGAACACAGAGGAGAGATAACTGAGGGGCATCCAAGAAATGCTCAAGACAATTGCACAATTGTCTTAGTTATCAGTTTGTGATGACTTTATCCTGTGTCAGAAAAACCATTGTATATGTTCGTGTCAGCAGATTGCTTAGAGCAGCTGTCCTAGAAATATATAATTTTGAATTTTCTAGTAGCTTCTTTTAAAAGAAGTTAAACAGGTGAAATCAATTTTGATAATATATTTTATTTAACTCAGTGCATCCAAAATATTTATACCTGCAGTTGATTTTTAAAAATTATTCATGCTATATTTTTTTTTGTTTTTTGGTATTAAATCATTGAAATTGAGTGTGTATTTTATACTTATAGCACATTTCAGTTCAGGACTAGTCACATTTCAAGAGTTTAGTTGTCATATGTGGCTAATAGCTATCATAGTGCACAAGCAGTTTTAGAGTATAAAATGTGTTTTTCATACTTTCACCCTTTTGCTTGGGGCACATTGAACATCTTAAGTAACTCAGTGATTATGAGTATCATTTTTATTCTGAAGAAAAGCTTTTTAGTAAGTTTCATGAGCACTGATTATGGACCGTGAAAAAAATTACTGGTTTCTTATTTTCCTCTGTATTAATTAATGGTATTAATACTGATTTTGAAAAAAAGAAAAACGAATGTGTTCCATTGTTTGAGAGCTGCCAGACAACTGTTTCACAGTGTTTAATCCTCACAACAACTCTGTGGTGGAGATATTATTATTTGCATCTTAGCTGGGAGGAATTTGAGCCTTCAGAGAGGTCACTACAATAGGTAAAGAATGACATGCCAGGATTTGATCCAAGAGTTGCCTGCCTCCTGAGGCAGAGCTAGTCACCACCACGTTTGACCATCTCCCATTTGTCTCTATTCCCATGGCTGCCGTGGCGAAGATGAGGTTGCCTTATAATCATAAACACTTCTTCAGAAATAATGTCACAGTGAAAATGACAATTTGTGCATTGGAACTAATGACAGTTGGGAAAATGCATTTTTCTAGTGGAAGGAATCTTCTGCTTATTTTGCCACTGTGTCAGCAGAATTCACCATTCATCAATTGTCAGAACAACTCTTAAATTCTTAGCAAACGGCTAGGACTGTGGGCCTGGCCTTTAGACCAAACTACCTGCTTAGCCTGCCACAATTGTAAAAAGCTTAGCCAGGCTTATAATCAAAAGGTTCAAAGTTCCCTACTTGATCATCTGGAAATGGGTCTGTGCTACAATAAAAGAAAAATAATGCCGTAAGTTCCGGATAGAGGGCTGGAATAAGAATTTCTTTTTTTTTCTTGATCATTTCATCCTTTTATAGTTTTCTTTCCCAGGGATTTGCTGTTTTTAGTTTTTAAAACCTATGCCTTAATTTTCTTCTTCCTCACACTTGACCCCAACTGTACTGTTTTACCATTTTTCATTTCTCTTGCTGTTGTCACTAGTAATCACACCTATTTTTCCTCTTCTTTTGTAAAAATTGTGTTTCGTTGTAAAAAATTCATAATTGCTTAGATCTATGAAATTCTAGTAAAAAGATACATTTTTCTTTATATAACCTCTTTATTCTCTAGTAGCTCATATATATGTGCTTTCAGAGTATAAATTCTGTTGTCATACACTTCTGGTTAATATTGTTTTATTTTATAAATGACCTCAAAGGCCTTTCCTTTCCTTTCCTTTCCTTTCCTTTCCTTGGTTCTTTCCTTTCTGTGGTTCTTTTCTTCTCCTTTCTTTTCTTTTCTTTTCTTTTCTTTCCTTTTCTTTTCTTTCCTTTTCTTTTCTTTTCTTTTCTTTTCTTTCTAGGTGATGCCTGTGAAGGATGGATGCTTGCTTTTTGACTGGAAGGAGTTATTGCTCTCATGTCAGATAACAATTGCTTTCTTTAATCACTGAACTAAAATGTTTAGGAAATATTTTGGTAACTCACACTTTGAAAACATAAGTTCCTGTAAAGTATAGACCCCTGTGCTTTAATGTTGTATTTTATACCTTACTCATTGAACTGCTAATATTATTTTTTTAAATTAATAGGGTCTTAGGTTTTTTTTTTTTAGTTGACTATAGACTTGAGAAAGATTTATGGTTCCTAAGTAATGGATGCATGATAGCTTATGGAGGCAACTGGATTCATTGAAAGGCCTTATCTGTGACTCCCAGATGTGTGACACTCAGATGTTGACATTAGGAACTGCACATGGATTTTCAGCATTGAAACTTATGTACACATAGGTATTAGTGGTGAAGTAGCTTATGGCACTGCTGACTACATGGCCCTGTGTGTGCATACACTGAAATCATTAAAAGTAGAAATCAACCTGCTTCCTTGGACAAAGATCATATACCAGTATGTAAGAGTTAAAAGGTCTAAATGGGGGCCATTCCCTGCTGGTAAGGACTCTGATGGATAGGTCCTATATAATGCCATTATGCTTGCTTAGGAAGATTTTACAACACCTTCAACAGCATTGAAGGCAGGAGCCACTTCAGACTTGTTCTTACTTGTATCTCTAAGCCACAAGGGGATAACTGGCACACAATAGGTATTCAGGGAATAAAAATTGGATAAATGAATGAGCACAAAGATAATTTGGAGGCAATGTAATTTATAGTATTCATTTCATGTCTTACTTACATTTGGGATAAATTGGGCATAAATAAGTAAGCATTTGATAGGCCGGTATTGGTCACAATTCCAAAAAAATATTTCATAAGGCACCATGTGGCCAGGCTAAATTCCCTTGTTTGTCTAAAATGATCAGTCTGCTCCACCTTTATTTCCTATTTTCTATAAGTCTATACCATAGAGAGTGTATTTGCTACAAACAATAATGCTGCCTATTGTTCTTAAGAGTGAACACGGAGTCAGGAGTTGTCCCGGGAAATGGTACGGTGTGACTTGTTAGACTGTTCTGCTGGCTTAATAATAATTACCATGATCCTTAATGATAACAATTCTTAATGAGTATTATTATTGTTAATAATGATTATATTTAATAATTACACCCTATACTTATTATCTTTAATAATAATAATTAGCACATGGGAACTAGTGGCACCATTGTATTATCTTTAGAACAAAAATCTACATCTGTGACCTGGTAGTTTGCAGAGTGTCTGCTCCCACCCTCTGCTTTCCAGATCGAGTGAGTCAGGAGGCTTCTAGGGTCTAGGCAGAGGGGAGGGGCTTTTAGAAAAACTCCTGTGTCGTCTGTGTCTCACAGGCAGAACTCCCATGTGTCATTTACACAGAGGTCTTGTTTTTATTGTAAAGTGCCTTCAGCAATGTCCAACTAATTGTCCACCTTTCCCCATCGCTCAGCTTGCCCACCTGTCCTTCATAACTTTTGGTTTTCTTGCACAAGAGAGAAGACCCAGAGCAGATCTTATTCCATAACATACTAATTTGTGTGAATTACATGGGGCAGAGTCCATGTTTATTACTTGTATGTTGGTAAAACTTTGATCTTCTTATGCCTTGGCTATGTTTAGATTTAAATGCCTGTATGACTTTTTTTAAAATAAAAAACAGTTTATAAAAAAATCTTTGGCGAATTAAACATTTTTTAGCTTTTCACACTTTGATACAAAGCAGAGAAATATTTCAGTGACAACAGATTTCAACAGATTTTCAACTAGACTAATTTGCTTTATTCTTTAGAGTAGTTTACTTGTTTTCTCTAAAAACACAGGAAGAGATAATTCCCTTTATCCTGGTAACTGGTGTTAATATGTAAAATAATAATTTAAAAAAAGACAAAGTTTTACATTTGGATGTGTATTTTGACATAAGTTAAATGTCAGTTAAGATTTTTGTGAGCAGGATATTTGCAGACTAATTGATGACCCATTTGCCAGGACTTAGATAAAAGATAACAAGAAGGACTTTAAAAAAATTCCTATTGGCTTTCTTAGACATATTCACATGATAGCTTAGGCCCTGAAATCGAATATTCCTCTCTGCTAGGTATCTTACAGCATTTCCAGACAAAAGCAGATCTGATCTGGCAATACTAGTCCTGATTCATAGTTAATGATAAACCATAGACATGAAGGGTATGAGGGTCCGAAAGGTCACCTTGACCTCAGCTTTGTGCTGGCTCTGGAGTTAGGGTCTCAGTCAGGATACCTCTGATGGGCACACTCCACGTTTTAATGACTGGAATCTGAGGGCTTCTGAGGGCTTCTGCCTTTGCCCAGGGCAATTCTGCTGCAGTCTGATAGTAATAAGGAAGGGGGGCAAATCCGCAGCGTTCCCATTAGGCCCATCCAACTAAGAGGCTTGTTTAATCTAAACCATTGTCGATCACAGATGAGTAACTTTTATAACTGCCTCTTCCCTTCTCATCACGGTGACCGAGATTTGCTTTGTAATGTTTGTGTTCTGCTTCTGCATCTTGTCTCTCCAGGGTTGATGATTCCTGTCTTTTGTGTGGTGGAGCAGTTGGATGGCTCTCTTGAATATGACAACAGAGAAGAACACGCAGAGTTCGTCTTGGTTCGAAAAGATGTGCTTTTTAGCCAGCTGGTGGAGACCGCGCTGCTGGCCCTGGGGTACTCGCACAGCTCCGCAGCTCAGGCACAAGGTATTACTCCGCATCCCCGCTCCTCCCCGTGCTTCTGGCTCTCATGATTGGAGGAAGAGTGTGTTTCCTGAAATAATTCTCCAAACAAGGGTTGGAGGAGAATGGTCAGGTTTAACAGCTTTTCCAAATAGCAAATAGCACAATGTTTCTTGAAGCGTCTTATTTTCTGGTTTCTTTGGGAAGCATTTGACCGGCACCTAGAGATCCACCAAAATAAATTTGCATTTTCAAGTGATCATCCTAGGTTTGTTGGCATTGATAGCTCTGTTATTTTCTCTAAGTCCCTGAAGTGGGGTTCTCAGAATGCGGAGATGTTTGATCCTAATTTATCCAAACTTTAATACATGATTTATAAGCTTTCAGCTTTCTAAATTTATTTATTGCTTTGGGCCTGCAGCTTATGCACGTTACAATCAGCTCTTAATTAAGTACCAAAAAATGGATGCATTTTACCAAGCTTCTGTATCTTTGAAAATTGCTCTGTAGTTTTAGGGTAGTCCATTCAGTAAAACAAAAACAACAACAACAACAAAAAACCAAACCAAAACAACAACAACAAAAATCTCAGTATCTTTGTGATCAATTCATTATATCTATGTAATTAAATATTAAAATGGCATTATTTCTGCATGTATTGTACAGCACTGGAGAGCCATTGTGAGCTTGTGTTGCTTCACTCTGAAGCGTAGCCCATTGTTCTTTCATGGCAAAGGATTGACAAAACAAATAACATAAAAATATCCCCCAAACCTTGAAAAATGGAAAAAAAAATTGACCCAGTGGAATGATTATTATTGTATTTCAGGTGAAATGATTGAGTTGTACAGTTTATGATAATGGTTATAATTAAAGGAGAGAAATATGTGACTTCCAAGTCTTGTTTTATATATTAATTTTCTATATTACTATTCTTACTTAACATTTGTATATGTGCCACAGATTTTTGCAACTTTTTTTATGAGTCTCTCTTCATATAATTCCTAGGAATTATCAGTCAGAGCCTCCATTTATTCAGATAAGAAAACTATGAGAGATCAAGTAATATATACAAAGTTACAAATATGGCGACCAAGGATTTAATATCCAAGCCCTTGACTCTGATTCTGTAAGCAGATCATCCCTGTTTTTAAAAATGTTTAAGTATTTAAATTAGATTTTAATTCTACCAAGAAAGCAACCCACCTGAAACCAGGGGTCAAGAATGTTTTCCCGGGGCAGGTAGTAACCCCATGGATCATTATGAGTCTAAGCGCGGTCTGAATCCGAGCACTTGGCCTGTCGGGTGCAGTAATAAGAGCTGAATTGTCGAGTCCACTGCTTTCAAAGCCGTGTGATAAAGGATGATTCATTTCCTTTCTCTGACGACTTTCTTTCTTGTGTAAGGGATTCAGGATTTGATCCTGAGCAAATTGCATACTGGGCACCATTGCTTTTATTTTATGCTATGTGCCTAAATGAAATAAAAGAATCCCCCTCCTCCCCCCCATAAACTTTTCATGCCATTTTAGGGATATTTTTTTCTGAATGTAAAGGTCATTGTATCCCACTGCTTGCATCCTGGTGTGCCAGCTTCCTGTTTGACAGGGCTATCCATCTCAGTTAGCACGGCTGCTCAACGCGCCGTGAGCTCACATGTGGAGCACAGAGCACTAAGTGGCCAAGATTTGATTCTTGGCACATGCTCAGGGAAGGGGCTCTCAGGAAATTTGCACCAGGGAGCCACACTGTTCCATTTAGTGATGTGGACTGAGAGTTCTACCCACCAAGGTGAGATAGATACACCAGCAAGGGATATGGTCTACAGTGGAGGATTAAACAAGAGAAAGGTCAAAAGCAAATATTTGCTTCCCCAAAGTTTTTGAAAACCATGGTTAAAAAATACTGGATATTACACTTTTAAAAAAGTTGAATCAACATTCTGAAGGTGCTCTAGATCACAGTTAATACTTAATTTTGTAGGTAAACAAAGGTTTTAGCACTAGATCCTGTACTGTAATTTCAGAGGGGGTAAATTACAGTTTGTTTAGTTTTAAATTAGGCTGCTGATCTCTGTTTCGGGTAAATGGAAAAACTTGGAATTGTTTATTTTGAAATGAATGTATTAGGTCTTTGTTGTCAGCTCATCAGGCAGGCAGTTCGCTGCATGTTTGTTATAGACCAAACAGAATACATGATAGACTGGTCATTTGTGTGCTGGACAAACAGAAGAGTGAGAGAAAGCTAGAAAAGGAGGTAGAACGAAATATGACTGCATATTCGAAGTCTGAGTTTGTGTGGGTCTAGTTTTCTGTTTTTATTATTATTATTATTATTATTATTATTATTATTATTTTGTTTGTTCATTGTTTAGGTAATTCCCCCAACGTGGGGAAGTCATTGGGTGACCTAGCAAATCCATTTGCAACAGAGAAACTGAGTGTTTCTGAACTTCTGTGTTGGAAAAGTTGGGCAGAACTGAACTGCAAGGAGAGTGGGTTGCTGGAGCCTATTTTATTTTTATTTTTAAAAGATTTATTTATTTATTCTAGAGAGGGAGAGCACATGAATGGGGTTGGGGGGAGGGGCAGAGGGAGAGGGAGAAAAAGAATTTCAAGCAGACTCTGAGCCGAGCACAGAGCCTGAGGTTGGATGCTCAGCTGGGCTTCACGACCCTGAGATCATGACCTGATCTGAAATCAAGAGTTGGGTGCTTAACTGACTGAGCCACCCCAGCGCCCCATGCCTATTTTAAAAATTGAGGCTCTTGAAACATGACTTTTTTATTTTGACATGACCAGAAAAGTGTTTCAATAATTGAATTGTATAGTATTCAAATTGCCTTGAAAAGAGAAACTACATTAGCAATGTCATTATTTTGGAGTGATACTCAGGCCCTCATGACAAGATAGTGTACCCATGCTTTTGTGAGTGTGGGATACTCAATTTCTTTTTTGAGAGGGCATTCCCTCCAAGTGAGCTTAAGAGACTTTATTAAGAAAAAACATTTGCTTCTAAAGGATGATAGAAATTCCACTAAAATGGAGGTCAGGGATTTCCAACGCTTCCCTCACCCCTCCCATCTTATAGTAACCTTAGTAACCTTTATTTGAGGCCACATATTGGGACTCAAGAGAAGATAAGGGCAAAAGATACTGTCATAAATGATGGGCATGGTGCTTCTAACTGAGCCAAACCCTCCATTTCCCAGGATACATACCATTAACTCTCTGTGATTCTCAAGGATGAGAGAGCTCCAGGATACATTTGACGTGCGGTTTTGCATATGCAAAAAGTCAAAAGATGCCAGGCTTTTTCTTTTTCCTAGAGTAGGTAGCTTAAGAGCTAATGAACAGCAAGTACATTTTATGGTGGACCATGAGTCTGTATCTCTGAATCAAAAGTCTTCTAGTTTTGGAAGAGGAGCGTTAACCTTGGGAGCTACTACGTGGTAACCCTACCCACTCCCCCAAATTAAACTTGGTCATTCCCTTTATTCTTTTCTTCTTTCCTTTTCATCCTTTCAGTTCTACCCCATATGGCTTTTGGTAATAGCTACGGATCTCTCCACGTCATTGAGAGAGTTCTTTATCCTGCTGATTAAGTAGCTATTCGTAGGTGCTAACGTGGATGGTGGATTTGGGGAGGTGGCAGTGATGGCAGCGTGATTCCTCACTGTGCACATTTGATTAAATTTGTAAGTGGGCATCTTATTTCTCCTCTGCCTCCTGTAAATTTTAAAGTAAATTTCGAATTTTATTTATATATATTTTTATTGAGGCATAATTGACATAAACGTATTAGTTTTAGATATATAATACAATGATTTGATATTTGTGTATATTGTGAAATAATCACCCCAGTAAGTCTAGTTAACATCCATCACCACACATAGTTACAGAATTTTTTTTCCTTATCATGAGAACTTTTAAGATTTACTCTCTTAGCGACTTTCAAACATACAATACAGTATTATTAACTGTAGTCACCATATTGTATATGATATCCCCAGGACTTATTTTACAACTGGAAGCTTGTACTTTTTGACTCCCTCACCCATTTTGCTCACCGTCACCCCCACCCCCACCTCTGGCAACCACCCATCTGTTTTCTGTATCTATGAAGCTTGTTTTTTTTTAATTAATTGTTTTTTAAGATTCCACTTAGAAGTGAGATCGTATGGTATTTGTCTTTCTCTGTTTGACTTATTTCACTTAGCATAATGCCCTCAAGTTCTATCCATGCTGTCACAAATGACAAGATTTCTTTTTTATGGCTCAATAATATTTGTGTCTGTGCATGTGTATACCACATTTTCTTTATTCATTCATCCATTGATGGACATGTAGACTGTTTCCATGTCTTGGCTTTATAAATAATGCTGCAGTGAACATGGCCGTTCATATCTTTTCAAGTCCGTTCCTTCTCCTTTCCTTTCCTTTCCTTTCCTTTCCTTTCCTTTCCTTTCCTTTCCTTTCCTTCCTTCAAGTTAGTGTTTTCTTTATTTGGGTAAATACCCAGAAGTGGAATTTCTGGATCATATGGTAGTTCTATTTTTAATTTTTTGAGGAACCTCCATACTGTTTTCCACAGTGGCCGCACCAATTTACATTCCCACCAACAGTACACAAGTGTTCCCTTTTCTCCACATCCTTGCCAATACATGTTATTTCTTGTCTTTTTGATACTATCCATTCTAACAGGTGTCAGGTGATATCTCACTGTGGTTTTGATTTGCATTTCCCTGATAAGTAGTGATATTGAGCGTCTTTTCACGTACCCATTGGCCATCTGTATGTCTTTGGAAAAATGCATGTTCAGATTCTCCGTCCAGTTTTTAATCAGGTTGTTTGTTTTTTTGTCTTTAAGTTTTATGAGTTCTTTATGTATTTTGGATATTAGCTTCTTATCAGATATATGATTTGTAAATATTTTTTCTCGTTCAGTAGGTTGCCTTTTCGTTTTGTTAGTCGTTTCCTTTGCTGTGCAGAAGCTTCTTAGTTTGATGCAGTACCACTCGTGTAATTTTGCTTTTGTTACCTTTGCTTTTGGTGTCATATCCAAAAAATCATCTCCAAGACCTATGTCAGGGAGCTTACTGCATGTGTTTTCTTCTAGGAGTTTTATGGTTTCAAGTTTTACATTTAAGTCTTTAATCCATTTTGAGTTGATTTTTGTGTGTGGTGTAAGGTCCAGTTTCATTCTTTTGCATGTAGCTGTACAGTTTCCCCAACAACATTTATTGAAGAGACTGTGTTTTTTCCAATGTATATTTTTGGCTTCTCTATTGTAAATTCATTAACCATACATGCATGGGTTTATTTCTGGTCTCTCTATTCTGTTCCATTGATCTGTGTCTGTTTTTATGCCAATATCATACTGTTCACTATACCTTTGTACTATAGTTTGAGATCAGGAATGTGTTGTCTCCAGCTTTGTTTTGTTTCTTAAGATTGTAAAATTTAGTTTTGACCAGAAAATTTTATTTAAAAACAAATATGCTGAGCAATAAATAAGCAAAAATTCTTTCTGGCTTGTTAGTTTTGGGTTCATGAATATATAAAAATTATGGAAGAGAAGCTGTATTAATTACCATTTTATCTTGTTTATGTTGGAATACTTAAATTTACACAATCATTTAAAATGATATCTTAAAAAAATGATGCAAAGTACACTTAATACCATGTTAGGTGAATCAAGAGTGCCAGATGCAGTCTCAATTATATAAAATCATATGTATATGCATGGAAAAAAGACAAAGGAAATCTATTAAAATGTCATCAGTGTGGGTAGTGGGATTATGTGGTAGTGGAATTGTCTTCTTTTTCTAATCAGAAAGAATATGTAAGTATGAAATTCTACTTTCTCTGTGAATTCTCTTAATAAGTGAGAATTTGTTATTTCTACATTATCCAATTTTGATAAGCAGTTCACTCTGTCCCTAATGTATCCATAAGTGTGAAACTTGTCCACAATACAGATGTATTTGTTTTTGTTTTTCAGTTTAAGATGAAAAAAAAGAATAAGTCGTTAATGAGTTCCTGTGATGTATAAATAAACCGAGGAATTTCTTAGAGTTTTAATAGTGCTAGGTAATATTAACTGAGCAGTTACAGTATGTCAGGCACTATTCTGAAAGATTTGCATGTACTGACTCATTTAAACATCACAACAGCTTTTTGAAGTAAGTTATGTGTTCCCCCATTTCACAAATGAGCACACAGAGCTATGGATGGAAGAGCTGAGATCTGAAGCCCAGGGATCCAACTCTACAGTCAGTGTTCTTAACTGCAGGGCTGTTCTGTGATAGACTTGATTAGTGGGAGTTTAGAGTTGGGGTAGGAGTCAGTTCTTATTTAATGGTTACTCTTTACTCTTCGACATAAGCCCTAAAAGGCAGGACTTTTAGATTGGGTACTTATTGAATACATAAGGATTCTATCTATCCATCTATCTATCTATCTATCTATCTATCTATCTATCTATCTATCATCTATATATCTATCTTTTTTGTTGTTGTTAAAGATTTTATTTATTTACTTAACAGAGAGAGAGAGAGAACACAAGCAGGGGGAGCAGCAGGCAGTGGGAGAGGGAGAAGCAGGCTCCCCACTGTGCAGGGAGCCCGATGCAGGGGCTCGATCCCAGGACTCCCGGATCATGACCTGTGCTAAAGGTAGACGCTGAACCGGCTGAGCCACCTAGGCATCCCTCTTTCTGTCTGTGAAAGAGTGTGAGCAGGGCGCAGAGGGAGAGGGAGAAAGAATCCCAATCCCAGTCTATGCGGTGCTCAGTGTCACCACCCTAAGATCATGACCTGAGCTGAAATCAGTCAGACACTCAACTGACTGAGCCACCCAGGTGCCCCAGGATTATATTTATTGATAATGGTTATATATATTCAGTAATGATAAATTAAACATAGAGATACTTTTTCAAGGCAACTGAGACAGCCTTCATTAAAAACAAACAAAAAAACAAATCTCACAGGATTGCTGTCTGTTGAAGCCAATTCCTAAAACTAAATAGAAGGCCTAAAGTAGGTTGACTAATTCAAATATACCATTCCTACTTATGAAGCCTAAATGATTCTTCTTTTAAATTTTATTTACTTATTTGACAGAGAGAGAAACAGCCAGCGAGAGAGGGAATACAAGCAGGGGGAGTGGGAGAGGAAGAAGCAGGCTTCCAGCAGAGCAGGGAGCCTGATGAGGGGCTCGATCCCAGGACCCTAGGATCATGCCCTGAGCCGAAGGCAGATGCTTAATGACTGAGCCACCCAGGCACCCCTAAATGATTCTTGATATTAAAATAAAGCATATTTCTTAGCAATTCAGATTTTCTTTCTTTTTTTTTTTTTTTTTAAAGATTTTATTTATTTGACAGAGATAGAGACAGCCAGCGAGAGAGGGAACACAAGCAGGGGTAGTGGGAGAGGAAGAAGCAGGCTCATAGCAGAGGAGCCTGATGTGGGGCTCGATCCCATAACGCCGGGATCACGCCCTCAGCCGAAGGCAGACGCTTAACCGCTGTGCCACCCAGGTGCCCCAGCAATTCAGATTTTCAAATTAATTAATTAAGTAGTATTAAATGCCTGCCATGTTCCTGTCATTATTCTAGGCTCTGGGAATCTGAAAAAAATCTTGCTTTCATGGAGCTTACATTTGGTAGTTCAATAACACAAGAAAAGTTTAGTAATGTAGATTATTAGTTGATTTTTGATCCTCTGAGCTCAGAAATATTGAATATTAAGGTTCAGTGAATAGAAATGCATATAAAATCTGTTCAAAAGTTTAGTGCTAATTTATAACTAAATGTTCATTTTGTTCTTGAAAAATACTCAAGAATTACTCATAGTTTCTGGAAGTAGTGACCAGATGGAAAATATGGGTTAAAATTTCCAGAACATTCTTGCTTTGCCTCATTAAAGGAAAGCTGTTTATTTGCCACTTCTGTCTGCTATTGTCTCCATTTTAAAAATAGGCTGTTGTTGGCTTTTTTATTGGTGAAACTCTTGTGTTCTCAGAGGCCCATTTTTTTAGAGCACAAGGGTAGTACTTGTGGTAGGCATTTAGTCAATGTTGGAAGATTGAACAAATGGATTGAAGGTATTATTTATTACCCTGGAGAAATATATGCAGTTCTAAAAAGTGCCAGTTTACTGTCTTCAATAATTATATTTGGACTCATGAACTAGAAACTATTTTGTTCCCTTAAAATGGAGTGATACATAGCACAGTGTGAAGTCTACAGGAATTCAATAAATGTTTGTTGACAGTGAAAATGGGTATTTTTAAGGTTCATTTTTACTAAACTTTATCCATGAAAAAATTTTTTCCTTGTGTATCACTGTGAAGTTGGCTCCCATTCATGAATTAGCTATTTTTATCAGAAGTAAAACATAATTTGACTCCTTAGTGATCAGCTTCACCATTTCCAGATTATTCCATGTCATCATCCCATAGGCAGTGGTGTTTTGACTCCACTCATGGTGGCAAAACGTTTCGAATAATAACTTTTAGACTCAAAGAGCTGCTTATTCAAAACATACTTATGGAATTGCTGGGATCCAAATTCTTCTGATCAAAGCTTAGAGGTATTTTGTCAGTGTTTATCTGGACCTCATCTTTTTGAAGGCATTCTATACAGGGAGAACAATTTCAATCTGGAACTGGAAACAGTGGTAAGAATAAATAGAATAAGACTTAAAATCAAAATAATAAGGATATTTTTTAAAGGAATAACTTAATTTATTACTTTATTTATTTAATTTATTTACTTTATTTATTATTGTTTTATAAATTATTCATTCATTTATTATATACAGCATACTATTGGGAAGAACTTTACAAGGGTAAAGGGTAAATTTTATCATCAGAAATGAATATACCTCCATTTTAGATTATTCAGTGCTTGAAGTGCTCTGTTCTTTAATTCTCTAAAATGTTTATTCTGGGAATATGCAACATACACAAAATAGAGAGATTAGTGTAGTAAATATTCACAAATTTATCATGTAGCATCAACGATTAGCAATTCATGGTCAGTCTTGTTTCATCTCTGCCCTTACCCACACGTTACTTCTCTCCCACTGGATTATTTTAAAGTACATCCTAAACCTCATATTTTATCCATAAATATTTTACTAAGTTTCTCTGAAAGATAAAGACTGCCTTAAAAATATAACCACAAGGGGTGCCTGGGTGGCTCAGTCGTTAAGCATCTGTCTTTGGCTCAGGGTCCTAGGATCTAACCCCACATCGGGCTCCCTGCTCCACTGGGAGCCTGCTGCTTCCTCTCCTACTCCCCCTGCTTGTGTTCCCTCTCTCGCTGGCTTAATACCTTATGTCATGAAATATCCAATCAATGTTCAAAAATTTCCCATTTTATAATTTTCTTTTAGTGTTTTTTTTTTGTTTTTTGTTTTTTTTTACTCAAATCAGGAGCCATAGAGATCTATATATTGCACTTGTTGATGTGTCTCTCTCATTCTCTTAAATTTTTAAAAATTCTTTTCTAGGGGCACCTGGGTGCCTCAGTCAGTTAAGCATCTAACTTTTAATCTCAGCTCAGTTGTAAGCCCTGCGGTGGGTTCCATGCTGGGCATGGAGCCTACTTTAAAAAATATTTTTTGGGGGTGCCTGGGTGGCACAGCGGTTAAGCGTCTGCCTTCGGCTCAGGGCGTGATCCCGGCGTTCTGGGATCGAGCCCCACATCAGGCTCCTCCGCTATGAGCCTGCTTCTTCCTCTCCCACTCCCCCTGCTCGTGCTCCCTCTCTCGCTGGCTGTCTCTATCTCTGTTGAAAAAATTAATAAAATCTTTAAAAAATAAATAAATAAAATTAAAAAAATTTTTTTTTCTAAAACTAATTTTTGCCATTTTAATTCAGAATTATTTTTGTGTTGCTGAACTTAAAATCTTAATCCTATAAAGGGCTGCAAATACGATGATTTTAAATAAACATTCATAACCTTGTAATGGAATTCAGAAAAATCACATTTCTTTTTTTTCTTTTATTTTGCAGGGGGAGGGAGGGTGCTTAAAGGCATATGTTGTCTGGAGCCCAAAGGTTTTTCATGCTCTGAAAGTTTGATATTCTCCCTATTGAAAATGTCTAAAATGATCTGTTGCCTTGTATTGCTTTCTTGGTTTCTTTCTTTGGCTCTTTCTCTCCCCCCCCCCCACTTTTCCTTCTTTAATTAAACTCTCATGTTTGGGAGACTCTCTCAGCAGTTTTTTCTTTATAAGGGCAATGTTGAAAAAGGTGCATATTTAGAAATTTTAGGCCTTGGAGCAATCTTTTAACAAACAAACTGCTTTTTAAAAAATTCTGTGGCTCTCAAAAGAGAGCTAAAAAAGCTACCCAAAATTGCTGTTAACCATGTCTCAACCCTCATTAGAGTTGGATGGGCCAAAATATAAAACACTGGCTGTGCTGATACAAATCTCTAACAATCCCCTCTACTCTTCCCTCGTCTACTACATAAAATTAAATGTTCATATATGCATGTGTACATATGCTTATTCACCTGCACAGAGCAAAACCTGAAATACTCCTTTTAAATGCCAAAGGAAGGATAATGCCATTTTACTTCCTTGTCCAATATATATTTAAGAATGAGGGGCGCTTGGGTGGCGCAGTCGGTTCAAGGTCTGATTCTTGGTTTAAGCTCAGGTTGTGATCTCGGCGTTGTGAAATCAAGCCCCACGTGGGGCTCTGTGCTAAGCGCAGAGTCTTCTTGACACTCTCCCTCCCCTCTTCCCCTCCCCCAACTCGGGCACGCATTTTCTCTCAAATAAATAAATAAATCTTTTTTAAAAAAGGATAAATATCTAATATAAATGTTTGTAGTTCTGTATTCCTTATATTTGCTTATATTGGCACAAATATGTGTTATTTAAAATATATAGATATATGATTATGGCTCACATGAAGGTCAGCTGATTGAATTACTGTCTATATGTAAATTTGTAGAGGATAAAGACCCTATCCAACTTGATATGTAGGATGCCTAGCAGTTGAGTAGGAAATACTCTATAAAAACTGGCAAGGGCAGTGAATTAAAAAAAAATTAGTCTGATCTCACTCTACCTCTGACCTTGCAATTTCTACTTAAAACACCCATTAAAAAAAATCGTTATCAGTGAAGATAATTCATTAAAAAACTAGCACATTATTTCTTCCATGATGAGGGGAGTGCTTAGTAATATTTTTAGTCAGCTGTTTGGGGCAATTGGCCATGGTGGCCATTAGCTTTGGCGAATTTTTAAAGTTGCTTAAAATCTCTCTTTTTGGGATTTAGGTGTGAATGTCCATGAGCTGGAGGGGACTGATCAGCTGAGTTCTACGTTTTGGCATCGTGTAAAATGATCTAGGTTAAACAGATTGACCCACAATGATATACAGCTTTTATTTAATAATTAAAGTATATCTCATTAAAAATATATAGCTTTGAGGAGTTATGAATAGGAAACCTACAACCTAAAATTGGTGATACTGTGATACAATTTATATTGTGATTAATTTTTTATTCTATCCTTCTAAAGTATAACTGTCTTTTACTACTATATAGATTTTAAATGTAAGGTGGTCATTTACTGAAATCCCAGGTCTTTGTGTGCTTTAAGAAGATATAGTACACATATAGTACAGATTCCATTCAAGAAATTCATTTAATAAAAAGCATATTCATTGAAACACTTCTAAGTGCTAAGATAGATAGTGCTATTTCCTTTTGGGTAGATCTTTTATATTTAAAGTTCTACAATGATACAACTCTCAGTCTTGGTACTATACCATCATATTTCAACTCTAGGAAGTGTCTATTTTGATATTCGTGATAGAGAACAAAAAATTCTTGGCTGTAGAGCATTTTGTAATATTAAAATGCTTTTTAAAAATTTCTTGCTTCCTTTTTTCTTTTTTTAAATGGATAAGAGCTCTGTCATCTAAATCTTATAATTTCAGTTAATTCTTTGCAAAATTGTGAAATTTCAGAATCATAGTTCTTTCACTTCTTGTATTAGTGTGTATTTTACATTTGTACTTTGGTTGGCCAGATTTTCTCAGATACGGTCTTATTGTATTTTAAAATTATTATGGCATTACAACTCCATTCATCTGCATAGCATCAGTTAGTGGGCAGTTTTTTTATTATTGATTTAGGTAGCTTGGCACACAAAGTGGTGTCCTGAGATGTCAGGGACCTCTTTTATCTGCAGTGTGATTAGAGGACAAGCTCAGTGGTGGTCATGGGAGGCAGGGATGAAACACATCCTTCTGGTGGTTTGGTCACTCGCGGGCACCTTGGTTCGGTTTCTGAGGTACTAAATAGTTTTCATCGGTTTGTGATGAGCGTTTAAAACCCATTGCTTTGAAACTCAATAGGTTGTTGTTGTTTTTATTTTTATGGTAGCTTTGAAAGCTCTAGAGTGAGTGCCATTTGCTCGCTCAAAAACAGTAACTGGCAAGATTGTTGGTGTGTCAATGAGGAAAAACACAAAGGTTTTCCTCTGTCTTCCTTTGTGGTTTGAGGAAATATCACCCAGGACAGAACAGCAAATCTGCGCTACTGTTTTACAAGCTCGTTACTAGGGTTTGAAAAGATCGCTGCAGGCTATATGCAAATAGACGGTGCCCGAGGTTCCTCTCAGCTTCTCGCCCACGTTCGGCAGAGAAATACATCCGACATATTCTTTCTGTCAGTTTTATAAATCAGAGAATGAGATGCTGGAAAGCTCATAGCACAGGCAAACCTCTGCCCTCCATGGTGTGGCCCTACGAAGTCAATGATCTCCCAGGTAAAAGTTGGGCCTACCATGCTGGGAGCAGATTACGAGGCCGGTCTGTCCTTGATCAAAAGCTTTGAGCAGTTTACCAGCTTCGGATGGTGGTTCTTCTTGAGGATATATGCTGCAGAGCCACAGCAATAAAGGACAATTTAAATGTTTTATTATTATGAATACAGTGATTCCTTGTGGGTTGGAGAAGAGACTTATTTGAAAGGGGACTCGCTTTAGACATTGTGCAATGGAAAATATATCAGAATTATTTGGGAAAAAAAAAAAGCTCTTTAGTAAGATCTTTAGTTTCTCGGGCACCACAGACGCATCTTAATTCTCTGGTTCTCTTGCACACTATCATGTTATTCATTCGTTTAACAAATATTTTGTGCCGGACATTGTTCTAAGTGTTGGGGACACAGCAAAGAGCCAAACATAATGCCCCTGTCCTCAAAGTACATTCCGGTAGGGAAATAAAAAAATAAATGAGAAATATATAATAAAATGTTAGGTAGGACCTGACATTATATTATGCTATGTTGACCTTATTCTCCCTATCTTTTTATTATTTTTTTAAAATTTAAATTTAATTAATTTACATATAATGTATTATTTGTTTCAGGGGTACAGGTCTGTGATTCTCCATCTTGTCCATAAGGGAGTTTGGCAGATTTAGGCTTCTCCTTAGCCAGAACAAAATTGAAGATCTTGAATGGGGTTTGAGGATTAAAAATAAAATGATGTAGGCACTTAAAAGGTTAAGTCTCCGGTTTCTGAAAAATTTACCTGTGTGGACTCTTTGATTTTTGGAATAGGACAAATGTAATATTGTCAGAATTAGCTTATATTAAGCCATAGTTTAAATTTTTAAGGGAAACTGGAATTTTTATGTGATAGACATGTTGTGAATATATTTAATGAAATTGATATTATTAATTAATATTAAGCACTAATATCTAGTACTTTTTATGTACCAGACACTGTTCTAGGTGCTACATATGTATTTACTCATTCAGTCCTTATAATAACCCCATGAAGTACATAATAATATTATTTTTCAAGTTTTAGAGAGAGAGCACAAGTAGGGGGAGGAGCATAAACAAAACCAGAGGGAGAAGCAGACTCCACGCTGAGCAGGGAGCCCCATGCAGGACTGGATCCCAGGACACTGAGATCATGACCTGAGCCGAAGGCAGACCCTAAACCGACTGAGCCACCCAGGTGCCCCAAGTACATAATATTATTTTCCACATTTTACCAATGAGGAAACTCTGAGGTAATGAGGGAAAAAGCTTAGCTGACACCACAAACTGGCTCCTGAGAATGTGTACTTAACCAGTATCCCATTCGATGGCATTATATTTCCAGTCGGTGAATTTAGTCTACAATCCAAACTGATAGTAACTAAATTTTACAGGCATGAAGCAAAGATTGACATTTTGGAATTGGTAACTGAACATATCTATTTTTAAATTGAGTGGGGAGCTTGTTTTGAGTTTAAATAACAAAACTGAACTTGCTGTCTTGGGATGGGATTTTATGAGAACTTATTTTATGAGACCCCATTTTTGTGTATCTAAGCTCTTTATAAACTTACAAGTTAAAAAAAAAATCTTTTTCTAATAGTAAACTAATGCTTGTTAGTTATAGAAAACTAAAAAATACAGAAAAAGTAGAAGACAAAGTCACCCGAGGATCAAACCTCCTAGAGATAAATGTAGAAATAATGTTTTTAGGCATTCCCCTTAAGTTTTGGTTCAAGGCCTTCTTTTACACAGTTGAGGTTTTATATATGCAGTACTTTCACCTGTGATTTTTTTTTACTCAATATTATAATGTATAATTTACATATTTCTTATTATTTTTAATACTACAAAATAGGAAAGCTTTTGGTTTTCAAATCAAATGTGAAATATTAGCTTTCTTTGGATTATCTAGAATGATTTAGGAGCAGTAAGTAAATTAGGAGGTGTTAAGTATAGATAATGTGCCTAGTCCATGCTAGACAGAGTGACTTATTCCAATATTTATTTGAGAATATAGTTATTCTTTGAAAATAATTTTTTTCTTATTTGGCTCATTGCAGGTGAAAGGCCAGTTATTAAGAAAGAAATTGGCATTGGCCTGCTTTCTTTTTACCTTTGCCTTGTGGTAAAGAGTTAAGTTTTTTAATGTGGTAGAAGAATAAAGAGTTACTGTGTCATTCAGGAAACTTTGTTAATTGATTTCATGTTTTGTTTTTATAATAGTCTTGTTCTTACCCACAGTTTGGTCTTTCTCCTCTTTAAAAAAACACATACACAGCATTGTGTGGGTTAGTTACTGAGTGCTTACTAGTTTTACAATGACAGTCCTGTATTTAAGATGTCCCTTGGCCCAGGAATTAATAACTGATGACAGTTTGTCTATTTTTTGGCCTCTGGATTTTGCCATGTACAGTAGGATGGAGATTTTATGTGAGAATCATTGGGGGAAACTCTTAGGGAAGATTTTTCCTGTGCTTGAATTGAGTGAGCATAGCCCACTATCGGAGGTAGGGAATTTGTCAAACAAATCATGAAAGTTCCTATACTTGCAGGAGCAGTGGGTTGTGATCCCTTTTGGTGGTTTGTTTCTAGAGGACCTCAGATCCTGCTGGGTGTGGAAAAGTGATGAGCAGCTCTCTGGCTCCCGTCTGTATTTTATAGTTCTAAGATTGACCCAATTTCTTTTCATAGCCTTCCCTGTAGCTTAGCAGGTGTGAAATAGTCTAGTTAGAATTCAGATGTATTTGGCCACCTCGCCTGCACCCCTTCCCAATAGTATCATTGGCACCATTCTGATCGGCTCCTTTTTATGTGCTTTTCTGGAGTCACTCAGCCCACACTGAAGTCTGTCCTCCGAGGTAGGGATCATTCTCTTCCCATGCAGTTTATGATCGTGGCCCTTGGATAGAGAGAAGTTATTTGCTTTCTATAAATATTTAGGTGGGTTTTAATAATAGACATAACAAGGATTGATGTAACTCAGATTATCTATTGAAATGTACTCATGTGACCAAAATATCAAGTTATATGAAAGAGTTTTAATTATGAAGCCAGTGTCTCATTATGATAAAAGTAAGTGTATACGTCAAAGATACTTGATGTAACACATTAAGTTATAATTTGCTGCTATATTTCTTTTTTACTTGTAACCCCTAATAGATATTGAAATGAGCCCATTTGCAGTTGAAACTAATGCAATTAACATCAACAACTGCTTTTCTGTCTTACTATTAAGGGGAGATTTCCTCTTGTGACTAATGATGAGATTATGAATTTGTCTGAGTCTCTCAGCAGTTATTAATTTTAGCCAGGTAAATTAAAAAGAATGGGGGGGCACCTGACTGGCTTAGTCAGGAGAGCATGCCACTCTTGATCTTGGGGTCATGAGTTCGAGCCCCATGTTGGGTGTAGCGATTACTTAAAAAAGAATAGGCCCAACACTGCTGTAAATCAGGGGGATTAAAATACTTGTTGGGGTGGTGTGTTCTTCCAGGAGACTGAGGTTTCCCTTAGTACTTAATAAGGGATGTTGGCTACATTGTGTTAAAGTTTACTAAAATAACTAATTTATCACCCAAACAAGGACCCACCAGTAGGACATACTTCTCTTGTCTCTCATTGGAATGCCTCAGTATTAGTCAATAAGACATAATCTTGTTATGTTTTCATGGATGTTTAGTCCTTAAAAAATGTGAAACACATATTGTTGCTAATTACAGTGCTAGCAAATGCAAAGCTTACCATGTGCCAGGCGTTGTTCTAAGTATGTTACATGGGTAAACTCAGTTAATCCTCACAAACCACGTGTGACATAGGTACTGTTATCTACAGCTCACAGCTGAGGAGACTGATGCACAGAGAGGTTAGCTGAGTTACCCCAGGGCACACAGCAAGTTAAGTGAGGGAGCCAGCATTCACGTGTTCAAACCCAGGCATTCTGTTTCTTGAGGCAGTGGCTTAGCCACCACATGCCTGCCTCTCTGTTAGGCATTGTTGTGATAGTGAATGTAAGTAAAAGCTTCTACAGGCCTGACCTAATACGACTAGACTAACTCATTAAAATGCTCCGTATTTTCCCCTTTTCCCTTTGTTTATTTTTTTTTCTTCTTGTAGTAGATTGGGAGATGAGAACTTTAAAGACATTTCAAGTGCTTTCTACTTACTCTGAAATATTTTGATGCTTCTGGAAAAGTGAGATGATTTAATTTCATATATAATTGCATGAGGAATTATAAATTATGTTTTCTAAAATACCTACGACACTAAACCACAAAATGAACAGATAAAACTGATTTGTTCTCTGACAAATCAAGATATATGGCAGTGATTTCATTCCAAGTGCCGTTTGTGGGGCTGGAGCAGCTGAGTATGCCACAATATGACACAGACTGTTCCCAGGCAGCACTGCCTTCACGTGGGCATCCCAAGCTGATTTACGACACACACTAAATTTTTTTTTTTTAAAACATGATGTCAAGCACAGCCCAGGTTTGAACTTCTAAAGTCATGGAATGAAGATACATCTTTTTAAATTGACCTTCTTTAGCATTAACTTACTCTTCAGAAATAAGTTTTTTTATCCTGTGGAGAGAATGGGCCATTTTCAGGGCACTGGGGGTGGCATTTAGAAAATTCTTTCTTAAGTGCATTTAATAATTTCCTGGAAGGTATGTGTTGACTTCTTCTGGAGGGTAATTTATTCATAGTAAGACTGAGTAAGAATTTTTTTTTTCTTCCACTGGACTAAAAACAGAGTGTGTTGTTGTAGGTCTCTGTGGTGGTGGAAGGCTAAAACTCAAAATTTGAATGTTGTGAGTTTAAGCACTTCTCAAAGAACCTGTGTCCCCAAGCTGCCACAGTCATTTGTTTGTCCTGAATTAAAAAAAAAGGCTTTGAAAAATGTGGAACCAAAATAGTTCTGTTTGTAGTATTAGGGATTCTGGGAAAATAAGAGTGTCATCTTCTGTGTGGGAGAGATTGATACATGCTGATTGCCAGTGGTACTGGATTTTGTTGGGCAGTGATGGATTTTTCACGAAGTCTGCTGAAATCACTCACCTGGTCCACTTTGTGATCCATGAGAGCTGATCTGTGATGATGGGCGGGCAGGAATTGTAGTGGAGACCAGATCTTTGGGCCCAAGATAAAAACAGAACCCCATAAGCAAATTGTGTTCAAATTTTTTAAATCAGATTCCAGCCCAATGAGTTCAGACCATAGATGTTATTCTGTGTAAGTGGGACTTGTATTAGAATCTTTATGTAATTTTTTTTCTGGGTGTATTTTCTATTATGTGTAACAAAAAGCTGGTTGAAAATGGTTATTTTAAATTAAATTTTAGAATTTATTAAACCAAATAAAACAACCAATAGTATTGTACAACATTGTGAAAACGTAGAAGTGAGCCAGACCAGATTTGAAAGTAAAAGTCATCGATAAAATTTCACAATTGTACATTAGTTTTTTTAAAAAAATATTTAATTCTCAGCCTAATGAACGTAAATGGTTAAAAGCATATTGACTTGCTAGTTTCTTTTCTCCCAGGCAGTTAGGAATTGGTCAGGGTGGAGAGTGGATCCTGCGGGCTTAGCTCATCTAACTGTCAGATCAGCAGAGAGCTGTCTAACAACAGTGTTAACAGAGGCTTGGGCCTCCGATTCCCTTTCTTCCACAATCTTGTTCTCATTGAGGACGGGATGGTAGAGTGTAGCAGCTAGGTGTTACCAAGTCGGACTGCTGGGCTTTTAGACTCTGTGCTACCATGGCCCAGTTCTGTGACTCTGCCTTGTTCCCTCTTCTATAAGATGAGGTAATAACGACACTTCTCCTGTCAGCTTGTAGGAAGATTAAACGAAATAATCCATATAAAGTGCTTCACACAGGGCAAGGGCTGTGTACATGTTAGTTGCTATTATAATTATTATCTTTGCAATTACTTTACAATGCAGAAGCCTGAGATGATATGTTAATTTCTTTTGTTTTCTGTCGCTTCCATTCGTAAAGCCCGTCATTCAGAGATAACTGGATGTGAGTTACTGATATTATTTCTGTTGTCCTTTTGATTTTCATAGAGTATAGGAAGAATAGATCCTCTGATATTCATGTATTTGGATCAACAAAATCCTATTTCATGGCTCCTCATCAGCTTGGGAAAGAGTTGATTTCTTTTTTGTGGACAAAGCATTCTGCACTACGTTGCTTCTTTCCAGTATTTTTCAAAACATTTAATATATATTTTATACATGCTGATAATTAACAAAACCTCCCCCAATCATCTGGTTGAAATTGTGTTTTTTAAAAAATGAAATAGCCTTTATTAGTGACAAATGGAAATGTAGATGTTCACTGATGGCTTTGTAATCAAATGAGCTAGTTTTGTAGTCAGGTAACAAATATTTTGCATCTGTTCAATTTCTTGTCCTTCTATGGAGTTCTAAATATCGAGTTACCTAAGTATAAATGCAACTTAACTACCGTGAAGCCATTTTATTTAGCACAACTTTTTTCTGCAGTTGTGCTGAAAACCAGACTATTTTCCATTCCATTCCTCCTCCGAAACAGTTGCTCATATCTTTTCTCTTCTGACGTGGTTTCCACTTGTGGGGTGGCCTCAAAGCAAACCTGGGACTGTGTGGAGCGGAAGGAATGTAAATGTTTTCCCCTGGGGACTTGTTGTCAGTAGGTATTTGTCTCCTGGGAAATTTGAATGTAATGTCACCTTTGCATCAGGGCTCCTTCTTCTCATCCCCCTTCCCGGAGCCTCTCACAGGAGATAGCTTTATGTAGCTTCGTGGCTGAATCCCGTTACTTTGGTGCTCTTTTCCCTTGACTAAATGACCATGGCTTAAAAAAAAAAAAGTTAAATAGTCATATTTGTGTGACTGAAAAGTCCAGCTAGATAAAGACATTAGGTTGTGTTATATTCAGTTATGTTCCAGCATAAGGCAATCAGCTAGTCAAAGGGCAACAAGAGCTACAAGGACCGTGAGCTCCAGAGTAGCAGTTTTCAGGTATTCTGATGCATTGACTTCCTTCCCCTCACCTCTGCAGTCTTCTTCCATTTGCACCATTTCCTCTCCCTTTTCTTAGTATTTAACATAGTCCTGTTTCCCCCAATTCCCTGCCCTGTTTTGAGCAATTCTGTTCTTAAAAAGAAAAAAAAAAATTGGTATGAATTACCTGTGGGAAAACAGCAGTTAAAGACCTCTGTCCTGCCAGCGAGTAGATGTGTGGTCCCACTGTGTTTTGGTGTGTGTTTATTTTAATATTAGAATTACCAGCTGAACGCTAATAATACTCTAAGAAAAGTATAATTACGAAGGTAAATCTGTATCAAAAATTGCATGGTGTACCTCAAAGTCAAATATAATTATTAGTGGATAGTCTCCTATTTGATAATTATCCATTCATAGGTTTGTATATAAAGTAGTGTTTTTAAAACTGTGCATTTTAAAAATTCATTCTATTTCCCACAAAGTATAATCCACTAGATCTTAGGTAAAATAACCCACTTTGGTATAATAGAACCACACCTATGTGGAAATAACTGAAACACACTAAAATAGAAATATAATGTTCCTCCTGCCAAATATTATAATGTAACTGTTGCCAAGTCCTGGTGCCCACTCCTTCTGGATCCAGTTGTTTCTATTTTTAACTTTCCCCAGTCCTCACTCCTGCCCTAGCCTGTGCATGTGACAGCTACCTCTTTACCTTGTGGCCGTTTGCAGTGGCGGTAAGGGCAATGGTAGTGCTACAAGTTGGCACAGGGGCTTGGCGGGACCGGTGCGGCCCCACAGAGGACAGTGGCAGGGAGGGGTGCTGGGCCAGGAGGCTGCCCTCAGAAGCCTTGGAGGGTAGGGTGGAGCATCATGTCAGGAAGGAGAAGGGCTGGACCAGGAGGGCATAGTGCTGGCACCACAGGTCTAGCTTCTAATTATAAATGTTATGTGACCACAGCCCACCCTTCTGGGGGGGCACTGGAGAGGCTATGGGCCACTGGGCACCTAGCAAGCACAGTCTCACTGGGGAGAGTGAGGGATTAATTCATTTATCTAATTTCTCATGAATGAAGTATCCAACTTCACATCAAATTAAATAACTCATTTATAGCATTTTAATGCAACTTTAGTATCCATATACATTATCTTACTAATGCTTACTCAGTTTAACCAGAGTGTATCATTAGTATTAAATGCTTGTTAAAGCAGTATCATTTTTAATTATAGTGCACATAGTAACTAATAAGTTATAGCCCTTTCAGTGATTCATAAGGGCAATTATTAGCAACTTTTCTCAGAGATTTATAATATTAATGACTGCATCTCCATTCCAATTAATTGTGTATATAGCAGTTACTTTGCTTTCTCTTATTTTGGACAACTCTTTATTTGAGACCTTGGCCAGTGGGCAGATGACAAACTTAGAACTATTCTGTCCCTGAAGATAACATTTCCTTTTGGGACTTTCAGGTATGGAGCTAGTTCAGTTTAACTCTACTGTGAAGGACAGCATGTTTCTCACTTCAGGCCCTGTATTTGAATATGTAAATTTTATGGTTCTCATTCTTATTTGAGTTATTTTGTTTTTTAGATTGTATTCAAATTGCGCAGACTCTCATCCTGTAGATTTTTCCTTCTTTTATTATTCCCGGCTTTTTGCAATCTGAACTGAATGCTTCCTCAGTGTTGCTCTGGGGTAGCCTTTCCTTAACAAGAAGACTGCTGTTCCGTCCTTGGGACTGGTTCTCTTGCCGCAGTGTCCTGCTCCTTTACCCCTCTCTTGCACACGTGCCAGGGATCATTTCTGGAGGGACAGGTGTGTGTTGACGCATGCCATTGAGGCCCTGCACCTGCTGGAATTAGTCTGTTTTATTTGTGATCCTCGGGGAGAGGAGTGACCAGCTAGAGGCTTTTCTTAAGCAGAAGCCACATGGTGTTTCCCATGGAAAGGCTTTCTGCAGAGGAGGGGGGTGGCGGCGGTGGATGGGGGCTTGTGACAGGCAGGAGAAACTGGCGCAGGAGTCTTGAGTGAGCGCTTTGACACACCGAGTAACAGCCCATTATCACTTGCACTGGTGTCAAAACAATACAGCAGTTTGAACTGCAGCTCCGCTTGCTCCTGCTGTCACAAATGCTCCCTCGTAAGTCATTAGAGTGTTGGCGTGGACTCTTTCCGGGATCAGTCAGAGATGCATTAGGAGAGGGGGAAGTGTTTATTAATTCAATTTAAGAAGTGATTATTAATCATCTGCTATATGTCAGGCACTGTGCCAGGGGTGGGGGTGGGGTTTCCATGCTGGAATGACAAGGTCCTGCCCTCAAGGTACCTCTTGCCCGGGAGAGGACACAAGTGCAGTGGCTGTCATGAAGAGTAACCCAGGAGAGGGGCAAACAAAATTGCTTTGAGAGTTCAAAAGAGAGAGAAATCTCACCAGGTTGGAGGGGTCCATTTAGACCAATAAGGGAGATAATGTGTGAGAGGGGCCTTGACAAGACTGTAGGATTTTGATGGACAGAGATGAGGTGAGAGAGACAGTTGGTAGGGAGTTCTGTTTGGCTGGTATGTAGGATATGTTTAGGAGGTATCAGGACTCCAGAATCTATTGTTAAGAGCCTTGGATGCCAGGCTAAAGAGTTAGTTTCAGTTAGTGGTCTCCTGCTTGAGACTTTCCCTTATGTCAGGTTAGGAATATGTCAGTACACAGCTAAGATGTTCGTTTAGGTACTAATCAGTTAATATTGCAAGTGACTACATGTAGCAGAAACTGTACGACAGTAGCTTAATCAAAAAGGGGTATTTGTCTCACATAGGTGACAAATCCAGGCTAATACAGTATTTCCCAGTGCTGCCAGGGACACGGACTCTCGCTCTTTTCCTATAGTTGCAAAATGGTTGCTGTATCTCCAGGCATCCAGTTAGGATTCCAGGAAGGAAGAGAGTCGGGGAAAAGGGCAAAAGATGAAATGCTTCTCCTCATGAAGCTCTGTCTTTATTATTCCAGAAGGAACATCTTCCTCCAGGACTTTGTCATTTATCTCAGTTTTGGGTCTAGAGAGCCTGGGAAATCATGTTTTTTATTTGACACAATGCTGCTCAGAAAAAAAAAATCGGGATTCTTTAGGCAGAAAGGAGGGGAGAGTGGGTATTGGGTAGATAAGTAGCAGCGTTGGCCACAGCTTGTTTGTGAATCTATCGTGGGAAATCAGGCAAGACAGAGAGCAGAGGGGCAGAAAGCTAACCATGCCAGCAAGGACTTTTGATTAGATTCAGAGAGAATAACTTCAGAGTTCGGTTTCAATTTTAGGTTTATTTAATGAAAGACTATGGGACAATGAGTTAGGGAAAGTAGGCTTTAAATCTGGCATCATTGTTAAGCATGCATGTGTTTGAAGAAGTCATTTTTCTGAACCTGAGTGTTCCTATCTGTGAAATTGACTTCAAAACCTGTGAGGCCAGATCCCGGAAGCTAAGGAATGATTGCATATGTGCTTTTGAATACTGTTTTCAGATTAAACACTGAGTAAGTTATAAAGATAAACATACTGATTATGAAAAGATACAAATTAAAAAAAATGTTTTCTCCTAACTTGAGGAACCAAAGATCTAGCCAGAGTGTTCCACGTATTAATTTCAAAAATATTTTTTATAACTGCACTCCGTAATATTCCACGACCCTGGCGTTTTCCACTATCAACTATATTTGTGTTTAGTTACGTAGGGAAA
>NW_024423343.1:35141404-35184700 GCF_017311325.1 Ursus maritimus
TACAGGGTAACACATTCACTCTTGAACCTCTGCTCTGACAGGATTATTTATAATGTGACAATTTATTACATGGTCTTTTCCTGATAAATAGCTCAATTACATTCGCCATGTATTTTACCGTTCCATCTGGAGCAGCTCTTACCATATAAAGCAAAGGTACAGTTGCTATTTTTCATCTGTGACTTGTCCCCGTTAGAAGAGGTGTTGTTTCTTGCTCTATCCCTGATTTCTCCCTCAACCTACTGTGATAAGGCACATATGACCAGCTCAGATGTGTCCACGTTGTTTTAAGGATGGAGGGAGATACAAAACAATATAAAATTTGACCCTGACTCTTGGGGGACTTATTCTAGCTCTGGGAAGAGACTACAAAGACCCATAGAGAAATGGAAAACAGCACAAAAGCCGAAATAATGAAGTCTGAAGCAGACGCTCTCTTTGTGTGTTGCCCAGCCTAGTGGGGGAGTGCAGCTCTATGAGGGATCCTCTCCCTGCCTCGTGCTGTGCTCCCTCCTTGCTCACTCAGCCATGGACCCTCACCTTTTCAGGACCTTGCTTCATCATTTCTTCCTAGGGTTCTTGCGTCTTTGATTTCTCCCTCTTCATTGGCTCTTTGTGTTTGGTCTATCAAGACTGTCCCAAACTGAAACAAATTCTCAGTAATACTCCCTGCCTTGGGCCACTACCGTGCTTTATTTTTTCCTTGTTAAATGTTTTCAAAGCTTGCATCACGCTCCATCCGTACAGTCTAGCTTTCATTCGTCTCAGATTGCTTTTTCACTGTCAGATCAGCAGTGCTTTCTTATTTACCACATTTAGGGGCCACACAATCTGCCTTGTCTTCCTTCTCATCCGCTTCCAACCATGTTGCTGCTTCCCTCTCCCTCCTCATTCAGAACTGAGTTTCTCGTTGTTCTTCAGATGCGCCATATCCTTTCATGAATCTCTGTCCTTATGCACTTTCTGAAATGCTTGCTCCTTCTCCAGTTCACCTGGAACACGGAAGACCCAATTATAATTATACTAGGGGGAGTATCCTCCCGTCATCCCACGCCTGGCCACGGACTAACGTTAGCTGCTTCCTTCTCTATGCTCCTATGGCACTTGTCTTTGCGACAGAAGTTAGCACAGTTGATTATAGTTTATGTTTACTTATCTTTTCTCCTCTCATCTGTGAGTTCCTCTAGTCTAGGGACCATGTCCTGTCCATACCTACTGTGTGCCATGTTATTCATACTACACTGCAACCACTCTCGAGGCTAAAGTATGGGTTTTGGGGGCGCCTGGGTGGCTCAGTCGTTGAGCGTCTGCCTTTGGCTCAGGGCATGATCCCGGGATCCTGGGATCGAGCCCCATGTCGGGCTCCTCCGCTGGGAGCCTGCTCCTTCCTCTCCCGCTCCCCCTGCTTGTGTTCCCTCCCTCACTGGCTGTCTCTCTCTCTCTGTCAATAAATAAATAAAATCTTTAAAAAAAATAAAATAAAATAAAGTATGGGTTTTGGGGTCACACTGCAAGAGTTCATATATTGACAGGACCATTTGCTTGCTTTGTGACATTGGATAAGTGTGTAAATCTCCATGAACCTCAGTTTATTTGTCTGTAAATAAAAATAGTACCTACCCTCATAGTGTTGTGAAGATAAAATTGTCTAAAACATGGTAGTATTCACATTAAAAGAATATTTAAAAAATATATTAATAAATAGAACAATATTCATTTGGTGGTAATACCATCTCCCTTTTCTTTCACATCTTGTTTGATGTTAAATATAAGCAAGGAAGAATAAAGGGAGTCGTCGTGCAATTATATACTTGGTGAGCTTCTGGATGACAAACTTTACTCAGTAAGGATACAGGCAAGTTTTAAGTGAGAGTGGAATGACATAAATGGGAAAGAAAAAAATTGGTTTCTAGACATAGAAAGTCACTTGGAAGGAAGCCTTGTCAGACATGGCAAAGGAAGCTTTGTTAGAGAATCAAAAGGAAGTATATGTGGTGTAGAGTAGGTGATTCAATGTGATTTGAATTTGATACATAGTAAGGTGGCCCAAATGAGATCTCTATCATAAGAAGAAAGAAACTACCCAAGATTAAGAAATGCCATTTATTAGCAATTACTATTTGGGCTTCTTTAATTAGAACAACAGTCTCCAGGCGTCTAAGATCCCTAATGGAGCTTTAGAAGTAAGAGGCAAAAAGGGCTTTTATGGCTTTTTAAAAAACTTTTTATTTTTGTATTTACAAAGGTGAATGTAAATGTTTTACCAGACCATAAGTGTATGTTTTGATCTACTTTTACACTAATTAACTGCTTAGTTATAGTAGGAAAATTCATCATAGGTTTTAACACTTGCTTTTATGATAGCCTTATGATGTCATTCCTGTGTAGCACATTGCATTAAAAAGTAGAGTGACCACCCTGAGCAGTTGGTTAAAATAATGGAGCATTCATTTTTCTTGAACTGCAGCCTAAAATATTCTGCAGTTAAAGTTACAGCAACATGCGCGGGGAGGTCAATTTCTCAGTTGTAATCTCGCTTCAAGATTGGAGATTGGTGAAGATGGTAATTCCCAGCATTCTTGGTCCAATTCTTTGGGAAGAAGAGACGTGTACAGATAATATTGGAAAATACTGAGTTCTGAAATACGGAGACATTAATACGGGCTTACCCTGATTGTCAAGTTATCTGCATTGAGGCATGAGTGATTGATAATAGCAGTTTAACTCAAATACCGGTTGAGACAAGAATACTCCGCCCATGGAACAATGACTCAGTTTACAACAGGACCATGAAATGCAGCAGGGTCTGTCCCAGCTGCCTCGAATATCATTAAACTAATCTTAGATCCTGTGATTAGGTTTGGCTGAGCAAGTGTCCTCTCGGGGCAGAGTTCAAGGCGTCCTGGTTGAGTTTCAGGGAGTAAGTAAAACAACCTGCTCTTGACTTTTTTTTTTTTTTTAAACAAAGGTTTTTGTTCTTATATTGCTTTTAAAACCCTCAGATAGCCTTAACTGCTAAACTAACACACACACAAAGAAAGGGCAGTTCATAATCTCTGTAATAGACTTATGAATGACTCTGGCCTGTAGAGTGTGAACAAACCCCCAAAAAAGTCAGTAAAGTGAGAAGGGTGGCAGTGATGGAGGGAGAGAGAGTCATGCTGACAGACTTCCTCCCTCCCTCATCCTTTGCACACTTGTAATTAAATCCAGACTTAGCAGCAGTATCATTACATTGTAAAGATGAGCTAGTGACTCTTTTGAAGTTAGATTTCTTAACATTGCCCCCTGCAGTAGAAAGGGCATCTGCACTGTGACCAATCTTTAAAAACAAAACAATGCTAAACAGCATGCTTATTCCAAGCAGAGATTCCTCCTGCATGAAAAGTTGACATTTGTTGCAGGTGGTGTTATGACACGATGGCATAGAAAACTCTAGTCTCGATTTTTAAAGTAAGGTATTGAAAATATAAAGTAGGCACAGTTGTAGGGCACAGATTAATTTAGCCATGATAAATGTGTTAATTCACCATCTTGTCCGTGCAAAAAGCTTTTCTTCTGGGAGATGGTATTAACTATGCAATGTCTATATCTCTCTGTAAAATGTGGGAAGTTTATATATGATCTAAATTCAGGTTTCAAAAAAAAGTAAATTCAGCTTTCTGAGTATTATTTTATTCAGTGCCTTTTGCACGTCAATAAATCTATTGTAAACTCCCTCCCCTCCAGTGCAGTGTAGATCGCCACTAAAATAACACAGCTGAGTAGTGTACAGGACTGACTGTGAAAAGAGAAAAACCGGAATGGACTGCTGGGATTAGTGGTTGAGTCATACACCATCATCTCTTCCTGCCCCCCACCATGGTCAGGAATCTCCTCAACGACTTCTCCAGAGGAGTGTCATCTATCCTGCACTTGGGACAGGGAGATCACTTCTTTGTGGGTTATAGATGTCTGTTACCAGTTGCTCTAGTTTCATCACTCGAGAACATTGTAAAAGACAGCGTGTCCAAACAAAGTGTACTAATACTACTTCCTTTCTTGTAAGACAGCTCAGATATTTGGAAAATAACAATGAAAATGCCCTCTCGAAGACTTCCTTTGGCGCAGGCTATGCAACTACAGACGTCTGTGTGTATGTTTTGGTCCTGTGTCTGTCCTTCCACTCTCTGTAGTTCACCCTTGTCTCTGGCTGCTCTCTAGTTATCCATGGCCCTCTGAAGCTAACTCATCTCATTACCTCACATGAGAGCTTGATTCTATCAGTGCATTAATTATGTTTAGCAGATATTCACAACAGTGGCTCATATTAGTCACGTCAATGTAATCAAGTTTGGTTCTTGTTTTCCACATGAATTTCAGTACAATAAAAAATTATGTGTGTGTGTGTGTGTATATATATATATATATTTATATATATATTATTATATATATATAATATTAATGTATTCATTCCTGTTTAAATTTCATTCTGTTTTATCTAGTCAGGTGTTAGCAGCTCATTGAATGAACTATATCGGCTTCATGAACTTTACACATTTTAGAAGCATCTTCATCCAAATCATTGGCACAGTGTTGAATCAACAGGACCAAAGATAGAACACTGGGTCATAATCCTGAGAAGCACCATTAAGGCGGTTTACTTTGAGACTAGTTATTTCAGTAAGGCACAAACTGCATAACTCCACCGTCTATCATGTCTTATAAGGTATGATGAAAGCTTTTTTCAAATATTTCTGCCATTCCTATACCCTTGGCCAAAAGACATGATTTTATTTTATTAATATTTTATTTTATTTTATTTTATTTTATTTTATTTTATTTTAAAGACTTGGTTTTAGTTTGACATTACACTTTCTTTGTGGACTGAACTTTTTTACATTTTAAAGTTCGAACTTCGAGTTAAAATTTGACTTGTTTTGGAATTCTTCTGTTTCTTCATGATTTTACTTATTTACTTATTTATTTTTACCATCAGGTATCACTTCTACAAATTCTAATACCCTGGGACATGTATTCTTTGGGCTAGAAGACTTACTCTTATTTACAGCAGTCTGATGTTCTTTTATGGTTTTATTTCCTATTTAGCTTTCAGGGCTTTCCTAGCCATTATTCTAGCATTTCTAGTTTGAAGCTTCTTTTGCTTTAGCAAGTAAAATGGAGATAGGGCAGTAATTGGGTAGTTTTGCCTCCGATCTTTTCATCTTTTTAACAGGCTATCATCTCCCTTAAACAGTCATCCTGTCTTTTCTTAGATCATCATTTGGTCCCTGAATTCATTTAAAAACTTTTATGTTAAAGTTAGCAAGTTTCCTGTCTCTTAGGTCTTTCTGAGCTGTGACCTCTTTGATAAAATTCTTAGAAATCCCTGCTTATTTCTGTGCTCCACTTTCCACAATTTTTATGGAGTCTTAAAATTTAAGCTCGTGGGAAAACTTCCTAAGCAATCACACAGAAGGATTTTTAGGACAGTGTTGAGATCCAGGCCTCATTACTTCCTAGGGCATCTGACCCTGGGAGAGTTTCTTAATTTTCCTGTGCTTCATCTGTAAAATGGGTTAAGAGCCCTCCTTACTTTAGTACTGTTTTAAGGATCAAATGAGATACTATTTTAATGACCAAAAAGTGATACTGTAATCAGTGAATGTTACTGTTATTACTCTTATTTCTCATGCTGATGCCTACTCATATTTTTTCACATCTTTGTGATTATACGAGTGTTTTCACAGCCTCACAACTCTTGCTTTTAAATTTTATTTAAGTAATCTCTACGCCTAACATGGGGCTCGAATTCATGACCCCAAGATCAAGTATCACATGTTCTACCAACTGAGCCAGCTAGGTACCCCAACCTCATGACTCTTTTAAACCCTCTCTTCTAAAACAACTCTGTCCGTAGAAACACACCCATTATTTTCTTTGATCTTTTTGACATCTGCTTTTCTAGACGAGAGAACACCATTGCTTCAACTATATTGTCAGCATCAGGAGAAGCCAGCTTTTGTACCTCTGAGACTGCTCTGGCTGCTTATCTCTCAAGTCTACTCTGATTTAAGCCCAGCATAGTCCCACCTTCATAGAGGTGTTCATTGTGTTGTGCATGGCAAGTCCCATAAGCCAGATGACTTGGGCAAGTGAGTAGCCTGCAGCTCTCAAGATACTAAAAGTTCACAGAAGGCTCTGGAAAGTGCTCTTCTTGCGGGGCGGGGGGTAGGGAGTAGATTGTCAGCTGAAGATTTTTATATTTCCTGAGGTTTTTTCGCAAAGGACTGCATGTTGTGATAACCAAATATATTAGTAGCATATAGGGCTTGGAATTTAATGGGCTTAGGGAAAAAGTGAGAATTGTGGAGACATAATCATGAAAATAAAGGGTTTTACTGTGTTTACATTTTAACTTCCTACCTTGTTTGGTATATTCATTGTAGAGACTCTACATGTCTGTTTTTTTTTTTTTATCTGCTATATGCAGAGAATAAATAATAGTAGTTGCTGTGGACTATGCAATATTCATATAATTAAACATTACTAAATTTTTGGAATTCCTAAGTGAGAATGGATTTGAGGGAGTTTGGCGTTGAGAGCTTTCTTTCTTTTTTAAGAATATATACATATATACACGTGTATATGTATGTATGTGTGTATATATATATATATATATACAACTAGAAATAAGCATGTGGAGTTTGATTTCTTTACCATGAAAGAGTATACTAAAATATTTCTAGGACATGTTTTAGGTTTGCAGTTATATGTGTGAAGGTTCAGAGAATACTTTTGAGGAAACATCTTTCCTTTTTCCTGAAAAATTGATAGTGGGGGGAGGAAAAAAAAAAAGAAAGAAAAAAGTGACTCCCCTTTCTGCACCCATGATTTGCATTTTCCCCCTCTCCTTCTTAGGGGGACATATTCTAGTATTTCCCTGAGAGGCCTGCTTGTCTTTGGGGTGCTTATGTAAGTGCAGTTTTCCTGGGCCCATTCTAGTCTAGTGCATCTGGTCCCTCAGTGGTAGATCTCAGAATCTTCGTTTTCATAAGTTCTTTATGGGGGGAGGGTCTCCTGTCCCCAAATTTTGAGAATGACCTCTCCAGGCAATTGTCATTGGCTTCTGTTGTGTCAGATGAAACCAGTGTTACGCAGTGCTCCTTCTCAAGTGCTTTGTTGTTTAAGAACAGGCTGCTGGTGGGCCAGAACAGATTGTCACCATGTAAATGGGGAGTCAAGGGACATAATTTTATAGGCTCACACCTATCTCTCAGCCAAAGACATTTCAGGTTAGTTGTGTGCTTGCACTGGTAAAGGAATATAGTCTCATTTGAACTGGGACAACCCTAGTTCTGGGTACATTCTGTGGTATTATATTTGCCAACTCCCATTCAGCCCATGCATTTATAATTACTCAACTGTTTCCATGCATTGAGTCATTGCAGAAAAGCCGCTTCTTTGTAGAACCTCATTAAGATTTCAGCTGCTAACAGATTTTATTTTACAGTTCCAGCTTTCATGATATTAAGATATGGAGATTTGGGTTTCTGGGAGGGGCTATTTACAAGTGTAAAGCTCTTAGTTATGGGAGCATCACAGTTATTTTAAGGGCATAACCAAAAAGGAAAAGGAATGGGTAGCCCAGTATTCTGTTTGATGTAATATAATACGCTGGAAGCAAAAATAAAGAATGCCGCGTTACTTTAAAAAATTTACTTGAGATTTGTGTGATTTTATTTAAAATGTCACTTAATTTAAAGCAGTGTTTTTATAAGTGTTACTTATTTGGGGGGGCCTGAAAAGACTTACATAGCATTAAAGCAATACAGTGTTCTTATATTTTAAAAGAATATACTTTCTTTATGCTAAGTATACATGGTAAATTAATAATCGCCAGCCTAAATGACATTTATTTTTCTTTTGTGCTTGTATCCCGAATTATAATATAAGCTATTTTATATCCTCTATTGCTCTTTATCATGGTATTTAAAAACTTTCTTCTAAATAATGTGCACTATTTTAATTAGGTAAGTAACCATTAACTGAGAGTTATTGGTTATGTCAGAGCTGCCACTTATATTTTGTCTTCTATCTGTTAACATAATAATTATTCCTTAGCCCACAAAGGGGGAAGTGAGCTAAATCAGAGCAAGCGACGTCCATATCAGGAGTCAGGAGTGCTAGACTCTGAGATGGTTGTTTTGTGTGAAAGTTCTTATCTCCTTCCTTGTCTTGGTATTGACATTGCTTACACTGAGTAGGCATTGGCTACTTGTCCCTTTGGCAAACCTCTTCAGTATTTCGGAAGGGGAAGCGTTACCCATCCAGCACAGCTTCTCTGCCGCATTCAAAGGTAGTTCTTCGCCTTGCTTTGCCTTCTCTGGGCACCTGCATGGGGATCATTTACTTGCTGATTTGTCCCCGATGTCTTGCATTACCTGCTCTTTCTCCAGCCAGGTGATGAGAAACCCTTGTTGATAGGGATTGCCTTCTTTTTTCCTCTATCCCTCTGTGGTGTGGTATCCTGCCTTCTTGAAGGCTCTGTGTAGATGTTAGCTGAATAGGTGGTAAAGAGTAGGAGAGGACTTAATTTCTGTTAACTGACCAGATTGATTTAATTTGTTGGTGTTCCTTTCCAGCCACTTTGAAAATCAGAGCTTTCTTGCTTAATATCCTTTTAGACAACATCAGAACTGTTCATATTTCTATGTGAGGGTTTCTAAATTGGAGGGTTTCTTATCTGAAAATAGTCAAGAATTTATAAAAGAACAGAGATTTCTGAATGCAAATAACTTCTTTTCTGTTGTAGATTGCTTTGCTTAATGATTTGCAAGGAAAGCACAGTGATTTAACAGTAATAAATGCACCCATTGTAGAAAATTTGAAAAATACAAAACAGTATGAAGGATATAGGAAGATTCCCATTTGATGTCATATATGGTCCAAGATATATTTTTTTAAGATTGTATTTATTTATTTGAGAGAGAGAGCATGAGCAAGGGGAGAGGCAGACTCCCTGCTGAGCAGGGAGCCCTACGTGGGGCTGAATCCCAGGACCCTGGGATCATGACCTGAGTCGAAGGCAGACGCCTAACTGACCAAACCACCCAGGTGCCCCAGTCCAAGATATTTCTTATCTTAACTAATAAAGTATTTTCCCCATCCCTCATAGTCTCTTTTTTCTTCCCTCATAGGCACAGAACTATATCTTTATGTAACATTTTTTTACTTAATATAGCAAACATTTCCCATGGCATTAATTTTTAATGACTTCCTAATGGTTGATGGTGTGGGTTTACCATAATTTGCTTAACCATCCCATTTGTTTTAGGCATTTAGGTGTTTTAAATTTTTAAAAATTTTTATTGATAACCCTTTTTAAAAAATTGAAAGTATCAACCTTTTTTTAAGATTTTGTTTTTAAATAATCTCTACACCCAATGTGGGGCTCGAACTTACGACCCCATCGAGAGTCACATGCTCCACAAACTGAACCAGCCAGTGGCGCCCCACTAACTCTTTAATAAATATCTTTGCATTTGTATGTCATTCTATTTTTATGACTAATTGGTAATGGACAATATATTTTTAAAAATTCTAAATTATATTACCAGTTGATAAATTCACAATTTTCACCAATATTTGAGAGTTTGAATTGTCAAAACTTTAGGCTTTAAATTTAACTTATGGTTTTCTTGTTATTACAGTTAACCTGAGGTTAGAAAATACCTGTTTCATTAGAATTTGGGCTGATGCAGAGCTTTAAGGATCAAACCAAAGAATTTATAAAGGATGCCTAAAATGACAAGAATGCTATATCTGAGTATTCTAGGATATAGCAGTCATTTAAAACTCACAGCATTAATAATCTCTAAATATTTCATTATTAAATATGCCATGTTTACATGAGTGACATACATGTTTAATGTTGAAGAATAAACCATAAAACAAGCACCCTTGTACTCACTACCCTGCTTAGGAAATAGAAAGAACATTCCCAGGACCTTCGAAACTACTTCATGGTCTCCTCTCTCATTCTCTCTCTCTCTCTTTGTGTATATATATATATACATATTTAAAAAAATTTTTTTAATGGCACAGAGCTCAGTGATTTTGGATTGGGGAAGATTTGGAAATGTCTACCTTGTTCCATGTCCACTGTTTCCCCTGGTCCAGTCTGGCCTGCCTTCTCACCTAATCTGCTGCAGGAGCCTCTACACGGGGTCCACGTCTGTTCAAATCCACCCCCGCCCCCAGCCTGAGTGGTGGCTGAAATACAAATGGAACAATGCCAGTTACCTTTCTCAAACGCTTCCCTGGTTTTCTGTGTAATTCAGAGTAAAATCCAACTAATTGCTATGACCTGCAAAGGCCTTTCTCATCTGTCCTGGCCTCTGTCCTTTGCCACTTCCTCCCCCCCATTTTTGCTCGCAGCTCCACTGGCCTTCTATTTAACTCAGCCTAGGAAAGCTTCCCTTCTTCATGACCATCCTACATTCTTTTCCCCATTTTGGGGCAGCACCCTCTTTTCACCACTCATTACAAGACAGGTTCCTTTTCATCCCTTGGGCCATTTTCCCTGACTACCTGATTATTCTTTCTCATAGCATCCTATTATTTTCATGCCTAGCACTTGTTAAATTTTTAATGATGTCTTTGCTTGTTGGTTAGACCTAGTAGACTCTAAGTTTCATGAGTGTAGGCACCAGGCCGATCTCGTTCACCACCCTGTGCTTGTAGTACCTGGGTAAACATTCCATAAATGTCAAAACAAATGAATGGGTGAAAAAACTTAATGATACATTTGAAAGATAATATTAGTATTACACAGCTGTTTATGTTCAAAAGTGATATATGGTATTTTGGATCCAACAAAATACAACTGATTCAGTTCATTAAATCAGGCCTACACTCCTGGACCTCCTTTTGCCTGCATATATGCTATTTTTAATTCTGATGGACTCATTTATTAAAGGTGACCAGTTAAGATTTAGATAAATCTATTAGAGATTTATTTTATCTCAAGTGCTTATCTCAGGTATTTAAAATAGATTTAGGCAACATAACATAGTAGAAAAGATCTTGATATAGTAGAAAGAATGTGGGCTTTGGCGTCATAAAAACCCGAGTTTAAATAGTAGTTGCACTGTTTGTTAGCTGTGTAACTTGAGAAACTACTTAACCTCTTTGTCCCCTGGTATTCTCATCTGCAAAATGTGATGATAGCATCTACCTTGTTAGTTTGTTGTGAAGATCAAAGGAGATAATATATGTTAAATCCTAGCATTGTGCTTGGCACAACATAGGCACTTAATTCCCAGATTTATTATCGTTATTATAAGCTATGCACCTATGACAATTTGCTTAATCTCTTTCTGCTACTATTTCTTAATCTTTAAAATAGGGTTAATTCTTAGTTTATAGAAATAATTTGAGGATTAAATAAGTGTATTGATGTAAGACACCTAGAGCAACTCTATATGACTCATAGTTGACCTTCAATAAATGAATAAGGGCAATTAATAAACATAATAGCGTGAAAGAGTTGGTATCAAGTTAGTGGCAATTTGGAGTCTTTAAACTCTGTTGATTCATTCACTACACATTTATTGGATGCCTGTTTTATGCCAGGTGCTCAGTTTAGTGCTAGAGCTATACGGATGACTAAAACGGAAGCTCCACTGAGTAGCCTGCAGTTTAATGGGGGAAAGGAGATTTCACATGAACTGTAGTTATTTACTTCACGAATAAATGCATTTGCAGTGAGATTAATTCTCGGTGGTAGTTGGGTGGGAGTTATTGTTTGAGTTGGATCTCAGACGCTAAATAGGAGTTCTCCAAAGGGTAAGAGTGATAATGCAGGGGTGGGGGTTGGGTGGGTGGGAATATGGTCTCTAAGGTCGGCAAACCTGGCTTCAGGTATCTGCCATTTAACATTTTTGTGACCTTAGGCAAGTTATCTAGCCTAATCTAAAACAGAAACACTCATATTTCTATCATGGGATTTTTGTGAAAATTAACATAATGAGAAAGTGTCCTGCTTATAGTAAGAACTTAAAAGTGTGGGTTCTTTTCAGTCACTGGAGTTTTGTCCTTTTTTTCTCTATGTAGGGAATTACAAAACAACTTCCATTCTTAAGAGTCCATAGTTATATGTCCTTTCCCGGTCAAACATGAATTTTTTTTTTTTAACTTGGTTAAATCTTATCTATATCTTTGTCTTTAAAAGTTCAAAGATTGGCTGTTCATCGCCACTCAAGCCGTGTTAGAACATTTACTTAGCTCTTTAGGAATTTCACTCTTACTCTTGGAGAGAAAATAGTCCTCCTGACTCTAAGATTCTAAACAAAAAATAAGTCATTTGAAGCTCTTTGTCATTGTGTTTATTCTTAATAATGTCAAAAACAATGGCAGCTTACTTTTGACTAGCAGTTTAGAATTTACAGAGAACCTAAATTCCTATTACCTCATTTAATGCCTTCAACAGTCCTTAAGGTGGAGACCATTGTGAGCTTATTTACAGGGGGGAGACTGAGCACTACTGACTGATAGGTGAGTTGGTCTTCCGATTCTAACCTAGTACTTTAACTTGATAGCCTGTCTTGCCTGTCTTCAGATTGTGTGGCTTCTTCCACGATGGTCAGCAGATACCCTCTCTTCTCTCTAATGCAGCGGTTTGTCTAGTTCCTCTATGGTCCAGGTTATGCCAGGCTCCTGTGACCTAGATTCCATAGCTCGAGAAAAGCTAGTGCCTGCCTTTTGCTGATACTGATAGATTGATAACTCTCAATCATTTCTTAATGTTCTGCAGTGGCTTCTTATTTCCCTGTGAAGCAGCTTCACGATCCACTTATCTTCTCCCTCAAAACCACCTGGCATTCCCATTTTTTGACCTTACTGACCTTAATATCTAAGATAAAGATAGGCTTCTCTGAGGTGGAACCATTTTCATGTAACATCCTTGTGTCCCCTAGCATCCTGCTAAGTACTTTCTATATGTCTTTCTAAAGCAACAGAAACCAGATTCCATCATGGCTCTCTTCTGAGACGCCCGTGTCTACATTAACTCCATTTTAAAAGATTGCCAGATATGCTTACCTTTGTGCATTTATTCTTCTTTTCCAGATTTTGTGTGGCTTGCATTACCCACCATTTATTATTGCTGAGTTATTTTTCAGATTCACCCAGTCTTGAACGGAATGACTTTGATGATAAATTCCTAGGATATAAAGAGCACTGTCACTTTATTCTATGAGCGGCAGAAACCAGTGTTGAAATGACAATGGTGATACTTCATATAACGTTTTTCTCGATTAGACAGATCAGAGGTTTACAAATAATTATTAGTCTGGGAATTTCTGTTAGCTGCAGCCTGTTCCCCAAAATCAGAGCAGATTTCCATTTAGCATGTCTTTACAAAATATAAGAACACTGAACTCAAATTCAAACTGATTTAACATTATACTATGGAAGATTGTGAAGATCTATTACAAGACATAAGACTTTTTTCTTTCTTTCTTTTTTTTTTTTTTTTAAGCATTTGTGATCCCTGCGTACTTTTCCTAGCACCTTTTATTTTGTTATCTTGGTTTCAGTAAATAGCCATTCAGGAAGATGGTTTGTACAAAAAGAATGAAAATCAAGGCATGAAGGAAAATGTATGCACTACCATCTCCTTGTCTCTCCCTCTGAGATTTTATGTATGCTCGGCTTCAAAAACCAGTTTAAAAATAAAAAAGATGAGGGCGGTTGCAATCTGCTTCATTTTATGCAGATTAGGTATGGCCCTCAGGCACCTGCCAAATTGCTAATATGGCCTTCCGTTGGGTCTGATTAGTGTGAACCCAGATCTTCTTTTCCATTAAAACAGAAATGTATTTGCTGGGAGTAAGTTAACAATAGAGGTGATATTTTCACTAACAACCATGGGTCAGGTTACACTTGGGCAGTGTCTCAGTGTAGATGAGGCACACTAGCCTGGGCATTTATGATTTTCTCCACTCTCACTTGCCTTCTTCTCCCTGAGGACTTTGGGCTTTCCTGAGACTGGTGAGACTGTGACTTCCCTTTGTGCTGTGGTGACTTTGAAAGGTCATTTTCCTCTGCATTCCAGATGCAAAATGTTAGTGTCACTTTTTGTAAAACATATCTGTAGGCCTTACATTTGCAAAAGCAAATACCTTAAATTGTCCAGAATGAATGTTTGTATAAGGATACTCACTCTGAGCAATTGAATTTTTGGATTATTGCAACAGTTATTTTGAATGCCCTGGGGTGAAACAGTAATTGTCTTCCAAAAAGATAATAGAGACAGCAAATATGGAAATCTCAAGCATCTCTTATGACTCTATTAGAGCAGATCTTGAGAAAATATTTTGATACTAATGACTGCATTTTGTGGGAAAAGAATAAAAAGTTCGTATGAACCAAGCAGGAGCTGGAAATTCAAGAAGACAAAATTGGGGCCTTATCTCTGGGTTTGGGTGCATAAAGAGTTATAGAAAACAGAGTTACGTTTGTCAGTTGTCTAAATCAAGCCCATATTGAAAACTGCTGGATATTTAACATGGTTAATAACTCATATGAAGTCATTTTGTAACCCAAATTATTTCTTGCCAGTAGAGGGGCAAGAAACGTATGAAACAGTTTGACGTAGTCTACATCATCATGACTAGGCCAGCGAAAGAAGTCCCTGTGCCCCAAAGTCAGTACCATAATGATTTGTTTACATGGGTTTGCTTCACATGGAGTGCTTTACGGATGAATGAAAGATTTGTTTTTAGGAGTCTTATTCTGGTTTATTATAAGCATCATTACATGCACCACCCCAATCCAGTATTTTGTGTCATCAAGTAATCAGTAGCAGGGACAAGAATTGCAAAGCTCTTGCTTCTAATTTCTTTATTTTACTTGACGAAATACAAATTAAATGCTAAAGCTATATGTCACATAGATGTGGTTGGGGAGGAAATTTGCAATCGTTATTGGATTCATAGTTCTTAGAACATAATCATGTTTCAATAATATTATGCAAGCATTTTTTTTAGCCTCTACTAAGTGTCAGTCACAAGGCTAAGGCATTCAGATGAATGAGATAGTCCCTGATTGATTATGACTGGTTTTGAGATGTTTCCAAGTGTATAAGAACCACAAATTGATAAATAAATGTCTGTGAGCATTTAACTTAAATAAGTTTAACTTACTGTGAATCATACTGAAAAGTGTTATATCAGAACTTAAAAACTATTAACTTATTATTTGTTTCTGGTATGACTTAAATATAATGTGATAACTTGGTTAATCATTTAATTGGGTAACTTGGGTAATTACTTTCTTCTAGCATACTAACGTGTAGCAATCCCATGGTAAGCATAAACAAAACACCCAGTTTTTTGATGGATAGTTATAGAGTGAATGTAATAATACGCTATTGAACAACTAAAAATGACCGCAAGCTGCAGCTGTCAGTCAGCCCCACGATCACCAGGGTAAGCAACTGATGCATTTACAACCGTTCCGTATCCAGATGCCATTCTGTTTTTCATGTTCAGTACAGTAGTCAGTAAGTTACACGAGATATTCAACATTATTATAAAATAGGTTTTGTGTGAGGTGATTTTGCCCAACTGTAGGCTAATGCAAGCATTCCGAGCACATTTACAGTGGGCGAGGCTAAGCTATGATGTTTGGTAGGGTAGGTGTTTTAAATGCATTTTCAACTTAGGATATTTTCAACTTATGATATGTTTGTCAGGACATAACCCCATTGTAAATCGAGGAAGATCTGTACAAATGTATCTTTAAGGAGAGGAAATTACTTATTTGTGGAAGCATATAAACAATTTATTTCTTCTGTTTGGTACTATGGAAGTGCAAAATTGATCCGAGAGTATCTTGTGCTAACGATTGTGTTATTGTCTTTCATTAGCCTAAAAGAATCCCTGGGGAAGTTAGTCTTAGCTAATAATTTTAATGTAAAGAAGTAATGAACATAATTATATTTATTCAAGTAGTACTCCATTAGTAGTCTGTATGCAGCAGCTTTCGTTATTTTAGTAAGAAGTACAGTTGACAAAATGATATTCAGTTAGAAAAAATCCTGATTGAGCCACATTCCCTTTTTTGGTTGATACGAAAGCCATTGTTGTTTTGTTCACCAACTGGCAGACCTTCAATTATCCTGAATTTAGAAGTTGTTTACTATACTTTGAAAGTTTAAAAATGAGCCCTCCCTGAGAAACAAAAAGCTGGGTGCTTGCCATTTTTTTAATAGAAAAGTAGAATTTTAATGAAAGAAAAATCAACCCACCAATTCAATGCTGAGTTTATTTTCACAGTTTTGAAGGCTTAATGTGTGTTTAAAATGACAGTAATCAGAGCCACCATTACTGGGCCCCCAAGTATTCGGGTAGTGTTTTGATTTAGAATGTCAGAGCTGCAAGGGGGAGATCATCAATAAGTCTCTGGGGGTGGCATGGATTCCATGAGAAAGTTTGATTTGAGGATTTTAGCCCCTCAGGCCTTTCTTTGTTTGTGCCTTCAGCAGCTGTCTAGAATATCTCTTGTGTTGGTCTTCCTGGATATCCAAGGTACTAAGAGTGTAGGAGCTCAATTCTCTGCTTGTTGGGGGTTAGCAGGATGCTGGGGACACAGTCTTGGTAGGGAACAGCAGGTGAACCTGCAAAGTAAGCTAGTGCTGCCCAAGGGTTATGGCAGAGTGGCCCACCATCCTTCCCTTCTTCCTTCCCTCCCCCTATCCATCTTCCTTCCTGGCTTCCTACCTACATGCCTTCCTACCCTTCATCTATACATCTATCCATCTCTGGGATGCTTTGCAGTTAGAAGGCAGGTGGTGAGATGCAGTTCCTAACACCTCTCAGATTGCAGTCTTTCCTAAAGATGGTAAAACGGAGGCTCAGAGAGATTAAGTGACTTGCCTTGGATTCTTTTGATTACATCAGATGACTTGCCATGGTAGCTAGTGACATTTTAGAAGACTCATGTTTTTGCTTAAGTACAGGAAACTTTCCCTTAAAAGCATTCTAAAAAAATTCAAAGCTTATCTCTTTTATGTTAACTTACAATTCATGAATACCAGCATGTGTTTATATGATGCTTTATAATTTTGAGTGTTTAGCTCATGTTTTATTATAATTACCATTTTGTGAGTCAGGCAAGGGAATTTTTTTTGTTATTGGTGGCGGTGTTTTTATTCTGTTTTTGCTTTTAAATCCCCATTTTATGGAAGAGAAAATAGGGGCCTGGAGAAGTTAAATGGGTTGCCCATACGTGCAGAGCTACAGCTGACAGGGGGCAGATCTAAGGCCAACCCTGAATATCCCGATTCTCGGTCTGCTGCTCTTCTGGACAAAGGGGCTTTCTTGTTACATGACTGCCCCCCCCCCCCACACACTGTATTTTAGGTCTCCTTATGCTTATGGGGCTGTAGCTAGAGTTGTATAAAGCAGCTAATGACATGGCCCTTGTTTTCCGGTGGTATATAGTCTAAGTAAAGTAAAGAGATTTGGAGTTTAGGCATATATGGGAACCATTTTTTTTTCCTGCTTTTACCTATTCAGCCTATGCCAAATCCTGCAAATCTAAAAAGAAACAGCTACAGTGTACTCCTGACCCCATTTTTCTTCTCACATGCCATAACTTTCTCCTTTCCCTTAATTTATCATACTTGACAAATATGAGAATATTTGCTGGTGAGTTGGAAGAAAGGAACCTGGGATTCTTGTGGTCTCTTTGCCCTTCTCTTAAAAGTCAGAGGATTGATTTTTTCCCCTACTACAGGTCCTCATTTTTGACTGGGCATCTTGATTAGTGCTTCTCAAACTTGGCTCATCCTTAGCATCTCCTGGGATCTATCTCTGGAGCTTTATGTTCCAGAAGTCAGGGTAGGGCTCACGACTGCTCTAGGGATGAACTTGAAACCCATTGACTTCATCTGTCCACTCTCAACAGCACACTCCTCACTAAACTGCAAAGTCCTGGAGATGGGGGGAAAAATAACCCATTTCTGACCTTCACCTATCCTCCACAATATCTCCAGCTGTTTGGCCAGCTACGATGGGATACACTAGACATCTTGTCAGGAATGATTGCTAGGTGTGTCTACCACAGTTCAGTTGCCCATTGATTCATGTGGCATTTTTCTAACATGGCTGAATATTTTAGGGGACTCAGATAGACTGTTGTCATTATTCATCACCATGTATATTGTGGCTACAGATCTAACTTTGTTTCAGTTCAAAAACATTTGCCTAATGAGCAAGCATCTATGTATGGGACCCTTGGCTTCTGTATCATAGCCATTAAAATGGTAGTGCCATATTTAGAAGTGTGATTTGCTGTACATTTCCTCCAAAAGTGGAAATCAAGGAATTTTCAGAACTTCTTTCAAGGGTTGCTCTCTGAAACCTGTAAACCATGGACATTATTATATGTAATGGTAGAGTCTGTATGAAGATGTATTAAAAGGAAAAATTATTAAAATGTTCTTTAAGGAACCCCAAACAAAACAAAACACCTCCAAACCAAAAGCAGTTGCCATTTAGTAATAGTTACAGCCATATTTGTTTCCATGTCTTGTAGTTTCTTAACAAATTACTGTGAAATCAGATTAGTTGGCACATGAATAAAAATGTAGAACATAAATGAGTATACTTTTTGCCTGCATATTATATGGCAACATTTTCTTTGATAATCAACATGCCATCGTAATATTGCCCTTAAGATCAGATATTATGTAACCTTAAATTATAGGAAACAGAATATGCCTGAGGGACAATTCTGGAATATTTAATTGGGAGCATGCAGTTGATAGGGCTTCCAAGGGTCTTGAGCCCAGTGATGGAGTATGCACCTGGAAAGCTAGGTCATCAGGAAAACTTACTGTAACATTGGAGCTCCAATCTGAAAAGAATACATGTAATTAATTAGGATGGGAAATATGTGCAGCAACTGTATTTTTAGATCTTCAGTGGATACTTCTTACCCCAGAGAATGCAGAAACACTGGCTAAACATAAGTTATGAATAGCATCTGCTACAATGTAGCAAAGTATGTTTAAACGAGTATACTTTTTCCCTTGTGTCTTTGATTATTGAAGATATTTTAGGGGGACAAATGCTAGAGAGAAATCTCTTTATGCAAATGTATTTCTGAATAGAAAGGAGGAAAAAAAAGGAGAAGTTTGTTTGTGTTACCTGCCAAAATTAATCCTTTAATTTGAAACTCTTTTAGATAGTGATTAAAATGAGAATAAGAAAATATATACCAGATGAAATAATTTTTAACCAGTGTCAGAAGCTTAGAACTGATCCCAAATAATTTCTCATAACACTTTTCTTTCTCATTTGTCTTCTTTCCCCATGTAATAGTTTTGAATGGCACTCTTATGAAACAAATAACTAAATGCCAACCATATTTTTTTCATATCCTGACCAATATTTTGGCTGTTTTTCAGAAGAATTGGAATTTTGAAAATTAAATAAAGGTTTTTAAAATACCAACTTCAGAAAGTTTTATTTAATTTGTGGAATAATTTTGTTCTCTCTCTCTGTTTTTTTAATAGGGTCTTTATTAATTTAGTCTAGTTACTTAGTGCTTATATTAAATAATCTAATAAAAGCCAGGGTTATAACATAACGTTTCCCAAATGTGAAGCAGCGTCTATTACATGAGACAAAATCTTTATGCTGCAAAATGTAAAAACCATGTATAGAATTACAAGGCACCAAATGGTACTGTGTATATTTTTTAAGTAGAATGTTTCTGTAGCACAAGGGGTGATCAGCTCCAGAAAAGATTGGTAGACAGCTGTGTCTTACTGTAGTTTATTCTGAAAGTGCTCTGAAATTCACATTTTAGTTTTTTTTAAAGTAAACTCTACCCCCAACATGGGGCTTGAACTCACGGCCCTAAGATCAAGAGGCACATGCTCTACTGACTGAGCCAGGCAGGCATCCCATATTTCAGTTTTTTAATGCTAATGATGTTTCTGATAATACTATCTCCTGAAAGGTACTGATATTATTTAAGAATTAAAGTTAATGTTCTTAAAGAATAAAAAAAACACCTTGTTTGTGTTTGTCAAAAAGACCTGAATTGTTGCAGGTGAGCATTCGGTGTAGGGTGTGTGTGTGTGTGTCTGTTGATTTTTAGATGAATTTATATTACTGTATGACTTCAACATCTATTCTGAATCATTGAATTATTTATTTTTGTCTGTTGATTTCTTTTGTATTGTTACAAACACAGGATTAAGTGTATTGTAGGTTCCCAGACAAGTGTGTTTTGAGGTTTCATTAATTCACGTAAGTTATAATGGCACCTGAATAATGTAAAATGCCAGAAGAATACTATTTCGTTTTCTATTTACTTTTACCCCAATGCAAAACATTTGAAATATAGTCTTTAAAATCACAGCAGAAGCAGTAGAAGAGTCCCACTAAGTTTTTTGGGGGTATGGGTAAGCAATGCATTAAAGAAGATGTGGATACTTCAGAAACCATCAGAACCCATCTCTGTTTTGCCTATTTTCTCTTTCCTCATCAAGAAGTTACTCCCACCACAGGTTTAACAATAATAACTACAATTTATGCCTTTATGCTACTACAATTTGATGATATACCACAGTCAGGCCCAGGTTAGAAACCCAAGCTGAGTTATTATGTACTGCTGGGTAGTGAGTTCATGTGAACTGACTTATGGATAAATAATTCTATGTTCTTATTATATGGGACAGACAGTTTTTAATTTCTTTAACAAAGCATAGCTGAACAACAGAAAATTATATGGTATCCCATAGGGACACGGCCACTGAGGAGGATAAACTGATGCAATCAACGTCATGAGTTCTCCCGTTTCGACAAGGGGCCCCGTCAGCAGTTGGTGTATTGCGGAAATAATACTGTGAACCAGAAGCCCCAAGGCTTCGTTCTGAGGTTGGGGTTTTTATTGATACTCCTTTGCTAAGATCTTTTGCAGGGAGTTATGAAGTATATAAACCCAAGCCTTTGTCTCATTTTTCCCCCCAGGCTGGGTTTTCACTTTGCTTTGAAAATTAATGTTAAAATGCACCTGGAATAAAAGAAAATTGTTTATTGAGCTGTATTATAAGAATGCTGCTGATATCTTGCTAGCTTCCTATATCTGTCTCGCAGATTGTTTTGTGGGCTTTATTCTACAGTACACCCAATATATACCTATTTTATCAGCATATATCTATATGCCACGGCAAACCGTGAGAATTTTTCTCATGTACTCCCCAGGCAGTCTGTTGCAGGGCTTCATGAAGTAAATGTTTCTCATTTTTGAGGCACAGGGGGTAAATGCTATCATTTTGGTTTCTTTTAAGAATGGATTCATATATTTTTTTATATATAAATTTTATATATATATATATATAATATATATAGTAGTAATAAGCTTCTCATTTGTGAGCGCCATAATTACAGGGATAGTGTGTATAAGGGTTATCTTTGCATCTTAGTGAATTGTGCCAGAGAAACAAAAGAAAAATTTGTTGAATGAATGGATGATTAGAGCTTAATTCAGTCTTTCTATTTTATTGATTATATTGTATTACCACATTTTATTTTATCCCCAGAGGTGAATGACTTTCTAAAAACTTGAATCAAATATTGATGAACTACATTGTGTGTTATCACCTCTCTCTTTTCATATAGTTAGAGGTAAATAATACTGATACAAATTACGTATCTACTGAGAAGAATATTTGATTTCCTTGAGATAGTTCACAAACTGATAGAAATAACAAACATGAACACAAACCACTTTCTGGAGATTTCTTTTTGTGATATGTCAACTCTCTGACTCTGGCAGAATGCTGCATTGAGAGAGTAAAAGACTGGTTTCCATTACTGCATCTTTTTAATTTTAGACAAAAATTGCCTCCATTCCCAACCTAATTTTACGTCAGTAATGAGAAATTTACCTACAATTGCATTTCGTTATTTGGTCTAAAGGCATTACACAAAGAGTACATATAGGTCCTTTGTATTTTAGGGAAAATATTTGTCTGGATAGAAACAATTTTATTTATATTGCGCTCGATTCAATCATGTTAACATTTTTATGAATTTAAAACCCCAAATAAGGTCCCATAATTTGTGACTCAGAGACCTTGAAACTATATCTGTAATAGTCCTCAGCACCAGGCATTTTGTAAATGTTTGCAGAAGATAAATTCCTTGGAAATAGGAAAGACGATTTGGGAAATGTTTATGTCTGAAATGGCACTGCTGTGGGAGATCATTTTTTGTAGAGAAGTTTCAAGTGTAGCTGGCTTTTCAGTCTTTTGAGCCTGTCACCTGTTTGCTCATTGGTCTCTTACATTCTGCTGTTTAAATATCAAGACCCTGTCTGATACATGACTGTGGAGAAGCTGTGACCAGGCTCTCCAGAGGCCCATCGTGTCGTTGAGCATTGGCACATGAGCAGAGCTGAGAAGAAAGGTTTTTGGTCCAGTAGCTAGAAAACTTGCCTGGCTGTCATCAACTGATGTGCTTGAAAAGGCACTCTTCAGCTCACTTCCAGGTATAATACTGACCCCTTGCTGTCCTCATGAGGATGAACTAATGCTTTGGGGGGAAAAAAAAAACAAAAACCAAAAAAACACTTCACAAACTGTAAAGTAACATAAAAGAGTATTGTGATAAAGTAAGTTCTTTATAAGATAGACAGACTGACCAAGAATATTTACTGCGATGCTACGTAGAGAAAAGGCTGTGTTGATCAGAGTTGGAATTATTTTCGGGGAGAATTTGAAGAATGTGTACTATTTCTAGAAGTGAATGTTGGGAATCGGTACTTCACAGTGAGAGTGTGAAGTGTATTCAGGGAAGAAATGGGAGTTGTCATTTATTGAGCATTCACTGTGTGCCTGGCTGTGTGTGTGCGTGCGTGCAGTGCTATCTACTGTAATCATTAGCTGTTCACTTTTCAGATAGGGATTGTAAAGCCTACTCATAAAGTGTGAGGGTTGACAATTCTGTCCGTATACTTAAAGTTCGGCTGTTTTTATTGAGGTTTCTCCGGCACTGCGAGTCAGATATCCCCAGCAGGCCCAAGGCCTGTTCTTTCTTTGTAAGCCTTTGCTGCACTGTAATAATGGGTGGGGTCTGTATCCCTCCACAGAGCGAGCGAGGAAGAGGCTGTTAATGGTTATATTTAGACACACCTGTCTGGATTTCTCAGCTCTTTTTCCCCCCTTAGAATGTTGCCTTCTTTTAATCCACCTGCATTTACTATAGATTAATCTTCCTATCACTTTGCTTTGGTGCTGTTACGTCTACACTCAAAACCACCCAGGGATCTACTTCCCCCTTAATGTTCACTGAGCATGCACTGTGGGTCAATCCTAGTGCTAGATTCTCATTCTCATTTAAAGCCTCATGACACCCCTCAAGGGTAGGCATTGTTTTTATCCCCATTTTACAGATAATGGAAACAGAGACATGGAGAGACGACACAACTCCCCCAAAGTCTCACAGCGAACAAGCAGAGGAGGCTGCACTCTGACTCTCGGCCTCACCCCTGACCTCTAACCCTGTGTCTTTCTGAGTTGGGGATTCAGGGCCTTCCAGAGTTGGAGCGAGGCTCTTTTCCAGTCTTCTGTGCTTTGCACTTGAACCACTGTGACTTACAGGATACTAGGAAGAGCGAGAGTGTGGTATTTGAAGTGAATCTGGGTTTAGTTATTGCCTTGGTGGTACCACTCAAGGTAATGCAACCCTTCTGAACCTCCATTTCCTCTTGGAAAGAGTTGAACATAGATATCTAGGTGGTGAAAGTCCGATGGAGAATTGGACATGCTCTTCCAGTATATCCGGTAGTGCAAAAAAACGAGAGACTGAAGGGCATGAGACTGTTGTCATGTTTTTGTTACTCTGAAAGTAGGGGAGATCTGAACCTACTTCTGGGTGAAAGGAAAGGAGGCACCGAGCGGCAAGGGTGGTAGAGCTGAGAGGAGGAGGCAGTGGGGAAGGTGGGAGTAGAGGGAGGAGGAACATAACTGATGTGCAGTCCTCCTTTTTGATATAAAATCATGAGGGCCTTTTACAGGCATATGACCCAATTAAAGATTGAAAGATAATGAAGTCATTAAAAAAACAAACAAACTTGAGTCATAAGTTGACTATGTCTTTTTTTTAAAGAAGCATTAAAAATGTCTGAATAAGTGGTGTAAAGAGCTAATTGTTGAGATTAATTATATCCAGGCTCTATACTAAGGGCTTTACATTTCATCTGCACGATATTCCAATGAGGTCAATACTTTTATTGTTCCATTGATAGAGAGAGGACTGAGGCATGGAGAAATGAAGTAACTTCCTGGGGTTACACAGTAGGTGGAGGAGCCGGGGTGTGAACAGAGGCAGTTTCACTTGGAAGCCTGCATTCTTAGGCACTGTGTTATAGTGCTTCCCAGTTTGATTTCCTCAGTTAACATTTGACTTCTAGCCCAGGTAATATTTTTGTCTATTTTGTGTTGGGGTAGGAAGACAGTATTTAAGGGATGTATTTCCAAAGAGGGTTCATCCATTAGACAAAGACCCTGTTTGGAGGAAAGGCTTTTTAAAAAGAGTTACTCCATGTGCCTGCCTGGCTGGAGGAGAACAGCCTTAGCTGTCCTAGCAGATCTTGCACCTGCAGACCCTGGTAGATAGTAGAGCAAAGAAAGTGACTTCCAGGACCATGCAGGTTATTCAATATGGTGTGAAAAAGAGAAAGCACATGCCACTTCCCATTGCTTGAAAATAGCATGTGCCAACAGCTCTCTTCCAAGATGTAGAAACCAACCTGTAGCAGCTGCTCTCTGTGGAGGTATTAAGTGTGTGAAGACACCTGTGTGTGTCTCATTCCAGCCCAGACAAGTCTTCTTCCAGCTCATCAAGGTGGGGAGAGAATTCACCTAAATGGAGATTACTATTTCCGGTAGACTGATTTGTCTGTCGTTTCCTGCAGAGATCCCTCTCCCAATACCCTTTTTTATATTGAGGTACAATTTATGCACAGTAAAATGTATGCATATTAGGTGTTGCATTTGATGAATTTGACAGTTTTTATGCCCATGCAACCAGCAGCCAAAACAAGAAAATCCCCTTGCGTTTCCTCCTAGTCAGTTGCCCCTGCTGTCCAGAGGTAACCATTTTCTGACTTCAGTCCCCATAGATTAGTCCGGTAGTCTTGCCTGTTCTTGTGTTTTATATAAATTTAATCATACAGAGATACTCTGTTGTGTCTGACTGCTTTGTGGTCTGTTCCTACAGCGGAACGCTACTCAGCGATAAAAAGGAGTGAGCAGTGGCATGCACACACAGCAGCACGCAGTGGCATGCACACACAGCAGCACGCAGTGGCATGCACACACAGCAGCACGCAGGAGCCTCCTCCAGCCTTGTGCTCGGCAGTTTGCAGAAGTGGTGGGCTTCACATTACCCTTGTGTTCTTGGCCACCGAAATCACCCACACAGTCGGCTTCTTCTACTTGTCTGGCATAGGGTGCAATTGCTGACTTCATTTTCCCCTCCTTCCAGTCTCTTACAATGAAATATACCACGTCTTTGAAATATGGTCGATTTATACTCAGCTTACGGGCTATCATGTTAATGATTTTTTTAAAGGGATTTAAAATTATGTAGTGATTTTTTAAAAAACGAAATACGTGAGACACGTTATATGTTACCATCTTTAGTAATTTTCAAATGTCAGAAGGAGTGGAAGAAGCAAGGCCGCAGACCCAGCCTCTCATGGGTGGCTGTCCAGTGGGCCCTGGATGTTCATTTCACGGCTACTTTATGCGGCGTTGCTGTGCACTTTTCATTGTCATGAGAGAGAATGTTAGCAAAACTATCCCCACAAGAAAACAGCTTTTCTTGGCAAGTGAAATGTGACTTAAGGAGCCAGAACTGGAGACATACGGTACTATGAATGAGAGCTGTGTTACTTTACTGGATCTGAGTCCAGGCACTATTTATACTGCACCATATTCAGCACCAGATTGTTAAATCTTAATACTGAAACAGTGCATCATTTTAATATTTTTGTTCTGTTTATTCCCTGTTTTCAAGCATTATGTCAAGCATTGCGCATTCATTTATTTCATCTTGGACAGGACGTGCCCTGACCAGAAAGTTCATTTCCTATTATTGGAATTTTACTCCATAGCTATAAAGCATTATTTTGTGAAGATTTTAAAAGTTCACTTGAGTATGCAGGTGTTCTCTCTCTTTGATGATAAAAAATATTTTGAAAGAACAGTGTAGTTGGACTCACCTGTATTGTCAAAAAAAGACTCTGTTCCTTTTCTTTCACTGAAACAGCTGTTTCTTCTGTGTGACAATTTGACATCTTGGGGACTGTCGGATTTTTCATTACATACAAGTAAAATTTTTGTTACGCTGTGTTTTCAAATGGGTTTTTCTTCATTTTTCTTCAGCAACATTATGCGTACCCTTATGCACCAGACAAGATGGGTCCATCTTATGAATAAGTTAGCATTTTCATCACGTGTTGCTGAAGCTGTCCAACGAATCTTCTTGTCACAGGGTATTCCTAAAGTCACTGCTCTATGTAGCCCAAGTTTGACCAAGATTTTTACTCTCTCGCCATTGTCATGCATGTTTACCATATGCAGCAGGAAACCTACAGGGAAATGGTACCATTGTCACTCTAAAAAGAGCAGAGGAATAAAATTAAAAAAAAAAAAAAAGGAAGTTGAAGGCATCTCTGCTATTTCTGACCTGTGGTCAGTCATTGTGCTGTTGGAAAATAACCCCTCTGCCTGGTGAAACACGAATCTGGAAGTGAACTCGAACTGCTTCATCAGCTCCAAGTACTGTTTGCACTGGGGATCACACCACAGTCAGGATGTGACTGTGTGTGTGCTGAGCCCACACACAGGAATTTTCTTGTACAATTCAAAACCAAATCTTATATTTACTTAAGGCTTTCTTTTTTTTCTTTTTTCTTTTTCTTTCTTTCTTTCTTTCTTTCTTTCTTTCTTTCTTTCTTTCTTTCTTTTTTTTTTTTTTGTCTATGAAATCAGCAGTCCGGTATATTTAGCATCAGTCTTAAGTTAGAATGTGAAACAAGACTTTGGGGGAAGGAAGTATCCGTATGGTTTTCTAAGTAATTTAAGAAACAGGAAAACATAAAAGAACTGATTGTCCGCGATTAAACCTCATCCTTTCATTCCCATCTTCCTGCATAGTTAACTCAGCTGTCAGCCAGAAAGAAATAGGTTATTGCACTGGGTTGTAAAATATCTCTGAGTGGGCCTTGAATGTTGACTATTGAACGACCTTCTGAACACTGAGCAAACAACGAGAAGGTTTAATAAACAGCAGAAATGTGTTTACTGTGTTGTTCTTCTCTTTGCAGGAATAATCAAGCTGGGGAGGTGGAACCCGCTCCCCCTCAGCTATGTGACAGATGCACCCGACGCAACAGTGGCCGACATGCTGCAGGATGTCTATCATGTGGTGACGTTGAAAATCCAATTACAAAGGTGGGTGTCTCTGAACATCTGCCCTTCCTTGCTCGTGGAGCTGCTCGTCCATCAGAGTCGCTGCCGACGTTAGCACGTCCTGTCTTTGTTAATTTCTAGACGTTGGATGAAATGGAAAAAAAAAAGGGGGAGAGAGAGGAGGGAAGGAGGGACACTTCACCAGGCGTCTTTATAGTCCACATTCCAACGTTTTATGTTTTGTTTTCAGAAGCAGTGAAGTGGTAACCTAGGGGAGGCTTGATAAATCATTAAAAATCTGTGGCCCTTAAAGGGGAACTTTCCACAGCCTCTAATTTAATGGGTTCTCTGTTTAATGCTTAGCACATACTATTTGAAGAATAAACACTTCTGCTGTTTTCGGGTTTGTGTTTTGAGGGCTGAGTTCTGTCCCTGTGTAGCAGGCTTACCAGGAAGGTGCTGGCACTGGGTATCTTTTTCTTCCTTTCTGGTGGCTGCCTTAAAGAAGCACACTCTGTGGCCTCCAGAGGTTCTGGAAATGAATTTTTTCAGGTACAGCATCCAGAACAAGTTATGCCTCTAAAGCATCTAGTTCTCTGCAGCGTCTTGTATTGTAAAGTGACTGTAAGTCCTAGGATTTAAGAAATGTCCTTTAGTGTAAGGATTTTGAATTTGCTCATTTCAGAGAATGTATACTTTAGTAGGGCCCCAACATCCCCATCCTTGTCTAGGAAGGCTTTAGTGTCCTCTCTTAAAAGTGATTTTTGGTTAGGAAAACAATATCTCCGAATTGTTCCAAGAGAGTGAAGAGTGGCCTTCACCCTTTGAATATGATGAACCATTTGTCTGCATTTAACCTTATGGATGTCCAATAATTAAACTTGTATTGTGGATGTTTATAATCACATTGCCATGCCATTTTCTTCAACAAACTGGAAAAACCATGTTTTAAAATATTAGCAGCTCTTCATATCTGAAGTGACTATTTTTCTTAAGCGAGTATGAAAACAAACTTAAAGAAGTCTAGTTGGGCTCTGTCCAAGCCCTGGAGAAGCAGTTTTGCTCCCTTTCCCTCGTTCAGGGCCCACATTAGACCGTGATCTTTAGTGGTTTTCCCCCTGCTGGCAGAGGACCCGGGAGTGACCGTCCCACTCTGTTCCCTCTGCAGCCAGAGCCTTCCGTTAAGTTTTGTGTGTTGTTCATTCTTGCTCTGTTTCCCAGTTGTTCGAAGTTGGAAGACTTGCCTGCGGAGCAGTGGAACCATGCCACAGTCCGCAATGCCTTAAAGGAACTGCTCAAAGAGATGAACCAGAGCACATTAGCCAAAGAATGCCCTCTCTCCCAGGTCAGTATATCCAGGTGGGGTTCTGGGGAACCTGGAAAGCTACTCGTGGACTATGTAGTGGGAGAGGCAGTCCTGCTCAGACAGCTGTCTTCTGTCTTTCAGTATAGTCACACTCTACTTCAGGTGGAAAAAATAGGGAGGCTGTGGTGCTTTATGTTGTAGAGTAGAAGTTATCACTTACTGAGAGCTTTGATGTCATGAGCAGGTAATAAAACGTTTCACATTTATAATCTTTAGCTTGTGATGTCTGTCACAGGAGGTAGGTACCAGGGTCTCCATTTTATATATCAAGAAATCAAGACTCAGAGAAGCACTTTACCTTTCTAAGCTTACTCAATAGGCTAAGTGGCAAGTTGAGATCCTAATCCAGATCTCCCCTGCAAAGTCTCAGGCTCCAGACCATTCCTTTACTTAGTCAATGGAAGGAGTCAACCATGTCAGACCCATCTTAATTATTTTTTATTTATCTATTGAGCGTTTCCCTTGGCTAGCAAAGAGAGATGATCTTTACATCATACACGTTTACACATGGATTTACCATGTGAAAATGCATCCTGAGAAAAAGCAATACTCCATTTTTAATGAACTGATGAGAAACTAAAACAAGCCACAAAAATAAGAGGTAGACAGGATCAAAGGAAGGAACAGCGTAGGAAAGGGCTGCCTTTTCCATTTGTGTTCATGGGCGAGGGACCCACTTTTTCTAATGATCAGGTGATATTTTGGTGGCTAGGGTCAGTGGCTTAGGACTGCTATGACATGAACTCAGGTTGACATTGTTTAAAGCTATGAATGGAAATGCATTTCCTGTGTGAGTTGTTACACTTGATTTAAGACAATGGACTAATTACATGTCTGTCAAGTTCAAGGGAAGGTGACAAGAACCATAGAAACTTGATGTGCCCTGAGCTGTGTTCTCGGATAATAGAGTCTTTGGGGGAAGCAGGAAGCCTGGTGGTTAAGAGCATGCCTTCTGGAATCAGTTCGATCTGGATTCATGTCCTGGCTCACAGGCCTCTATGACCTCACCTCTATGAGCCTATTTCTTTGTCAGTAAAACCAGGATAGTCATAGTTCTAAGTCATATAATGAGGAGTAAGTGAGATAAATCACACAAATTCTTGGCCTGGTGCCTGGCATCCAATGATGCTCCATTAATAGTATCAGCTATTAATATTGAGACATGATATTGTTGGTGTGAACTGAATATTTTTTATGTGTGTTTGGAGCATGTTTTGGACTTTAAATCCTCTGAGATAAAGCATGCTATTAATATTTTTGCTTCCAAATACTCAAGAAGGCATGCATCTGAGAAGTAGTTAGCTAGATAGAAAGGAGTGGGTGTCTCTTGACCATCAGTTGTGCACCTCCTCTTGAACTTACAGCTTTCACACAGGCCATTTCAGTACCTACGTGTAGGTGAGTATGTAGGTGCTAACACTTGTCCGAGGATTTTGATTTCTTCCAATGCGATTGCTTATGAAGTTATAAAAATACAAACTTTAAGTTATTCTGATCATATACAGGGATTGATAAAGAACAGTTTAGGGGAAAAAAATTCAAATTCAATCATTTGTCCTGAATTTCACAGTTAATCACAATTAATTATCTCTCGTATTTACATGGAAGTCAAAATGGGCTTTGCTTGAAAGTGGAGAAGCTCCCAACTTAATATCACCAGTTTAGAATTGTATCCAGGGCTGTTACAGCCAATGGAAATTGGTCAAAACTGATCTATCATGATTATCAGGTTTAGTTATAACTGTAAAATGTGACTAGAAAAACGGCATGAGTGGAAAGAACCCAGATCAGGAGCTGAGAGCGCTGGCTGCCATCTCCCTTCTTTTTTGCTGGATGTGTGATGCTGGGCAAGCCCATCTACTTCTGGAGGCTTATTGAGTTCCTCTGGAAACTGGGCATGGCTGTCTCTATACATATTTCATATAATTTACAGGGCTGTCTTGAGGCTTGAATGGGATCACCTTTACCCCTACCATAAAAACCTCTTTCTCCCCCCATTTTCTATCTGATTACTTGCCCCTCTGGCTGCCCAACCTAAAAAAGTTTCTTCTCTATCACTCTCAAGTTTGATCCTGTGGATTCTACTGCCTTCGTGTCTGAAATCTTCCTCCTTTGTGCCATTGCCCTATTTAGGCTTAATTGCCTCATAACCTTAACCTTTCTCCTGTCTCTTATTTTCCCAACACTGAGATCTTGCCATTTCCTCCTCTCCAAGCCTCCAGTGACTGCTCCTGCCCTCCTCAGAAGGAGGTGCAGACTGCTAACATAGCCTATAAGAATTGTTAAGATGAAAAAAAAAAAAAAAAAGAATTGTTAAGATGATACTGTCCAGCCTGATTTCTCACCAGAGCCACCACCTTCCTCCTTTTACCTGCATCCTCTTTGTGCTCCAAACACATGGAGTTAATTATCTTGGAACATTTGCCATTGCTCAAATGTCACCAAAATATCCCTGAGGGTGGTAGCAACCCAACTAGTACCCTTAGCATTACAAGTCTAACAACGCAACTTCTTGTGTTATTTTTAAAAAAATCATGAAAATTTATATTCTACTCCATATCCCTGTGTTCTTGATATTTTTTAAATGCCATAAAAATCACTTTACCTGTTAAATTCTCCTTCTGTCCCTGTGAGATTGGCCTTCCAGGGAGACACACCGTGTTAGTCTCTGGCTTTGGTAGCCCCGCATACAATGCTGGTGACTCCAGAGTCCTTCGGTTTGACACTTGCTTTTGCATATGCGATTTCTCCTGGCTAGCATGCAGTGCTGTCCGCCGCTTGATGAAGTCATCTTGCACATTCCAGCTGGAAAGTCACTGCTGGGGAAGTACCCTGACCTCCTGGTTGAAGCAGTTGCTTCTTCTGCCCTTGGTAGCCTCTCATACACGCCCCTGTCGTAGCGCGTGTCACATCCTATTGTCAGTGCCCCCTGCCAGTTCTCCTCGCTTGATGGGCTGACCGTGTCTTGTTCATCTTCACTCTCTCGGCATTCAGCACTGTATATGTCTTGCAAGTAGTTGTTATTCTGATGCAGGAGTTCTCAGCTTGACCCTATTCATCTTTTGGGTAAATAACTCTCTGGGGAGGGGGCTGTCTGTGTATTGCAGGACATGTAGCAGCATCCCTGGCCTCTACCCACTAGATGCCAGTAGCATGCCACCATCCCCCTCCCCCCATTTATGACAACCTGAATGTCTCCACACATTGCCAAATGTCCTAGGAGGGGAGTAAATCACTCTTGGTTGAGAACCACCGCTGTAATGTGTTTAATGAATTAAGTATAAAAATGTTTTAGAAAGTGCTATAAACTGTAAAGTTTTATTATTTTTATGGTGTTCTTGGCAGCCCTAAAATGTTTTGAACTAGAAACAGTGAATACAGTAATTTGGTGGTCGATGCCCAGTACATTTTCAGTCAAATGGGGCTCAGTTCTATTACTTAAATTTGGGGGAGATTTGATTTAGGCTTCTGGTATGCGGTGTGACTATGGGAAATCTTACTGGGGTAGTCCTCAGTGAGCATAGGCATGTCATATGGGCCCCAGCATTAATCCTACAGCTGTTATCCTTAAACATTCCAGATTTTTCAGTTCAGTTGCATAGCTAGATTGCATTTCAGTGTGGGGATAAGCTCACCTGTTTTGCTTGTGGTTGTCATAGAACAGGCACATGCATTTTTTAAGGTTCAACCTACATAATTCGAAGAAGAATGCATTTTTGTTCTGCGAAGGTGAAACAGTACTTCAACAATGTATTCCACCAACATCGCTGGAGTCCCAGTTAGGAGTCAGGCACTTTGCCATGGGCTGGGGATGCAGTGGGGAAGATGAGAGAGGAATATAGCTTTCAACCTAGGAAGAAGAGTACTGCTTACTTCAAAGGGGAGAGTAGCTTATTGGACTGTGTGAGATAGACTCCATTCAGGAGTTAAAAAACTGGCTGTTTTTGAAGCAACTCTACCTGTTACCTCCAAACCAAACCATACTAGGTGTTTCCTCATTCAAGTGTGGTGATTGCATAAAGGAGTGATGATTCAATGGCTAGTGTATATTTTCTCTAACATCCCAGTGTTCTACAGTTCAAAAGAGCAGCCTTTGAAGGCAGAAGAAAAGTGGAAAAGTCCATAAAAGGGCAACAATTGCAGGCTGAGGCATATATATTTAAAGGGAGAGAATTCATGATTTTGCTATTCTCTGTCTGGCCAAGTGCTTGGAAAGTAGAGGTTGTATTTGTGTGTCTATGTATTTATTTTTGATTTCACCTTTCCAAATATGTTTCAGCGCTGACGGCCTCTTCCTTTTCCTCTGATGCCCCCCTCACATTTCATGTGAGTTTGTTTTCGTTTGAGTCACCACTTCCAGCCTCTCCCTCCAGCCCTCTAGTCTGTGCCAAGCATCCTAACGTACCATACCTTAGGCATAGGTCTCTTATTAAATAGTCTTCTCTAACTAACTGTTCTGATTTGGAAACGTTATGAACATGTCTTTCTGTGGCTTACTTATTTTTATTCAAGGAAGATTTGAAAGACAAAATCCCAGGTCCTCTGCGTTTTGATCCATTAAAATAAGTAGAGCTAACAGTACCTTCCTTGTCCACCTCATTGGTTATTATGATGATCTAATGGAAAGACTAAAGAGACAGTCTTGTTAACTTAAAATTGCAGTGGAAGAACAAGTAATTTGCAGAGGCACGCACCTTCCAGTGTTCCCTGTAGCCCCCGTAACAGAGCATGTTTTCTGTGACTCTAGATAGGTTTTTAAATTTATTTTTGTGATAACATGAAGTTTATCATTCTAACCTTGTTTAAGATTACAATTTGGTGGCATTATTTACATTCACAATGTTGTGCAACCATCACCCCTATCTATGTCCAAAAACTCTTCATCACTCCAAACAGAAAGTCTACAACCATTGTGTAGTAACTCCCCACTCCTCTCTCCTCACCCCCAACCTCAGGTAGCCTCTCTTCTATTCTCTGTATGAATTTACTTGCTCTAACTGCCTCAAAAGTAGAATCATAAAATATTAATCTCTTTATCTGGCTTATTTCATTTAGCATATAGGTATGTTCTTATTTTATATTTTTTAAAGATTTTATTTATTTGAGAGACAGAGACTGAGCGAGCAAGTAAGAGAGTACACAAGCTGGAGGAGAGGCAGAGAGAGGGAGAAGCAGGCTCCCCACTGAGCGGAGAGCCCAACGTGGGGCTGGATCCCAGGACCCTGGAATCATAACCTGAGCCAAAGGCAGCTGCTTAACCGACTGAACCTCCCAGGCACCCATATAGATATGTTTTTTAAAGCAGCTCTGTCCCCTGCCCTTAACGGAGGTTTTATTGCCAGATATTTGAGGAACACAATGACTGGCAGAAGTTATTGAACCGTGAAAACGTTACTGGATTTCCAGTATGATGGTGATATGGTGTTTATGCAGTCTTTTTAAGACATAGACTGTAGGATAATTATTTCTGTCATCCTGAGCAAGCCTTGCTCATTTGGGGATCCTTAAGAGACCAGCTTGAATGTACACTATGCTAAAATAATCGGGCAGTGAACTCAAGCAGCCAGTTGGGTTAGTGGAAGAAACACATTGACCATGTGCTCATCTACAGACAAGACACTGATCAACTGTGTGACCAGTATTGTCTTAACTAGTTGCCAGCTATCTGTTTCATTTCGTTTTAAATTCACGTATGTAGTAGGGATGGATCCCGTCTTGTGTTAACCAGTTGCCAACTGTCCCTTCTAGTTATTTTCATGTGAGTTTGTTTCCATTCAAGGCCCAACCTCATGACTCTTGTTGAAGGAGGTTTACAGATGACAGCTTGAAAGGAATCCCTAACTGGGTGATTGCCATGAACATATGAAATGATTGCGTGGAGGGGAGAAAGCTGACACTCATTGACTCTGTATCTTGTGCCAGGCCTTTTACACAGATCATCTCTCTGAATCCTTACAGCCTCTGAGGCAGGTAGCAACATCCCACTTTCACAGGTGACGGTGCCATGAGCAGCACCTTAGGGGAGGAGCTCTTGGCTGTAGTCCCGTCATACCCCGAAGCCCAGGGGAAGTGTTTCCTTCAACTAGAACGGCAGAGTTTTCAATTCTGATAGTATAGCTCGGAAATGGGGATAGAAAGGGAGAGCAGAAGGCTGCCAAATAACATTAACTGAATTTTTCATGACAAAGTAATTTCTCCAGATCAGGTTTTTCCTGTTACTATACTTGATGGACGTATCATTATAATCTCATGTTTAATATGTAATTTAGCATACCACAAAGCAGGATAAAAAGGCTGAAAATGAGCAAAAAATGCATATATTATTCATTGCCTGCATCATGCTCTCTCCCCCGTAGACATGGAAAGGGAAGCTACGAGATGCCAGCTTCTCTCCCCACTCTGACGCTCTTCTTGCTAAGGCAGGGCATTCCTACTGACAGAACGTGTAACCATTCACTTTGGTTTTTAAATGTTCTTTTTTATAGCAAGTGTATTATGTATCTGCAGCTTAGCTACTCTTAGTATAACACTGCTATTCAAACAAATAAATCTCGCTAAGCCAAGGAGAATGTGGTAAAGGATATCCAATTATTTTATCTTACTTTTCTTGGGGAGGAGGAGGGGTGCTCCGGTCTCTGTCTTTTCAAGGGTATTGTACAAGTCATCTTAACCTGTGTTTATTGTTTTGCTTTTCCTGTTGAGGTTGAAATTGTCTTTAGGTTCCTTAGTTTTCTCTGATTCTAAGCTCCTTAATTAACTCCTATAGGAGCCCAATGTCACAACTTGATATTTTGCTTTTGTCACACCTTGTGTCATCTTTGAAGAATTGGTTGCAGTATCCGCTGTTGAGTTTGTACCAGTGGATGGAGGTGGCGGTGAATATTTGCTTTCTTTCATTAATTAGTTTCCCTTCTTAAGAGACCCATGAAATAATGTGTCCTGGTACTAGTGTCTTTTTATGGTGCTTTCCACTGCTATTTGACTTTGGATAAGATGCTTCTTCATTCTGGGCTTCTTGGCCCTCAGTTTGAAAAAGGGAGCCATATCACAGGTGACATCTATTCTCTGAGCTAGTCAAAAACAAACAAGTAAGTTTAAAATTTGTCTCAGGAGCATAAAAGAAAATTTATTTTTAGATAAGGCAATCTATTTAACTATAGTAAGTATTAAAACAATATATTTTATTGTTTAAACAATATATATTTAAAACAACATAATATTCTCTTGCAATCTGGCTTGGTGCAAATTTAAATCATCTAGTAAATTTTGAAGTAACTGATTCTGGTATATTTTGAATCCTCAAATATATTATTATTATTATTATTGTTATTATTTTATTATTTTAAATAACTTTCAAGTATAACTGGCAAACTGTGTGTCAGAGTGACTGCAAATGAGGATGCCTGGATTTTATTCCTCATTTAAAATCTTCATATTTAAGATTTAATGATTAATTACAAAGAAGTCTGAAATTTTCCAAAAGTTTCTGTAGTTGGGAAGATATTTTAAACCTTCCTATTTATTTTAACACATAATATTTTTCATAGCATTGCTCTGTCTACAGTTACTATTCATGTGGTGTTTATGGCTGTGACTAAGTACCTGAAGGGTCTGTGTGAATGCCCTCCCCTTTCCTTGTCACAGCCCACCACCAGGCCATTAAGCCTGCTTCATAAATGCAAAGTCATTTTCGTATGAGCCTCAGTAAAACATAATCCCTTCAAGTGTTAAAATAACAGCACCCATCTCTTTGGGTTATTTGTATCAGCATCGCTTTCTACAACACGGCTGCTCAGGAGTTGGTTGCATTCTGGATTGAGAAAGTCCACTCAAATCTTTATTTGTCAAAAAGGTGTGGCAATATTTAAAGTCCAATTGTGTGGTTGCTCTAGAATTGCTGGAAAACATAAAAGAGCAATATAAAGTATAAAACTATCTACATACTTTAAAAAAGCAGTAAATGGAAATTAGGGTTTTTTTGGCAGAGTGGTCGGTGGGAGAGATTTTAATCATTACTTATTCTGTTTTTGCAGCAACTGTATCTCACCGGGTCTAAGATGCTATTGATTGTGAGATGCATCCCAATGTCAGTGACATTAAAGTATTTAGAACATGCAGCCGTAGAATGGCTGAAATGTGGTCAATGCAGATTTTCTGTGCCCCAGAACCTCTGGAAGACTTTATTCTATGTAGAGCGAAAGTCAGTATGTGCTGGGTCTGTATTAGCTCCTTTCAATTTTGTTTATAGTGAAGCAAGTTTTGATTTTTTAAAAATAAATTGACACTAACGTTTAGATGACCTTGTGTATGTGTCCAGAGTATTCTAGTGAGGCCCAGTGATTCAAACTCAGGCTGTGAGAATATAATAGTCTAATTTAGGGTTAGAGAATATTCATGTTTGAAACTGGAATCATAAGACATAACATGACCTTTCATCTGAAATATGCACCAGATGTACTTCTTCTGTTTTTAAAGCTCTCTGAAGCTGAATTATGAAAATTCTTATCAGCAGAACTAGTTTGAGTGTCAACTAGATGTAAAGACCTGCAGGGAATTAATATGAATAAAATGTGCCACAAACTCAAATAGACCTTTGAGTGACTAAAGATTCTCATTATCTAGAAAATTTCCTTTATTTGCTACCTAATTCTTTTGCTTAAATCATAGTTTAAATCTATCCTCCCCACCCCCACCCCCACCCCCAGCATGGTCAGTAGAGATAGAACTCATTTATAATAATCTGGGGAAGAGAACAACTTTGATTGAGTCTCTGGGTAGCCAACTTCATTTTTAAATGAATTGTGTGAACCTGATTCCAGTATAGGATCTGGTGATGGAGACCGTGGAAGCCCAGATATTAACTACCTTGCCACGTAGATTGACACTGGCTTTGTGCAGTGTCAGTGAAGACACATCTGGAGCAAGGACAAAATAGGAAGGCTAGAGAATGCGGGAAATGTCGATTATCTGGGGCCACAATGATATGGGTTGGTGGCCTTGGTCTTATGGGAGAGGAAGAGTTGATGGACAGCTCCAGGTAGTAATTGAGACACTTTGCATTTTAGTCTGCCTCCCAGACCAACTTTGCAATAGGAGGCTTAGCTCGGTTTCCTGTCATGGCTATCTATCCTGTGCCTCTCCAGAGGATAACATTCATACAAACAACATAGAGAGATGACAAGTACATTTGCAATTATGCGTATACACCAGCATAGACGGTGCATCTATTATTAGGCTGCTTTCATGTTAAAATTTTCATTATTATGACATTTCAGTTTGGCATTTTAAAATTTCATCTCTGTCCCTTTTCATCTGTTATATTTCAGTGACTCAGATGTCCCACATCACAAGTGTGTTAGACATGGGGGGGGCATGAAACAGACACAGTCACTGTCCTCAAGGGTTTCACAGATTAAGACAAAGAGAAAAACTCAGCCCAAAGAGGGAACCAGCCCAGCTAGCCAAGAGACTTCTTTACTTCTTTGTTAGTAACACACAAAGCAGAACCTTGCCTCGGGAAGATTAGGATTCCACTGATCCTCTAAAGTAGTAGGTAAGGCTCTGGAAGTTCTGTGATACACTCAGGTGATACTGGCTCTTTGTGTTCCCAGGGCTGTGTTCAGATCCTCAGATTAAAAAGGTTCTTCTTACTATCTCCCCTAAGAGAACAGAATTGTCATTTAGAGATCAGCAACTGGGGGAGGTTAGCCATCTGCTATGTAGAAAGGGCCAAAGAGGTTTCTGTGAATTGAATTCCCCTCCCCCACCAGCACTGCAAAGTGATTTTTGAAAAAGAGGGACTCTATGGGCTCAGTGAGGGAACTGTTTTAAATGGGAGTCTATGCAGTACTGTTTGCCGGTGTTTGAACTTCTTGGTAAATAACTTGCTGTTGCCTTGATTTATTGTTACCTTTTTTATCTTGACTACTTTGGAAAAATACCATTAGAAGTTTTGAGATTTTGCGCAGCTGCTCCATCCATATCTGGAGATACCTTTTTGAAGAAAGGTGAGATTTCAAGGCAAGATGTAAGACCTTACCGAGGTCATTTGGATCTCTTGAGTTTATGTCCATTTGTTTTTAGACAGAATTTGCTGAAGTAAAAATCTCTGTATAAATCTGTGACTGTATTACCATAGTCAGTTCAGAACATGTTACACATGTTCGTCCAAACATGCCATATCGACTGAAAACATACCTGTAGGAAATTTCATTCAAGGTGTGCAATTATAATTTGATTTTTTAGTGATAAGTCAGGTTATGCTCTCCTCTTTCCTTTTCATCCCATTTACAAACAAATAAGCGGACGGGTAGAGCTGAGGAGGGAGAAGGGATGAAGAGCAAGAAGGAATCATGTACTTAAGCACTGAGAAAGTTTTAGCTTTGATTCATTTTTGGTTGAAACACAGTACAAGTGTTATGTTTAGTTTCCCCTGTTCTAAAATAGCACTGTTAATTTTTTCATTTGGTGAATTTTCACACAAGTGCTAATCACACGTTTCTATAAATTATATTAATTTAACTTATTTCCCTAAATGTTGTTCTGCAGTGTGTAGCACGGATGTTCTCAGATTCTTGGCTGTGTAAGCTTGTTGCAGTTGGAAGCAGAACGGAAACATCTGAAAGGCATTATTTGAAGTATCGATGCTGGAGCATCTCATCCCACCTCTAACTCTGGTTTCTAAATCACGACTCTTCGTTCCCTTTGTATCTAACCTGTATGTCCTGCCTCTGCCACCTTTGACATTGCCCCAAAGTTGGTGTTTTTTTGTTATTTTTTTGTTTTTGTTTTTGTTTTGGAGAAAACACTGTCATCATACAAGTTAGAGGTTTAAGAAAGAGTAAATTTAGGTAATCGTATTTGATGTTTGGTTTAGTTTGCAGGAGGATGACTACTTCAGATTTAAAAGACAACAGAGATTGGTGTGGGTGATACTACTTCTCCCTAAAAGGAGTCCTTGTTTATGAAAAATGTAACTATTATGGTTTTTTTTTTCTTTTCAGAGTATGATTTCATCCATTGTAAATAGCACATATTATGCCAACGTGTCAGCAACCAAGTGCCAGGAGTTTGGGAGATGGTATAAGAAGTACAAGAAGATTAAAGGTAAACTGACATTTTTGTTTTTAAAGCCTATTTTTAGTTTCTTAGGTCAATGAATTGTTGGTTCTTTGGCGTTTATGCTAATTTTCGGTATAAATTTGTATAAAATTATATATAATTTTTATGAAGGTAAGATTCTTAATATTTCCATCAGGAGATCCTAAAATTAAGGATCCCTTTTAGCTCCCTTAAAACTAAGATGGTATTAAAACTAAGATGGTATTAGAACTAAAGTGAAAGTCATAGCATAATACCTGAAGTTTTTTGTTTTCACAAGAGATGCATGTGAAGGCCAAGATTTTTAGAAATATCTGAAATGGTTTCAGATAGGGATGTCTATTTAAAAAGCTCAATCAATAAATAGTTTCCATTAATATGTTAATGGAAATGTAAAAGCAGTCATCATAGGTTAAATCAGCACTTATAGTTCAAGTACCAATTAACAAATTGGAATGACTGCTGGCTGTGGTGTCAGGAAATCTTTGGTTAGAAATGGAGTTTTGATGTGTTTACTTGGTGACAGTTCCAGAGCAGCAGTTAAATCAAAGGGACTTGGCCGGAAAGCAGACTTGTGTTCAAATCTCTGTTCTCCATTTGCTAGTGTGTGTTTGAACAAATTATTTAACTTCACCAAGATTTAATCTCCTTATCTGAAAATTGAAACAATAAAATTATCTAAATCAGTCCCTAGCTGTGAGGACTAAATAGGTTAATATGGGCATAAGGAAACCTCTTAATAAATAATAGCTGTGATACTATAATAATAATTAATAGTAGCGCTAGCAGTAATATAGTAAATGTGGAATTGTATCTGGTCCTGAAAATACAGTCTCTTGTATGATAAATGGCATGCTATTTAGACCATCCAGCTCTTTAAATATACCAGTGGTATTTTTCCTTTACAAATATGTCAATGTTGGAAACATTCTGGTGTCCTCACCCAATTCAAATACTATTCAGATTCAGATGCTACCAGCCCCTGAGGGCATTTGGGGAATTTTTTTTGATAACGTCATAGGTTGATGTTTGAGGGTCCTTCCAGTCTATATTTTTGCATGATTATGACATCATCCATCATGCCTTGTTATAGGCATTCATAGCCTTGCTGAAAGTTCACTGCCCCCATCTGAGGTTCAAATGACAAGTTTATGGTTCATATGTAAAAGTGAAAGATGAATTTATTTGTTTTACTACCAGCTGGTTTCCTCCAGGGAGACAGTATCGAAGTAATGCTTGTTGGTTATTTAGTATTTGCGAGCTTGTTTACCTGGTTACCTTTTGAGGAACTGAACTTTACATGCATTGGTAGCGCATTTCTGATCACAAAAGATTGAGAGCATTTTATTCTAAATATCCAATTTATAAGGAAAGTCAAGATGTTGAACTACCCAGGAGGAATTAAAGTGCACTGAAAATTGAATTAAGATCCATTTCTCTTCAGTGTATTCTAAAATTCTTAGAAACATTTAGATTCCAGTTTGGGCACTTGCTTTACAATATTATTAATATTAACTCTTATACAGGGTAAGATGAATAACTCCTTCTCATTATAAGATACAATTGTGTAGTTCAGAAGGGTTTCTTTTCTCTGAGTGTTGTCTCCAAGTTTTTCTTTTAAAATAAGATTGTTGAAGTGTTTGAACATATCCTCTTTGGCTAAAAATCAAAAGAATCATGCAGCTTCAAGGTCATCTGTTAGATCCCATTTACTTGCTGTTAGAAGAGAGAAGGAAGGGAGAGTCCTCTTTTAATAGGCTGGAGTATAATTCCAGATTCAGAAACTCTCCACTCTAGTGTTTTCAGAATTGCCACTACAGAATCTGTGTGTGTGTGTGTGTGTATGTGTGTGTGTGTCTGCCTGCTCACAGACGCATGCGCGCGCATACACACACACACTTATATCTTCTTTTTTTCTTTCTTAGAGATTCAATTCTTTAAGCTCTATTTTTTTTTTCAAGATAGTAAATGCACAGTTAAATCTTAAGTGTCATAAAAGCAGACTGAGACCTTGATTTCAATCAGGAGGTCAAGGATCCACACCTGAAGAGGCTGCCAGACACTGTGTACACATGCTATTCAAAGAGATGGAGCTAGTCCTTGCTGTTGAAGAGTGTGTGTGTGCATGTGTGTGTGTCAGTAGGAGGAGAAAAGGGAAGGTTAAGGTATGTGTGAAGTAAACACAAGCTGCCGTAAAACAGTTCAAGTGGTGTTGATTCATCAACCAAGGGAGTGGGAGGAAAAACAAAGAATTCGTGGCAGGTATAATGGTGCACAGAAAATAAACACCCGGAGAAGTATATTTTATTAACTTTCGACCCTCAGAGAAAAGGAAGTGTCGGACCTACCCAGGCACATTTCATCTGAAAGCTCTGTGCTATGAATAGATGTCACCGTGGGAGTCCCTATCTAGCAGAATCCACTTCTCATGGGAAAGGAATGATTTTGTTTGTAAAATTTCTGTTCGTGTCCATCCATTTTCAAAGTGAGAAAAAGAAGTAATGAGTTTCAAATCGGGAAATGAGTAGTAGCAAAAGCAGCATTCTACTTTAGGGCCCTTCCTGAGAACCTGGCAGCCACAGTTCCAGGTCCTTCCTTGCCCCCCTAAACACCCCATATCCACCCCCAAATTACCAATTTACATGTATCCTGGCTGATAAAATGTATAGAAGAAAATCTCATGCTAACTTACTAATGTCCCAAACTAAATGCAGCTACATTGTTAAATATGTTTCCTATTATCTGCTAATGTCTGTTTTAATAAAACAGTGGGAACTAAATGGTTGCTTCTTAATCAAAACCATGATTTCCTAACATAAGCTATGTGATTCTGTTACAAATTGCCACATATAGATCTCCTAGGTCAAAATTTTTTTCTCTTCTCATAGAAATAAATAAACAGTAAAATAATTATATACTCTGAAAGATCAAAGTAAATATGACTAAAACCTGGCAAAAATAAAAGTCTACTGGGAGGATTAAAAAAAAGGATCAGATTGCAAATTCTATAGTTAATGCTTAAATAAATATGAGAAAAATGAACAATCAATAATTTGATATCATTAAAAACAGATGTAAAAACTATATACAAATGGAATTGTCTGAATTTTGAAGTAAACATTTTAATGTGCATTTTTTGAATTTGTTGTTATTATAGCTAAACTATTTACACTTACTCTTTAAAATGTCCTAAGTTAGTTTGGCTTAGCATGTTAACTTTATTTTCTCCAGTGATCACAGCAAAGTACATTCTGTTTACCTTTTTTCTTTAATTTCAAAGACAATTATGGTTGATATAGACATATTTGAGTTAACATTAGTGTTAATTCAGGATGGACAGGGAAAG
>NW_024423343.1:35184706-35377563 GCF_017311325.1 Ursus maritimus
GAGTTGGCATACTCTGCTTTTAACATCCAGAACTGTGAACCTGCTTCCCAGGAATTTTTGATATTGAATAGAATGAAGTGGGTAGATAGGGTAGTAGGTTGGTTTAGACAGCATTTTTTATTGCTGTTCATCTTGTACTGTCATTGCTTCTGGCCTAGATTTTACAGTGTAGAGCTCGTAAGCTCCCACGTATAAGAAAAAAAAATGTACATACATACTGTGTAAAAGCAGGGGGGAAAAGACCAATATTTACAGTTGTTTCATGTGTAGGAGTTTTAGTGTTGGACACAAGGATAATCCACAGGGACCTGGAAACGTTCATGCTGTTACAGAATTATTTTCAAGAATTCTCTGGATTATGTGGAATTTACCCCATCAATTTTTCTTTCATAAGTTCTGCACATTTAAATGAAACACTTATTTTTTTTAACCTAACTCTTTTCTATTAACTATGTAGATGTAAACTTGCCTCATCATTTTTATGAAACTAAGTGGCAATTATATATGCTGTACCATCAGAAATTACAGTCTATAGCAATCTGCTTCTGCAGGGGACCTTGTAAGAATAAAAAAGTGCCTTAACAAAGAAGGACTCATATATTTTAAATGTTTCTTAATTAAAAATTAATAAGTTAAAATAATGTTATATCTAAAGTGTTTTTCATCTAACACCAAAAGCAAAATGAAGTGTCATCTTTGGTCAGGTCAATCTCAACTATTTAATATGTCACAAGAATTAAGGGGTCATTGAAAGTTCACACAAATACTAGTGGATATTGTAAAATTATTTGTGTCATAAAATAATACCACTAGAATGAATGGATCTAACCAAACCCCATATTTTGGCCAGAAAGCAAAATTATCCTCATCACTTTTCTTTTCTCAATCATTGCTCAAGAACCCCCTGATTGTTAGTCGTCTTAATTTTATTTATTTGAACTTATTTTGCAAAATATTAAAAAGCTGGGAGAAATGAGGATTTTAAAAACCAGTGTTACTTTTCCAAGCCTGGTTTATTCTAGTAATCAGTATTTTATCTGACCCTGTCTCATCTAGTCTTGCAAGATCAAACGTCCAGGCCAGCAAGCAGACAGTAAACAAAGCCCGTGAAGGGTTTCAGTAAACACAAAGATTAGATGTTGAATGAAAATTAAACTCCTTGAACTAGTCCTCTGTACTAAAGTGGTTAAGTGGGTTGTGATTAAAAGAAATAAGTAATTATGATCATTATAGCTGAAATGATATAATGTTACCACATTTAAAGCACCTCTTGTACCCAAAAATGATTGTGTCATTTACAAAGTGGTGCCTCAGAGTTGAATAGAGAAATCAGTGTCCCCTGACCTGGTTCTATGAGGCAGCCCCTGCTTAGCCATGGTGGTAACGGTGGTCAGGACAATGCCTTTAATCAACTGCCGGTACTTCTCCCTCTGCTGTTGTTTAGCTCTGATGAGGTAAAAGCAACTTACTTTTGTCTACCTAATTTTTCTGAGTCATGAGAGAAATTTTCTTTCAGCTTTGGATCTAAATGAAGGTGTTCGGCAAAGAAGTTTGTCCCTCTGCCTGTACTGTATCTTGCTTAAAGTCATGCCAACACCAAATCCTTGGCTTTTATAGAAATCCTTGAACTTATATAAATTTTATGTAAATATTTGTGGCAATAGAAACATCACTTCCACAACCAACCAGTTTCCATCTTACTGGTTTTCCAACATTTGGAAGAGCCTTGTGCTTTTTTACTGGACAGTCGCTGATGTGCAGTCATCAACCACTTTAGCCTGTTTGGTGCTCCAATTAGAAGCTTATTGGTAGTGTTGGCAAGTAGAAGAATGGTGTGTGGGAAATGTCACGGACCCTAAGCTCAGATGTGGGCCAGTTCCTTGCTTGGATCTTAAGAAGCTCATCCTGGCCACTGATAGGTGCTTCTTTGGCCTGAACTTTGTTCATAAATGGGCATAAATGGTAAAATGTAAAACAATCTTTTGTCAACAATATGGTTTGTAGATTAAAAGAAACTTGCTATCTGCTTATATTTATACTATTTATAATGCCATTTTAAATAGATATTTAAAAAGGATGGAAAGGGAAAAATGACGTTTTTTTCCTTACTCATCTATCCATCCATTCATCTGTCATCTATAATTACTATTTGAAAGAAGTTTAAGACACAGTTCTTGGTTTCAGAAAGCCGGCATCTATCAAGTTCGTTTGAGCATCAACTTCATATACCAGGCAGGAGTCTAAGTGGGGAGCATTACATAGTCCCTCCTTGCAAGATAATTACAGTCACAGTTACAGAACTCATTTTAATTAAACAAATGTTTAGTGAGTGCTTCTACTACAGGCCATTTTCACTGCTCAAAGCAGTGAGAAACATCCAGAAACACATAAGGTGTGGTTCCTGCTTGTAGTTGGGTTACTATCAACCTAGCAGGGGAGGCAGCCCTCCATCTGGCGAATATATAGCAGTGGTATAAACTTGTGTTATGGTAGCACAGAGAATGGCCCATAAGTTTTACCTGATAAAGGTTAGGTTGGAGAGGAGGGTAATGTGAAAAGCAGCCCGTTAGTTATACCTAAAGGACAGTGGAGGTTTGCAAGGAGAGAAAGAGAAGGAAGAACACTTCAGGCAACTGCCAAGTTCATCAGTATAGACGCAGAGGTGCAAAAGAGCATGAATGTTTAGAAAATATGGGTGGTTGTCCACTATGTCTAGAATGACAGTACATTTATCACAACACTATCACGTGATGCCCAGAATGGCTAACATTTTAACTGGTGAAAAGGAAAAGATAGAGAGCATGGTTACATGTGGGGTTGATGATAGCGTCAAACATTGGTAAATGAGCTGAGACTTTTTGGGGGGAGGGATCTGGCTGTGGATAACATTTGTGTTATGATGATGAAAAGTAAGTTTGAGACCTTACCTTGGGGAACTCTGAAAGTTCGGTTGAGGCATATTGAGAATCAGTGAAAGTTTTTCAGCAAGGGAGTGATGTGATGAAAATGGTGGTTTAAAAGAGAACTTTCTTGGGGCTCCTGGGTGGCTCAGTTGGTTAAGTGTCTGCCTTCCACTCAGGTCATGATCCCAGGATCATGGCATCAAGTCCCGCGTTGGGCACCTTGCTCAGCGGGAGCCTACTTCTCCTTCTGCCTGCTGCTCCCCTGCTTGTGCTCTCTCTCACTCTCTCTCTGTCAAACAAATAAATAAAATCTTTTAAGAATATTAAAAAAAAAGAAATTTCTTTAGAAGTCCTCTAAAACTGTGTGTGGGGGTGAGTGTGTATGTCAGGAAAGGAGGCAGGTGGGACGGATAAGGGCAGTAAGTGCACCTGGGAGGAAGTAGGCAAAATAGAATCTATTGCCACCATATATGCAAGTAAAGATAGGAAAGTGAGGTCTTGACTTTTGGTGGCAGGGGTGAGAAAGAGAGAAGTGACCAATGCCATTATGTTGTGGGAGAGAGAAAAAGAAATCAAAGTAGAATTCAAGGTTTTGAGCTTCAGTGACTCTTTATGGTTTTGACAGAAATAGGACAATATACATTGATCCATTGCTCATGCTTCATTGAGGGTTGGTGAACTAGGTAGAGATATCCATTCGGCCGTTCAAGATGTGGATCCAACTGACCAATGAAACAGGAGTAGAGAATGAACTTTGGAGCCAGTGTTTTGACGTGATAGTTAAAATACCACAAAAGAGCATTTTCTAAAAAAAGAGAATGAGAACAGGAGGGGATTAGAAGCTCTGAGGGGAAAGGGGCCATGGGTTAAGAAGATATGATTAGGAAGAAACTGAGGTTTCATGGAAGCCAAGGCAAGATGGGTCACTAGTGGACAAATGTTAACAAGGGTGCCAGGAGGAGGAGAAGGAGAAGAGGCGTTTGGAGGTTCTTAGTTTTGGCAAAAAGGGGACCATAATGACATTGGAGGGAGCTGTTTCTTCATAGTCTGACAACAAAGGGGAACATATATGCATCTAAGAAGGGAAGTGGCATGAAAATGAGGATAGCAGATACTGGCTTAGTCAGGAAAGGATATAAAAGTCACTAACTACAGCATTAGGATTAAGTTGAACACACACTCCCCACCCTGTCCCCAGTACTCAGGAGAAAGAGGATGGAGCCAGTGGAGACAAAGGCTCTGGAGAGGGAGAAGGGTGATAAGCAGGAGTTCACAAAAGAGGAAAGGCTGGGATCTGAGGCACAGATGATGCTTTGCCTTTGAAGGAAAGAGAAATAGCCAAGTTTTCTTTAGAGCCTGAAGGAAAGGAAAGAAGATGGACAAGGAGACAAATATTGGCGATGGAGGGTAGGGTAAAGAATGAGGCATCTCCTACCACAGGGGGCTGTTGTGATTATCTAGCAGTAGAAGAGAGAATGGGTGGGATGGGGGTTGGTGAGGAGAAGGACTGAAACAGATTCCGGACCAACCATGTTTGGGCAACAATGGGGGCATAGGGAGCCGAAAGAGGTGACATAGTTAGGGGTTTATGGTGGTTCAGGTCTCTTCAATTCTTAGCTTTTTCTTACGGTGTGCTTTGGAGTTCTCAGAGTTTCAGATTTGCATTTGTCCTACCCAGAAACAAAATTAGAAACTCAAAAGCAAAGATAAATCTTGGGGTGCCTGATGAAGAATCTACAGAATTGTGAAGTGAGTTTTTGTATGTAGACCAGGAAATGTCCAGCTTATTAAAAATCTGGTATCATTGTGGTGACATCATCTTATTTTGGGAAAATCAATGGGTTAGAGTCAGAGAATTCTCTTGCTTTCTTGGTCAGTTAAATAAAAATTATTTGTTTTTTATGGGATGATTTACAAAGTTTAAAGCTGAAAAGCGCTTAAATTCACAAGGTGCTTCAAGCTAAGTGCGAGGGCTATGTAAGATGCTAGGATTAACATGATAATTGCCAGTACGGGACATTGTTTAACTAGTTATTCACCTATTCATGTGACTGATGATAGGCCTTCATTTCACCTTTTGCAGGAATTTGAGATGATCTGATTTAGGAATCCTGAACTCCCGAGGGAATAGATGAATCTAGACTCATATAGAATATAAGTCAGGCTATGAGTTCTAACATTGGGCCTTTCAAGCTGTCACCTTTCTAAGTTCCATTTTCTATAGTAATTTTGACTCACTTAAAAAAAAAAAAACATTTATTTGAGAGAGAGAGAGTGTACATGTGTGGGTGGGTGGCAGGGATTAAGAGCAGAGGGAGAGGGAGAATCTCAAGCAGACTCCCCCCTGACACTGGGCTCCATCCCACAACCCTGAGATCATGACCTGAGCTGAAACCAAGAGCTAGACGCTTAACCGACTGAGCCACATTGGCACCCACCACTTGACTTACTTTTAAACAATCCCCCTACTAGACAAAGTTTTTTGAAAGAATGTCTTAGAAACACATCCATTTTGTGCCCTCCTCAGACCCCTGTGAACATAGGACTTTGAACATTTTAGGGACTTATTTTAGCAAATAGTATTAGAATTGAATTTAATATATGAACTTATTTGAACATATGCATTTAAAACTTTTACTTTTGCACATACGACGTTGTGACTACTCTTATTTGCTATCCAATGTCTCAATTGAGAAAAAAAAGACAATCTTTGCCCCCATTTAATTCATATTACAAATGTCGTTAGTAAATTAGTAATGGGTTAAAATCATTCTTTTTTTCTGTTAATTATTATTGAGCTAAAGATTTAGCAATAGTCAATTCCACTGAAAGAGACAGTAACACCTTTGTTTAGTAAAAATTAGGGACCATATATGTAGTCTACGAAAAGCATCTCTTTGAGGTTTTTCCAGCTAGTTTATTGAATATTTTCCTTGAAATAATGGCCTGAAACATTGAAGTCCTGTAAAACCAGAGAGAAAGGCCAATGTAAAAGAATGAATTATGGGTTTATTTTTTCTTTGATTAACTTTTCTTTAATAGGTTGAATTAAAGAATTAATACACATAAAATGCCAACTGGCAAAGGTAGAATGCTCCTAAGCAATAATGTTAAGTTTCTGAAATGCTATTTTTTTTTCTATTGTGCTGAACTCACCTCTGAAATTATAGTTTCAGACTAAAGTAAAGAATAAAAATAAAGATGTTATTAGATATAACTTGCTTTAACCTGTACAGAAAGTTACAGGAATATTGGAAATGGTCAATGTTATCAAACCACGATAAAGCGTTGTTTGAAACCAAAAGGGACAGTAGTGTTCAGACTGGGGGGGAGGGCGTTGAGATTACAGTAAGGGGAAAGCGGACAACGTTCACTTTTTCCATGGAACATAATAGGTCCTATGAGCTTTTTTTTGCCAAAGCACAAAGGTGTCCAGCTTCAAGTGCTTTATGGTAGATGTATATGTTTTTGTGGATCTTATATGATGGAAAAAGGAAGTTGATAATAAGGGGAAAATACACCTAAGAAAACCAGTCATATGGTATTATCACATTGCCGGCTGGTACACTTCACTTATGGGGCTGGAAGCATTTTCCTTCCAAGCCTTGTTTTATTAGGAGTTAACAAGTTGGCTCTGAATATCTTGCTCTAGGCAGAGACTTTGCAAGCAAGTTCTCAACCCAAAGACAGATTCTCTTTAACAAATTTAGAGAAAGAGAAAAACAAATCTTTAACTTTCGTAGTCCTAAAAGACTTAGCTTTTTGTTTTTTTCCTTTTGCCCTTCAGCCCTTTCAGACTCCTAATATTTTTCTTTAATTATATTTAGTGAGCTCTTCTGGTAATAGTTTTTTTTTTCTTTTTAATGGTGTGGGATTTATATTTAATGTATATGTAATATTAGCTTTAGCTCTCAAATTATGTCTGTCTGTGTTAACAGAAAATGGATTCTGCGGGCGCCTGGGTAGCGCAGTCGTTAAAGCGTCTGCCTTCGGCTCAGGGCGTGATCCCGGCGTTCCGGGATCGAGTCCCACATCGGGCTCCTCCGCTGGGAGCCTGCTTCTTCCTCTCCCACTCCCCCTGCTTGTGTTCCCTCTCTCGCTGGCTGTCTCTCTGTCACATAAATAAATAAAATCTTTAAAAAAAAAAAAAAAAAAAAAAAAAGAAAATGGATTCTGTACCTCAGTTTGTACAAACTGACTTTGTACCTCAGTTAATGACGAGGACAGAATAAATCAGAAGTCTTTTCAGTGATTGGGCATATTCAGTATTAGCATATGGGATGCTGTTACAGTTTATCAGGAAAGTTAGTGTTATGATACCTTTGAAAAAGAATTTAACTTAGTGAAAGATTTTGGGTGGATAGTATGGTTGTTTAGTGATAGTATGTAGCCCAGTTCAGGGAGAAGAGTCAAAGTAAATATCAGGTCGAAGCATATGAAGTTGCCATTTTTGTAGATTAAAATTATGTATTGCCAATTTCATACAGTTTAATCATAGGAATTTATGGTTATTACCTTCTTATGTGAGTGTACATACCCCTTTTTATTTCTTGTTGTTTACGTGTTTCAAAGGAACACTTCATATTTACAGAATTTGTGAAAAGTACCTGCCAAAGCTCGCCGGTGTGTGATACGTGTCTTTAATCAGTCAGGTGGGAGTCCATGCTGATGATCCTCATTTTGGAACAAAGCTTTTTTGGCTGCAAGAAAAATAAAAGAATGGGGGAGATTCATGAAAATAAATATAATGAGTGCGAATTTATATTATACATGACTAGAATAAATTGCTAATGAGCAGAATTGGGATGAAAGGAACTATGCTTTATCTTCAAATAGAAATGCATTTTAAATTATAGGCAGGTGTTACAGGCCGATCTATGCGTAGCAAACAGTTAAATTGTCTGAAGCAAATCAGAGTGGAGTATTTAAAACTACTACTAATCAGTACTGTTATCTCTAGGAGCTGGCACATAATAGTTGATTAATAAGTACTTATCATAGGAATTAAAACAATAAACAGATGTGAATAATCCTGTTTTAGTGATTAGCTAATTCCATTGTTGAGGAATCAGTGATTTCATCACTTCGTAGAACTGACCGGCTTTTTCAATTGATCAGATCAGAAAGGTTCTCAAGGCATACGGTGGAGGCATCAGTTTGCGCCTCACCATTCAGACAACCCGTCCATCCTCATGTCACTGATGGGGATATGTGCCTCATGCATGCGTGAATGCACATAAAATAGAAAGCTGGACTTTTCTGTAGCAAAGTAGATTAGTCCTGACTCAAATCCTAAAATTAATAATAACCACATGCCCCTAGTTGGGCCTTTTAGCATTAGCAGTGGAACAAAGGCTTTAAGGTCCTAAAAATGTAGGTTTGAATGAGTTCCTTTAATAGGGATGTGACTTTTTTTTTTTTTCTAAGCTTCAGCTTCTTCAGTAAAGTGGTCATAATAATATCTCTGTCCTACTATTGAGAATTCAATGACAATGTTATGTGCAGGGTTTAGCTCAGTGCCTCAACTACTGGATAGATGGTAGGGTTTCATGTTACCAGAAATGCCAGTGTGTTTTAAAAGAGGAATATGAGCAAGACAGTTATGAGAATTTCTGCACTTATAATACACATTTTTCTCTAAAGAAAATTCATTAGGAAGTATTTGTGATCTATGTAGGCCCTAAGAAGTTAACTTTGAGTAATGCAGAGAAAGAGGAAAAAAACAAACAAACTAGTTTTTACTGGTCATGTGGTTTCTTTATTATGCTTATGAGACCTCATGCCAGCAGCCCTAATCATTTTGAATATTCCTAAATATTTATCTGCATTTGGACAGCTATTTGACATTGAACAAATTATCTGACCTCTCTGGTATTAGATGGGATCATTATCTTTAAAAAGATAACTTGGGCTCCAAGTTTTTGGGCCTAAGGTTTGGGGAGCAAGGAGCCTGGGGTGGAGGTTTGAAAATCCAAGGCAATGATATACTCAGGAATATCTTTGTCTATATTCCAAGGTTTGGGTACCAATTTGAAATTATCAATTTGATTGGCAACTTTTCTACCAAGAGTTCAAGAGGCAAACCTGTGTCATGCCTTCGTAGAATCACTTCCAGAGTACTTTTTGAGTTGAAGGAGTCACAGAGAAATTCTGCCATCCCCCCCGCCCCCCGCCTTATATTCTTCTATCCAGGATTTCCAGGAGATGTTCTAGGGAATACTAGAGTGTTATCTTATTAAGGACTGCATTAGCACTCATTCATGCTAATCCGTTTACATTTGCATAAGCATCTTAATGGTTTTAGGAAAAATCCATAGGCCAGAAATTCCAGAAATTTCTCATTGCAAAGCCTTTTACCCAATTCATTGCTTTCCACAGCTTTCTAAGTATGGACAGACCCCCAGGGTTATTTCACAAAAGCAACTGTGTTAAGGTTTGCATTAAAACACTAGGTTCATAGTTCTGGAAATTTTATCAGTCTTTTAAGTGGCATTGCTAGATAAACCTGCAAGAGCAATACGGCATCTACCTCAGTGTCACTGTATGAACTATTATTCTTGTTGCAATGGGGAGTTTTGCAAAGAGAGATTATCTTAGGAAAGTCTTAAATTCTTGCCAAAGAGTCAAGAAGCAGAAGAAGATATTCTGAGAAAGGGAATTGTTCTGAAAATCCCAGCAGCAATACGCTTTAAGATACTATTAGGTAAGTAACCTGGAAGGTTACTTTAAAACCAATTTACAGGGGCACCTGGGTGGCACAGCGGTTAAGCGTCTGCCTTCGGCTCAGGGCATGATCCCGGCGTTATGGGATCGAGCCCCACATCAGGCTCCTCTGCTATGAGCCTGCTTCTTCCTCTCCCACTCCCCCTGCTTGTGTTCCCTCTCTCTCTGGCTGTCTCTATCTCTGTCGAATAAATAAATAAAATCTTTAAAAAAAAAGAAAAAACAATTTACAGATAATCCTTTCTATTTTACAGGTAATCCCCAAATCACCGGGGAAGTTAGAACCTAGGCCCTATATATCCCAGTTTGCTCTTTGCACCTATCCTGTGCCGTCTTACTGTGATTGACAGGCATATGATGTGTGCCAATCAGATGTCTCCTTTTGCTCTGAAATTGTCTCCAGCAAGTATATTTTGGGGCATTTAGTCATTGGAGTATGTTTTGAGTACTGAAATTTTAGTAGATAGATTTACTTTACATAGCATCTGCAGCAAATAGACAAAATAAAAACAATGAAATCCAACCGAGAAAAGCACTGAACTAAAGAGGAAAAATTATGTTTTTGTTTTTTTTAAGTGTGGACATTTTGATGCCTACTCATTCCCTGGAAAATAAAAATAAGACATTAAACATTTACTTTAAAAAAAAACTGTAGGGTATTTTCTTTCTTTCTTTTGGTTGATGTAACATGTATACACTTAAAGCATATTTTATTCCTTAAGGTTTTTTTTTTCATTTTTATTCATATTAACTTTGAAACTTAGAGCAGTATTTGTGTAGCATTTCTATACATTTAATTTCAAGAGTTGTGAGATTATATCATTTTATTTCCCATCTATTCTGCATCCTGATTTGAAGGTCAGAATATCAACTACTAAGCCTCATTTGGTGAAACTGAATAGCAACATACCCCTGTGTATACCGTGAGGCATGTGATTCTATACTGATAAGGAGTTCTTTTAAAGTATAGGATTTATTTTTAAAAGTGATATGATGTAACATGGCATAGTTACTTGAAAAAAAGAAAAGATTGCAGTTTTTCAGGTGACCTTTGAGAAACAGCAGACGTTTGTCAGAGTGTCTTAATCAGGAAGTTTTGAAATGGGAAGCCTAATCTGTTAATCATAATTATACAGATATTTTTCTGAAATTTACAATAGTGCTTTGACAAAGATCTTTCACATAGATACGAATCATCTAAACTTTACTCATACAAATCTGAGATAATAATATTTTCCCTACGGCAAGACTGAGGGCCAGAGAATCTCGAACTTGCTGAAGGAGGCCCCACAGCTATTAAGGGGTAGAATGCAGGTTTGAGTACAGCTTTCTAATACCGGGTCCAGTTCAGTGCTCCTTCAATATAATGTGGCCGTCAACAAAAACTAAAGATTTATCACATACATTTTTAAAAATGTTTATACATGTATGATGTAGTGAATGTTAAGTAAGATTAGAGAAAAAAAAAAAACCTGACAACAGACTTTGACAGTTAGTAAGTGTCCCGCATAGTCTCAAAGGACAAGAACTTAAGGAGCAGAGTCTGGGTGGCTCAGTCGGTTAAGAATCCAACTCTTGATTTTGGCCCAGGTCATGATCTTGGGGTTGTGAGATCCAGCCCCATGTCGGGCTCCACGCTCACTCAGCATGGAGTCTGCTTGGTATTCTCCATCTCCCTCTCCCTCAGCTCCACCCCCTGCTTACACACGCACTCTCTCTTTCTCTAAAATAAGTAAATAAATAAATAAATAAAATCTTAAAAAAAAAAAAAAGACAACAGCGTAAAAGCAAAGACAAGATAAAACAGTGATTCTCAAACTTTAGTGTACATAAAAATTACCTGGTAGCTATCTGGTAGAATTTCAAAAGACAACAAAAACAAAGACGATAGAGATGTTGATGCTCAAACTTTAGCGTCCATAAGAATCACTGGACTCTTAGTGTACATAAGAACTCTAAGAGATTCTGATTTGGAGCCCATTCATTTGTATTTCTGACAGTCTTCCAGGTGATATGGATTTTGACGGTTCAAGGACCATACTCCTGAATAGTACCTGAAATGTACAATGTACATAAAATATAAATATGTATCAGGGATTTGTGATAATTAAGATAAATACTTGACTTCCTGGATATACTGTAAAATTGCTTAAATAAAATGAGATTTTTGCACCAAATATCTTTCAATTGTAATGCAGATTAATCACTGGAGAAGAGTATGACTTTCTAGTCTATGAACAACCAGCCATAACCAGCAATCATGGCCACTAAATAGCTAATGGTTATAGGTGCTGTTGGTTGGTTAGAACATTAACTCTGTGAACTTGGGAAGGCTCTAGAAGCTCCTGAAATTCTAATGCAGGGCTACAAAGGCCTCTCCTACTTTAGAGTTAAGTAGAATCCCAGGAGTTCAGAGAGTGGTTAGATAATGGTTTCTCATTTCCTGAAGTTTTCACGCATTCCTGAAAGCTCAGAGGAATCTGTAAGATACCCTGGAACCCCGAGTTTCTCAGAAACCTGAGCAGACTCCAGATCTGAACTGTTCACCTGCAAGGCCCCTGGACTGAGACCCTTCCCCAGAGGTTAGGAGAGCTACAGAAAGCCTCTCAGCTACGTGGCATAGAAATATTTCAGCCCCACTTGCCCTTTTCAGTTCCTCAAGCCACATCCCATTTGGAGACTTGAACTTGAAGCTGGAAACATCATTCCTTCCCAGACACTTCCCAACCCCACAGATCCCCTTCAGGACTTCAGCAACAGTAGAATCAAATTCAGTGTGAATTAAATTGCAGCTCTGATTCAAAGCCCTGGAAGTGGTTGTGTTTTTTATGTCTCTTTAATAAGTAAGCATTTTTCCTTTATTGAGAACATTTTTGGTTGTGAATGTGAACATTGCTTTCATCATCAGAGGCAAGACTACCATTTATCCTTCACTTTTTTCAGGATTTCTTTTTCACAGCTGAATATTGCAGAGATAAGATGGACCCTCAGAGCAAAGATGTCTTCGGACTTAGTTTAGTTTAAGACAGACTTAATATTATGTTTTTTATTGGCAAGAATCAAAACACAAAATCAGGCACTGCTGTTAGGTCTACATTTCAGCCATTGTGATTACTTTCAAATACATTTAAAAAGAAAGAAAGAGAGGTAGAGAGGGAAGGAGGAAGGAAGAAGGAAGGACGGAAGGAAGAAAAAAGGAAAAGAAATAATGAATGCACAAGCTCAATTTTCAGATGGAGTCTAGTACACTGTGATGCTCCTCTGACTTTTTAAAAAAATTTTTAATTAATTTTTTAAATGATTTTATTTATTTATTTATTTGACAGAGAGAGAGAGAGAGAGAGCCAGCGAGAGAGGGAACACAAGCAGGGGGAGTGGGAGAGGAAGAAGCAGGCTTCCAGCGGAGCAGGGAGCCTGATGCGGTGCTCAATCCCAGGATCCTGGGACCACGACCCGGGCCAAAGACAGATGCTTAACGACTGAGCCACGAGGGCACCCCATGACTTTTTATTTTATTTTAAGCATTTTTCTTTCACCTGCTGTGACTTTAGAGGCTAAAATATTATTCTGATATTTTTCTGAGAGTGGTAGCAGAAAAAAATGAAAAAGGTTTTCAAGTTTGGCAAAATCTGTACAAATTGTTATGGAAACCATACACTCCTCGGGTCAGTGGAGATGCAGCCTGTTGATCAGCACTTGATTTTTAGGCATTCTTAAGAGTAAGGATGATGATTTTTTTTTTTTCTTTCTTCATTCTTAGGAAGTTAAAAAAAACTTAGCTTTTATTGGTAGAGCTGTCAGACACTGAAAAACAGTGACAAAGATTCTTCGTTTGACCAAACTTTTTATTCAGGCTTCTAAATTTTCTCCATGGCCCATCTGTGCACTTCCTTGTAAAATCAGTGTTAGTAAGAACCCTGCTAAGTCAGTTTAACCTGAACCCCCCCACCCTCTATATCTGATCACCCCTCGATATCTGATAGGGTTCCTCATCTTCCACCATCCCCCAGGTGATGTCTGATCACTCTGGCCTGTCTTCAGCAAAAGAATCCTGTTAGGACAGTTTAGCCAGAACCCCCCCCCCCTTACTCTTGATGTCTCCTCTTAGTAATTTTCTATCCACCGACCCCCACCCTGCTCTTTGGCTTTAAATTCCCATGTGCTTATGCTGTATTCGGAGTTGAGTCCAGTCTCTCTCCCCCACCATAAAATCCCATTGCAGGGGTCCCTACACCTATTGCAATGGTCCTGAATAAGGTCTGCCTTACCATCTTTAAAGAGTGCTGTTGGATATTTTTTTCTTTAATAACTTAAGGGGTATCTTTAGTCTTATAGGTAGTCTATAGGCAGTATCCAGTTTTCAGATACGCTTTGTTTGGCATTTGTTGTGTTTTGCAAATGGAATTAATTAATAATACTTGAAAAATAGGCACTGTCATGTAATAATCCAGATTTACCATTTTCTTGAAAAAATGTCTGAAGAAATGACAATATGAAAAACACAAAAACTGGCTGAGGCAATGTAGCGGCCCCTTCCTCTGGACTGGCAGGCCTTCTCTTACTCCCCTGGTACCTCTGCAGCTGGCTTCTCTGCCTTTTGTTCTCTACCTGGGTGTGTAGGCATTTGCCTTTGCAATCGCTTCATTTTGGTTTTCTAAGGAGTTAGTACTTCATGGTGTTACTGCGTGTCCTTCTGGACACTTCCACCGTCCCAGTTTTTAAGTGTATGAATTTATAAGGATCTGAGAACCCGGAAGAAAAAGGACATACTATGTATAATCTTAAAGGAATATGGAGTAACATTATTCTGATTCTTATTGCACCAATTCATATAGGTTTTTTGGAGCTCTGACGTTAATGCTTAATTGTGTGTATCATTGTGACTAGATCTGTGAATAGAGTTTTCTATTAATGATGTGATTTAGATATATTTCTTTTTTAAAATTTTTTTAAAAAAGATTTTATTTATTTGGGGCACCTGGGTGGCTCATTCGTTAAGCGTTTGCCTTCGGCTCAGGTTGTGATCCCAGCATTCTGGGATCGGGCCCCACATTGGGCTCCCTGCACAGTGGGAAGCCTGCTTCTCCCTCTCCCTCTCCCATTCCCCCTGCTTGTGTTCCCTCTCTCACTGCCTCTCTCTCTGTCAAATAAATAAATAAAATCTTAAAAAAAAAGATTTTATTATTTGAGAGAGAGAGAGAGGGAGGGAGCACAAGTGTGGGGGAGGGGCAGAGGGACTAGCAGACTCCCCGCTAAGTGGGAGCCTGATGTGGGGCTCAGTCCCAGGACCCTGAGATCATGACCTGAGCCAAAGTCAGACACTTAACTGACTGAGCCGCCCAGGAGCCCCTATTTAGATATATTTCAAGAAAGTGTAATTAATCCACTGAAGAATGAAAATACCAAAATTTTGGGAAATTAGCTTTTGATCAAAGAATGCATGCTATAAATGGATGGTTCTATATTTTTTTTAAGTAGAAAAAGAAATGGATAAAACTTGTACTTATTAGGTACCTGAAAACATAATTTCATATTTGAATTTGCCTTTATTTTGGCTGAATTAAAAAGGAATTAAACAAAAGTGAACCAAATGTCTAGTAGGTGCCAAGTATTTCTGCCTATAAAGTACAGCTTTACTCCAGACACAGTGTGGGGCTCCTCCACTTCTTTCAGGGAGGGAATCATAACAGTCATTCCTGTCGAATGGAGACTGTGTTACATTACCTTTGGAAGGCTCTCAACCACTTGCTTGGTTTGGTTTTAAGATTGTATACCTTAGAGTTTAATACAATGACTGAAAAGTGTTTGCATTTAGAGGATAAGATTAAAAAAATTTGTTCTCCTTGAACCTTGTGAAGGAAAGGTGGATACAACTAAATGAATGACATTGAAAGGATTAAGTTAGAAATTGCACCTTTAAAGAAGTCTGAGGTAAGCTTTACTTATTTGGGGGTTCATAGGAAAGTTAAGCATTCATTTTGTTTTTTTAAGCAAAGCAGGAATAAATACTGTATATGTCTGAATATAAGGTGATCCCAAGAAACTAATGTTTATTTTCCCAATGAGAAGTTTTGAATATATAAAACCCTAAAACATATGGATAAAATGGTCAAATATTTACTTACATTTTAATTAACAATTAATTAACTTCCACATATGTATTTTAAAATCATATATTACATAAAATATTAATTAGACATACTATTTTTCTCTACTTTTAAAGTTCATTGCCTGATTTTATTCAAATTCTTCACATGTGATTTGGCACTTGTATTTCTGTCATTACAGAACCCCATGTTTTCACTTACCCAGTTTTCTAGGACTTACCCAGTTTTCTAGGACTATTCCTAGCTATTCCTGCTTAAGTTTTTTTTGAGACTTTGAACTTTTTGGTACAAATATGATTCTGCCATTGTAAACATTATGCCAAATTACAGCATCATTTGCAGAATAGTGGGACAATTATTTTTAAAATTTGTCCTATAGGTGACTACTTTTGAGCTCTTGTTCTTTAATGTTACCTTAATAGGGTTTTACATGATCATATCCAGCATTTGCAATTGTAAGAAATAACTACTAAATCTGTTTGGAATTTTTGCTGTAAAGAACAGATTTTGTTGGGGCACCTGAGTGGCTCAATTGGTTAAGCATCTGCCCCTTGATTTCAGCTCAGGTCATGATCTCAGGGTCGTGTGATTGAGCCCAGCATCCAGTGTTGGGCTCTGCATTCAGCTCAGAGTCTGCTTAAGCTTCCCTTTCTCCTCTCCCTCTGCCACTCCCCCTCCCACTCTCTCTCAGATAAATAAATATTTTTTAAAAATACCAGATTTTGTTAAATTTCATCTGTAAGGGTTTAAAACTAGTAACGATGGAGGTTATTTCAGCCTAATATGTTTTCTCCAAACCAACCTTTGTTTTACATAATAACGTGATACTGAGATTTAGATAAGATTTGACTATGAGGGGTGCTTTGGGTCCGTTGGTTAAGCGTCTGACTTCAGCTCAGGTCATGATCCCAGGGTCCTGGGATCCATTGCTGCATTAGCTCCATGCTCAGCAGGGAGTTTGCTTCTTCCTCTGCCCCTCACCGCCCCCCCCCCCATGCTTGCTCTCTCTCTCTGAAATGAATAAATAAAATCTTTAAAAAAGAAAGAATTTGGCTATGAGGTGATTTGCTCTTTTCTGGGAAATATTCTTGGGGGAGGAAAAAACATCTGCCACATGTTTGAACATATACGATACTTTCTTTTTCTTCTGCCTTTCCCGGTTATTCCTTAAATCTTTACTAGTAAAGTGCAGTAAAATGTAATAAGGTCTATATCCTGGGCGGGGGGGGGGAAGGTGGGGAGCATCTTATACAATGGAAAGTCAAGGCAATGTTATTAATATTGTGAAATTTTTTTCTTATCCTAGTGCATATCAAAATTATTAACATATCCATTTCTTAAAGAAATATTCCTATAACAAAGATAACAAGTGAGTAGATAAGAGGATATACTACATGGTACACATTTTCTATGAATGTTCCCATAGTTGTATAATACTAACTGTGTGAGATTTTTATTAGGAGGTGGCAGTTAATTTGGCAGGAGATGTTGTCCTTGTCATTTCCTGATAACCATGAACTACACCATTAACCACAAACTACAGAAGATGAGAACAGCTGGTGTTTTTATAACAGAGGGTGATGAGGGAGATGAGAGAGCTTGGGAATATGAGAGGTTTAGAATTTATCATGCTTAGTGGTTTCTGTCTTGGTTATTCAATAAAATGCCCACTTTTAAGAATTTAAGAAAAATGAACTGGTATATATTATTACTTTCATATCACCTCTGAAAAAACGTATTATTGTAACATTTTGCAGGGAGGATAACTCACTTTTACTCTGGGGCTTCCAGCTTTGTATGAAAAGATTATGTCATTAATATACCAAAAATATGATAATTCAGTACTACATATATTAGCAATAAATTAAACCAATGAAAATAATGACAAATTATCATTTTTATCTCTTAACAGTGGAAAGAGTGGAACGAGAAAACCTTTCAGACTATTGTGTTCTGGGCCAGCGTCCAATGCATTTACCAAATATGAACCAGCTGGCATCCTTGGGGAAAACCAACGAACAGTCTCCTCATAGCCAAATCCACCACAGTACTCCAATCCGAAACCAAGTGCCCGCATTACAACCCATCATGAGCCCTGGTCTTCTTTCTCCCCAGCTCAGTCCACAACTTGTTAGGCAACAAATAGCCATGGCCCATCTGATAAACCAACAGATTGCTGTTAGCCGGCTCCTGGCTCACCAGCATCCTCAAGCCATCAACCAGCAGTTCCTGAACCATCCGCCCATTCCCAGAGCAGTTAAGCCAGAACCAACCAATTCTTCCGTAGAAGTATCTCCAGATATCTACCAGCAAGTCAGAGATGAGCTGAAGAGGGCCAGTGTGTCCCAAGCTGTCTTTGCAAGAGTGGCATTCAACCGCACACAGGTATGATTAGCACTGAACATGACAATTGGTGGTTAAGAATAATACTAAGGACAGATTTTGACATCTTTTTAATCCCTTTAAAAAATTTTTTATGGATCTCAGAGCACTCAGAATTAACTAGTAATCCTTAGTTTGGGAAATAATGTCATCAGTGATCCATATATGGCTGTAATTAATTTCAGTAAGGTAATGAATATCTGTGAACCTACTACCCAACTCGGGACCCAGAATGTTACCAGTGACTTGGGCCTGTGTGCTCCTGTCTTCCCTCATCTTCTCCATCTGCTTTTCCCCAGATGTAACCCTGATCTTGAATTTGTGGTTATCATTCACTTGTTTTTTTAAAAACTAGTTCTAAAACTATTTATGCATATACAATCTATTATTTACTTTGTTTTTGAACTTCATAAAAAGAGTATCATTAATGTCATAATTTCTATAATTTTTTTAAAAACCTTTCGAAATATACAAGTAGATTTAAGACATTGATAAAGTGGTAATAGTTTACTTATATTTTTTAATGTTTTAGGGGAATTACATGCCAATATAATACTAAATGATAAAAAGATAAACAGTTTACTTATGTATATCTGGTTTTTATTGAGGCCCTCATCTCAGAGTTTCTGATTCCATAGTCTGGGGTGGGACCTGGGAATGTTCATTTGTAACAAGGTCCCAGGTGATTCTGATGCTGCTGGTCTGGGAGCCATACTTTGAGAAACACTAATTTAGTCCTTATATGAGTAACAAAAAAAAAATAAATGTGCTAATCTCAAAGAGCTAATGACCTGGTAATAAAAAATATATATTCAAATAATGAAAGTAAAATGAGAAGTAACGTGAATAGTGTAGGAGAATAAGCGTGGTTGTAGTGGGTCATAACTCCGTGAGGAGCAGGTCATAAGGAGTACTTACAGTAAGATGAATATGGTGTCTTCAAGAGGACAGTAGGTTTAAGTCTGGCCACTCTACTAAATGTAGGGCAGGAAGCTAAGCTCTGTGCAGATGCAAAGGTGAAAAAGATCATGGGCCAGCACATATGTAAACACCTGACATGAGTATTAAATTGCTAGAAAGTTAGACCTTGAAGAATAAATATAATTTAACAGACAAAGATGGAGAAGAAGGGTATTTTAAGCTAAAGGAATTAATGAGAAAAGTGCTGAGTCAGGCTAGTGTGGGAATAGTTGGTAGTTGATAGCAAAGCTAGATAATAAAACTTAAAAGGCGGAAACAGATCAAAAAAGGTCTTAGGGCCATGGTAGGAACTTTGAACTTTAATAGGCACTGGAAACCACTGAAGGTCTTATGTAGGAATATGCTGTGATCGAGTAATCAGAATTGGATCTTGGGAAGATCTTTTTCCCCCTCATGATAGCAAGAGGGTAGAAATATCATTTAGAAAGCAGCCATAAGTGTCCAACTGAAATGTGTAGAAGTTTTGAACTAGTCTGGTGGTGGTGAAGTAGAGTACAAGAGTCAGGAAGCACTGTGGAAATAAAATTGACAGAAAGTGTCACCACCGTAATGCTAAGGCTTGAGCCTTGTGGCCGAGAATAGATCTGTAATCACTTAGAGTATCAAGGAGAACATTGAAAGAGATGGTTGGAGTAAGGTTAGAGTGATTATTTTGGATTAGGCTATTTTGACTCTGAAGTGCTGGCAGATTTCTTGAATGAAGATATGCAGAAGTCATTGAAAATATGAGTTTGGTGCTAAAAAGAGTTTTCAGGGCTAGAGAAAGAGATTAGAAATTTATTGACAGAGTCTGGGATTTAAAGAGTTGGGAGAAGGAGGAGGAAAAACCATCACCACTACTCTCATCAGGAAAAGGGACAGAAGAAATGCCAGTAGAGGGGAGCAGGTGGAGAAGGAAGAATAGGGAGGTAGTAATGAGAGGACAGAGAACATGAGTAGAGTTTCCTGAGGCTTGTCCATGTGTGCAAAACTAAGACATCTGGGAGTGAGAAGCTTGAACCATGCCATGAAATTTGGTGATTGGTTGGGAGAGACCTTTGGCAAACTTAGAGTGTAATTTCATTAGGGTGCAGAAGGCAGGAGCCAGAATTTAGGAGTTAAGGAGTGACTTACAGAAGCAGGGGCTACAAATTACTCTTTCCAGAATTTGGTGTTGAAAAGGAGGCCAGAAGTGTGTTGACAGTTTGAATGTGATAGGGCTTCAATCTGAGATAGAAGGAATTATGAAGTAGTTTGGGATCTCAGCTGACGTTAACAGGCATGAACTAGTGATGGAACTAAGCACTGTGGTTTGGTAACAGTCCCCAGGAATGCTGGAACCAGGGGAGTGGGAGCAGGGAAGAAGCACAGTGGGGTTGTTTGAGGTTTGGTGCTGACAGATTAGGTATGGCAGGAGACCAAGAGGGTGAAATCTCTTGCTCCCTTGACTCTTAGCTAATTTATACATTCCATTATTGACAGACTCAGTTTACATCATTTAAAAATGAGTTTGGAGGTTCACAGAGGTCTGCATATGTTCCGGATATCACTCTATGACTTCTTTTTTTGACTCAAAATACTCAAGCAGCATTTGTGTGTCCACAGTTATCCGAACTAGGGTTATGAAAACCTCTGGTCCTTTAGAGTAAGTCTGTTGCATGTTATTGTTAAATACAAAGTGGAAGGATGCATCTTTTAGTCTTTATTTTGCATTTGTGTGTGTGTGTGTGTGTGTGTGTGTGTATGTTCTTTCATCTATCATTCATGTGCATGAATAGGCATTTCATAGCTAGCCAACATTTTATTGCCTGGTTATATATACAGTTCCTTTGGCTAAGGATAAAATTGAAAGCATGGTTGGATTTTAGAATCAAATATAGTATACATTTTATCCAAATAGTATAAAGACTTAGAGAGGACTCACAGAGAGACTAGACAAAAGACAGACCATGTTGGTGTGAGGGAATGCTCTGCCAAGGCCCTAGGATCTTGGAGGTCTCTCTTCTCCTACACAATCCTTTTTGTCTATTTTTATGGATTAATGATTTTTCTTTGGCATTGCCATCGTTCAAGTGCCAAGTTATAAAAGGTCTAATTGAAGCATGGAACACATTTTATTATTTTCCTCCTGCCATTAAATTTGTAAGATGGCTACACCCAGAAAGGAACATTCACTTTCAATCAACATGAGTTTGAGTTCATGGGCCAGCCTTGAGGATATCAAATGGAAACTGCATAGGAATGTATGAGTATTTCCTTTTAAAATTCTGCTTTTAATTTGGGAAAGCTTTTCATCCCTCTGGGATCATAACCTGTTGTGTATAAAGCCCAACCTAATCAAGGTAGATGGTATTGACAGAATGACATAGTTTGAACTTAAGCCGGAGGTCAGCAGGCAGATTGTTTTTGCTGTATGTACTGTAGTCACTAACAGCAAGGTTGGACAGCTGGGTTTCACCAGCAGAATCATTAAATGGAAAATATGGTGTACTGTGCCCCATGAAACCAACCATGGATTTTCCAAACTTTAGGCTTTTTTGAGTGGAATCAGACATTTATGGGTGATATAATGATTTGCCAGCTATAATAAACAAACATTAACTTTATAAATAATAACATAAATGAATGGTTGATCTTTGGATAGAAAAGAATCTCAACAATTTTTTTTTCTCAAAGTAAACAGGATTAGAACCTCTTATTTTAAATGGATACCTAAGGCCAATATCAACCTTGTACTTAGTTGCTTTACTGATACATAATATATCTTTAGTCCACTGAAATATTTTTTTTTTTTAAGATTTATTTATTTATTTGAGACAGTATGTGCATGCTCTCACAAGCGGTGGGGTAGGGGCAAAGGGAGAGGGAGAAGCAGACTCCCTGCTGAATGGGGAGCCCAATGAGGGGCTTGATTCCAGGACCCTGAGATCATGACCTGAGCTGAAGGCAGACACTTAACCTACTGAGTCACCCAGGGCATCCCCACTGAATATTTTCTCGAAATAGTTCATGATCTCTATTATTCATTTATTGTCAAATTCAATAAAAAGCAACTTGATTTGTCACCCTATAGTTCTGTTCCTGGTTTTGTGCTTGATGATTGGACCAATAACAACTAGTAATTACCAGAGACAGAGAGAGAGAGTGTGTGTGTATAGAACAAAATCAAATGTACAACATTCATAAATGAAGCTAAAGCTGGGGAAAAAGCTTCAGCCTAGTTTGTCGTGTTTAAAACTTCCAGATGAAGAACTCGAATTCATAATAAATAGCATTTGAAAATGCCATTTCTCCAAAGAGAAACTATTAATTACTTTGTATATCTGATCCATTGCCACTGAAGTGTATCGTTTGGTGGTAGAAAATAACACAATTGAGGGAATAGAGCTGTATTTCCGAGGGCTTGCTTTTAGTACATTTTTATGTTAATCAGCGTGTCTCGAGATCATGCTATGCCAGGATATCAAATCTTCAGCATGGGCACGAGATTAATTTCGTTCTAGATGCAGGGTGTAACAGCGCATCATATCCTGCCTGTGCTGTCAGGATCGTGGAAGCCTGTTTTTGTCATTATGACCTTACGTAAAATATATTTTGAGCATCATCACTTTCTTCTTTATTAGTCTTTTGGTAGGAAAAGGTTAATCCCACTTTTTGGGTCTCTGAGGACTTCTATGACAAGTGAGAGATAAGATGTTTTCTGACCTGGTCATTAATTTTCAGGCAATCCTGTGATATATTTCTAAGTGTTTCTGTTACCTATGGTCACAAAGTGAGGTGGTATGGTCAATACACCAGAGGAAGCTGAGGCAGATAACATGCCTCCTCTGTTTTTGGTGTCCTAATTCTCCCCCACCCCCTGTCCCCCTACTTTTACTTCTAGAAACTAACGACTGCTAGTCAGCTTTTCATTCAAAGGACTTTCCTTAGGCTACTGGATTTTGCTTGCCTCACACTGGCAGAGAGCTGGAAATACTTAACCAGTGTCTGATAGGTGCAGGAGGATGAAAGCCCAGCTTCCCTGCCTCCAATAGTAGGGACAGCTCTGAAGTGTGACTTCTATTCCAGAGCTCTCTGCAGACAAGGCTGAGGCAGGGACTGCTTGAGCTTCTTCCCTTCCCTTCCCTGCCCTGCTTATCCCACTTCCTCACCAGTTTCCCTCAGAAACACTTCCTTAATAAATCACTTGCACAGGAATCTATCTCAGGATGTGCTTTTTATCCCAGATTATGGATCAGTGCCACTGCTAGTCTAAATTGGCTTTTGGGTATATCATGGGGTTAGTAGGTTGAATAAAACTTATCTTCAATTTTATGCCTATTATCTTCCAAATCTAAAGTAAAATGTCACTATGGGAATAGTGTAGATTTTTTTTACTGTACTACTTTCTCTCAAAAATTTTATCACTATTATTATTTTAATCTGAATTCCATGGACTGATACTGATATTGTCAAGATTTACTTATGGATGTCAAATGTGGGGGAGAGAAAAAGAAATAAAAAGAGAGGGAATGAGACTGAAACAGATACTGGATTTGAAGCCCTGAGATCTTTCAAACTTGACTTAAATGAAAACCGTCCTTATTGAGTCTGAATGGTGAATTATGTAATTCGTGTGAGTTTCACAGTAGCTTTGCTCCCTTGCCCACCTTATCTCCAGTGCTCTATCAGTGATGCAAGTAGTGTTTGTAGGACTAATAATTTCAAGAAATAATAGGACCAGTGCTCTAATTTCTTTTTCTTTTCCTTTTTTTTGTCCCTTCCTCTCTCCTTCCTTCTTTTTTTTTTTTTTAAGAGTTTGCCTTCCTTTCTTTTGCAATTCATGTTCTCTTGCTGATATCCTGAATTTATTTAGTGTAGGTATACTTTCATTTACTAGGCCTACGGACCTTAGATAAGTTGCTTGCCTCTTTATTGTGTTTACATCTATACTTTTTGACTGATTATGAATCTGAACCTTGAGTGAAGTTCTTTTGCCCCTTTTCACTTTATGGACTTAAAAAAATCAGAGGCTTGTGACACTATAAAAAGGTTTATGACAGTATTTTAAAAGACTTAATATTAGCAAGGAATGGTTGTGGGATGTCCACTGACCTATAATAAGGATGGTTTCATAAAATATGTACACTGAGTCTTCCTTAATAGATAAACTATTCTCTAATTTATTTAAAAATCCAATGACCTACATATTCATAAGTTCAGAAATCCCCCATTTGCTAACATTGTTCTCTTCTGAGACCTTCCGTCTGAGCAAATCTGTTAAATGAAGTAGAGGAAGCTTTGATCCAAACGAGACTAAATCCATTGGAACAGATGCCCTGCCCCATGTGAATGGGAGCATTAGAGTGCCAGAAGAGGGAAATTAGGTGTCATCCACGTCCCCTCTCTGCACTACTATCCCCTTACTTTGAGGATAGATAAAGTTCAGGAAATCTTCTTACACAAGGAATCAGCAGTAAGAAGTTTCTATAGTTTGGAAATGAGACTTTTGCGACATTCATTATTTATATAATAGAGTTATTTTTCTTTTTTCCTCTAGCAGATTACATCACAACTCAGAAAGTTCAGGTCCATTTTCTGTTTCAGGTAGTTCTCCTGAGCCAATTCTTAGAAACAAGTTTTCAGTAGAAGCACAGATGTGTTTCACAAAATGTGCTATTCTGTAACAGTAGGCCTCTAATTTGGTATCTTGTTCCTTCTTCAGTTTGATGCAAAAGTCACTGAGTTACACAATTTGCAACCTTTTGTCAAATACCTTGCTTGAAAAAGTTGTTCATCGTTGTCTTATCTGATAGAGAAAAGGATTTTAAAAATCCTTTGAGAAGTCATTTGGTTGACCTGTCCTTATTTGACTACTTTTTATTTTTTATGAGACTTTGCAAAGAATCTGCTGTTTACTCATCAAAGCCACATCATTTGAAGAAACTTAAAGCCAGGGTCATAAATACAATTTTATGAAGTGACTCAGCAACTGGAGAATGTTTTCAACAGATTGGAAAATTAGATTGAATGATGTATCAGGGAAGTCGGCAGTGAGGTCAATGGCTAGAAATGTACATGTCTGTGTGAAATGACACGGATTTTGCTTTTAAGCTTTATCAGCGCCATGTTTATGGTATATGTACACCTATATTATGAAGGTTAAAAATGCCTAAGGACTTGCTAAGCGTTGTATTTTGTTTAGCAAATACACAGGAAGAGATATGTAACAACAATATGAACATTTTAGCAACCAAAGTATTTGGAAATCTGAACTTAAGTGCATTACCAGTCAATTTTGGGGAGAAGAAAGTCTTGTGTTTGATTTATACATATTGTTAGCCAAAGATAGGCTTGATTTAATTACACATACAGTATATGTTTGTAGAAAACTTGACCTCCAAGATATTCAGAATTATTTCTTGGCCAGCCTCTGGTCCCAGCCATCATTATTTCTTACCATGCAATAGAGATACGGGCACTCAGCAAGTCATACAGGAATAGAACACAATGTAAACCCAGAGGTCTTGACTCCATGGTCCAGTGAGCTGGTTATAAAATGACAAGGAAACCTGTGAGAAAAAGGAAGTCCATCCACTGAAAGATGGCCTGTAAATATGAAATGCTGCAGATCAGGCATGAACATGTTATTGGGTTTTGAAGCAAATAATACACCCTCTTTTGATTTCAACATTAAATTAATAAAGTAGGAAAAGATGGCCCTGCTTGCTTCATAAAATAGGTAATCTTTCATTTCAGAACCACTGGCTTGAATTCATAGATTTAAAGATTGTAATAATATTAATATCTCTCAGGATAGCAGTGTCTCAGAGTTATTAGATGGCTTAAGGATGGCCTCTAGCTGGTGGTCTCACTTTAGTTCCTCTTGTACATATACGGACAACATTAATTAGCACCTTTTGGGCAATTCTGGCGAAAAAGGATGGAGGAGATACTGGCTTTGTGTTCTGGGTAGAAAGAAGGTTGACTCAGTAGCTGTCAAACATCTATAACCCTCTCCTCATTCCTAAATCTACTTGGAATAGAAAGTTTTGTGTTAAAGAATATATAAAGACACTCCCCACCTTCACAAAATTGGCACCAAAAATTAGAGGAAACAAAGATGGTAGTATACTCTTCTGTCTATTCCTATCCCTGACCAGTGTGCAAAGTTCTTAAAAATTAGTTACTGAAATAATTATAGAAAATTCCAATTTCTCCATTTTAGCTAAAAAAGGCTGCCTTTTGGGGATGGTTTTATAAGTTTTTGTCTCTATTTTTAAACAAGGAGTGATCCTTTCATTTCACACAGATAAGGAGTCTCTCTCTTCAATAAGGACTTTCTTTTACTCCAGTAAGTGTATCTCAATATAGACTTGTGTTTTCAGTATGAAGGCCTGTTTTAGTATTTAACTAGTCTCCTCCGATCCTGGGTGATGTTTACAATTAAAGTGAATTTTTATAGAAGAAATACAAGGAACACTAGCTTTCGATCCCATTATTTATATACCTTTTCACCATTGCTTATTTAAAGTGATAAAAAAATACACAAAGAGTGTTCCTTTCATGGCCATTGATTGAAATGATGACCATTTGGCCTGGGGTTAAGTGCATGTTTGTTCAAATAAAGCAAATTAAGTTTAAAAGGCCAGAAATGCTGTGAGAAAAATATAACTGAATCAGTTTGAAGTCAGTTGGAGTTTACAAGGTTGTTTACATTCTGTCTTCAAGTTTTGTACCTAAAATTATCATTGTAGATTATAGCATTTACTTTCAAACTTCTCTGACTGCAGCACCCAGTGGGAAATACTTTTTACATCATGAGCTGGTACACACGCTCACACATGTGCACATACGTACGTGTGTCTGAGCTCCATCTCATTTCCACCTGTATTTTTATCTGGCTGTATGTTTTTAAAGCAAAGCCTTCATGAAGGAAAAAGAAAGCCTTCATCAAATAATACTTGTACCATGTATGAAGTACTTTGGTAATTTCCAATCTATTTAACTGCATTTCATTATAAAAAATAGTTATGATGTACTGAAATAATTCTGTCATCCACTAGTAATTATGACCCATATTTAAACAATGATGCAAATGAAGGCTTTCCTTTAAATGACTACAGAGTTACTTAGGGAGGAAAAGTTGTTTTACTTTTCTGAAGTATAAAATGAATATCACTGGTTTAGTGATATGCTGGATATCCATATAGCCATTCCATTTTATATAATTAATTAAAAATTTTCTTTACATTATCCTCTATCCCAAATAATTTTAATTATTCTGTTTCCTAAAAAGTATTCTTTACATTTTTGCCTTCTGTATGGAAAGGTGTTTAGTGAAATGTAAGTGGAGGGCCTTGAAAATCTGAAGTTACAAATTCAAAATAAGAATTGTACTTCAATATTAGTTCTGTATTTATTAATTCATTCATTTAACAAATATTTATTAAGCATTCAGAGACTATGGTAGGCATTATAATGGAGGCTAACATTTATTGAACACGTTTATCAGGTATAGTTGCAAGCTCTCGGGAATCCTGTGTGGGAAGTACAATTATTATAACAGTTTTACAGGTGAGGAAACTGTGCCATAGGGAGATTAATTAATCCTTATCCAATTGAAGCCCGATTTTGAGCCCAGCAATTTTGACCTCAGAACTCACATTCACAACCACTCAATTGTTTCTTTTATCCTAGAGCAGAAGATGAAAGACACAATCCCTTCTTCAAGGAGGTATAAGGGGTAAACAGGCTTTCAAACCAGTAATCCCATTGTGGTATAATAAGTACTATGATGGCTTGTATATACTGTATGAGAAAAGATGTTTTTGACCTTGGAGGTGATTGAAGTCAGCAGGAAGAAAAATAATGTTTTTTAACTGTTTTAGGGACAAAGTCAACTCATATGTTAACAGACTACTTTACTTTTTATATCGGAATGCATTTGATACATTTGAGATATAAATATTCACTGAATGTATGTTTTTGGTTTGTTTTGTTTTGTTTTTGGAAAGTACTATTTTTGCCAATGTTTTGACAAAGTAGCCAAAGCTAGTAAATTTTTTGGGCAGTTTGCCAACAGTTGTTTCACACAATACACATAGAAACTAGAAATAACCAGGGCCCAGAACTTTGTGAATGCAATAGTCATGTGCCAGGTACTTGAGGTGTTAGTAGAACCCATGTATGTGCCCAGAGCTGAGAACACCACTGGTAAATGTTTCCAAAGGGAACCTGTTTAGTTCTCTATTTGCTTTTGCTTTTTGGGTACTAATGTGTTTAAAAATTTTTGACTTAGATTGTGCATAGCACCCCATTCTGGTACCTAAGACTTTCTAAAGACAAGAAGGGAAGGAATAAGGAGAAAAAAACCTGTTTATCTAATTCCATCTATCTTTGCATTGAGTAGGTAGGTAAAAATAATCAAGTTGCCAGAAGTCTGTTTTTGGCTAAGTTCCTCCATTGTATGCACTCAAGAGTGGCTTGGACAAGGGAATTGCAGTTAAGAGAGCCAGGCGGTTTTGGTTTCATGAATGTTTTTGCTGTACCATTGACTTTGTGTTGCATGCTTACTGCATTCTGATGTGTCAGGTGGCACAAGTGAAGTTTTATTATGTACATTAGAAAGGAAGCTGTCTTTCAGGGAAGTGTTTCATTTAATAAATTGCAGATTTAGGGTACATGAAATATTTGTTCTAAAGTAGAGTCCACATGGCCCAAAATTTCAGTTTCCATTATCTTCGTGTTTACAATAGGTTGAATGAAAAGATCTTGAGTGTAGTATATGGTCCACCAGGGCCTGTTGCTGGCTTTTCAGAAAAATGAAAAAAAAAAAAATGCATTTGGTGCATTCTTAGAGCCCTATATTCCTGTTTGTTCCCAACTAACCGCTAAGCACAAAGTATACAGATTCTGCTCCAAAGGAATTTACTGTATGATGGGGGGAAGAGGTTTTATAGTAGCACAGTGTAAAAGATGGTGAGTGTTATAAATGCGAGATAGAACTAGTGCCATCTCAGTAGTGCATTACAGAATACATTTCTACAGCAACATTTGTCTGCAAATGTTACTTTTGTATATAGCATTTATATTTGCAGAGTACATTAATTCCCTTTAGATGCTCAATTCTGTCCACCCCCATCCTACAAAAAAAATGCTACATGCATAGTCTGTCTTTCCTAATAAAGAAATATTGTAATAAAGAGAGGTTTTATTAAACTAATGCAATAACGACATTTTCTTTGAGGATTTAACACATCATTTTTAATAATAAAAATCAAATTGTCATTGTTGTGCCCTGTATACCTTTTATTCAAATCAGCCTAAGTACTCTGGCTTCATGGCTAAGCAGTACTCTGGGGGGTGAAGGGAGGGTAAGTATTTTTAGCATTACACAAATGAATTTCAGCGTTCAGGTTCATAGTGGGAAACCTGTTTATATTCGTGAGCGGAGGGGAAGATCCTCTCAGGAGCATCTAGAAGGAAATGAAATTGGAGATTAGGAAAGAACCAATTCTGTTAGGTCAGCTTTCAGATGGTAGGACGTCAATACTTTCTACAGCCGTGCAGCTGATTTCACAGCTTTGATAGCTGTGCATTAATCACCAACCACTCTGTATGATTAGGTTAGGAATTTGGTGTTACCTGATTTTCACAAGAGTACCAGTTTTTGGCTCTCACGTCAGCTGGAACTAGACATTTCAGAACTGTGTGAAAAGTAAGGCTAACAAGCATGCAAACATGAAGAGTGAAGACATGAAGAGTGAGATGTGAGGAGTATCTTTAGAGGGCACTAGGGTTTTCTGTAATTCAAGGGAAGTACGTGAGAGACAGATTGTGCTCAGGGCAGGATGAAGAGTTGGCTGATAAGAGTGACAAGACCCCTTCCACCTTCCACTCACTATAACTTTAATCTGTAAATGTGTGGGGGGTGGTAATGTGTCTTTGAACCTTGCTGATTGGTTATGACATCATTTGTTTAAAGCAATATATAAATATGAACTAATTATATTTTCTGACTCACTACCACGTAATGAAACATATGTTTCACCTCATACATCCTTGAAGAGCTGTAAGTTGATTTCTGAAGATTATCATTAAATACCTCCTATGCTTTGTTACTACATCCAACAATAAATAATTAAAACACATTATTAGGGGATGGGGTTTATATTCTCTAGAATCTCTTTGTTCAGATTGGAACTCAACACTTTCAAACTATTTGCTTATATGATAAATGAGTATTTTTTGGTTGAGTTACTTCAAAGGTATGTTACAATAAATATGTGAAGATTGCAAGTTACCCTTTATACCTCCCACTTCAACTGCCACAAACAGAAATGTAATTTACAGAAATGAAAACAGTCTCCAGCTAGCTTGAGGCTTTTTCCAAGGGGGAGCTCTGGGGTTTGCTGGGCCAGTTTCCTCAGTACACACCTGGTGTATATCACTTTAAAAAATAAATTATGCCTCATTAAATTACAATTAAATGGAATCATGATCATTTGTTTTTCTGGAAGGAAGATGTTTTGCATATTGAAAGCCTAATTTGTTGCAGGTGACAAAAAGGCTGAACAGATTATCTAATATCACTTCATTTTGGGGGTAATGTTTGCTGGTTATTTTGTGTATACTCCAGTAGTTTGGAATTATACTAATATGGACTGTAGTATTTTCACTTCAGAATGTCTTCTGCTCTATCAGTTTTTTGTACTTTTTTTTTTTTTTTGAGCTTTTAAAGAAACAGAAACTTCGCTTGCCAATCTGGATCAGTCATGCTCTTTCTTTTTCTAACAATGTTTTAATACTGGCCCATCCCTCCCGTGCCTATCCCCCTTTGCCTCGTCTCATCATTATCTCTATATCCATGTACTATGTGTATTTCAAATCCCAGCCAAGTGAAGTCCCATTTCTTCCAAAACGTTTTCTCTGAGTCCTGCGGTTGGCAATACTTTTACCCTCTTGTGCACGCTCTATCTGGAATTTATGACACTTGTCATCTTTTACATTGTGTTTCTATAAACCATCATATAGTGAACTCCTTGGCAGCAGAATCTGCGTCTTCTCAATATTCTCATCCCTTTCTGATCTTCATACCAAGTCATTAATAAGAAATGAATTAATAGACTGATCTGTCATTTTTTGGTAATAGGTACATTGAATTTGGGGATTCCCTAGATAATCAATGGGAAATAGAGCCTACAGAATTACAGAAGTCTGGGAGATGTGAAGAATGTGTGTCTGTTAAAATCTAGGCAGTAATGACCTCAACTGTTGATGTCAGTCCTGGGAAGGTCTAAGGGGCTTAGGGCTCAGTGTTCCTAAAACCCAGTTCAGGTTCTGGTTCTCTTCTTGCTCCATTAAAGAAGTAAGGGCCCGTCATAAGCAGTTTCTCACCTGTCTCAGACAAGGCCTCAAGGGCTGGTGCAGCAACTTAGAACTTGATTTTATAGAGCCAGTCATGGTAATGTTTCCCAAACATTTCTGAGTATCAGCACGTATTTTACACACTAATCATTTGGGCCAAACTATATAAGTTGTTGAAGAAATACGGAAATCATAGTAACGTAAACAAGAAAGCTCATCAACAGAAATTGCAGATGCAGAAACTACAAGGTCATTTAGTTCGTCACAAATAAATATTACTTAAAATACTAGAAATAATAAGTACGTCAATTTTTCATTTTAAAAATTAGCCCTAATTCTTTGTTTTGTTTGTGGAGTGGAGATAGCCTATATTAGCCACCAAACTAGATGTCATTATATTATCTCTTGTGCTTTTAATTATTTTGTTTTTATTGAATTTTCTGCCAACGTCATATATTCTTTGTGGGTACTGGAAATAATATAAAGCTTACAAAATCCTCCATTAAAAGGCTAAGGAGAAGGCCAATTTGAGGTTCTTTTTGCCTGACTCCGTTCTTTTTTCAGTGGCTTGTAACCCAAGAGCTATTGTGCAAGGTGTCTTTCTTCTCTGTGCAGATGTTCACTCTACTCCTTTTCAGTCAACATGTTTCCAGGTCTTACATAACCTCAGCTAACACCGTGCTGGGAATTGTTATAATCTTTCCCTTGAGAAGGCTCTGTTGCCTACAATGAGGAAAATTCTTAATGACCACTTTACTCAATACTTGCAATATGTTTTAATATGATTACTGATATGAAAGTTTAATAGGCAATATCCTGGTTAATTTATTAATTTCCCTCAATTTTCAAATCCTCAATATTCATGACCTTTCTATTCATAAAAGTACATTTTTTTTTCTCAGCACCCAGGTGCCACGCCGTATTCTCTGTATCTCGGGCTGCATAATGGGAATGTTCAAGTGACACCTTCTGTCTGGCTGGTTGATAATTAAAATGCCAGACAACATAGTGGCAAGGGCTTTAGAAATATTTGTGTGAGATAAATTATTAATTTATGTTCTATTCAAGACAGTTTCAATATGATAAACATTTACTTATCTTGATAATTAGATAAGGTGGTTTGTGGTGTAAATTATGCCATAGATTTTCTTCTGATTTTTTTTTCCCCATGATGATTTTCAGCTAACTAAATAAACTCACTCTACATTTATGAGCCTGTGGAATTTGGACTATATTTTTTAAAATTCCAGTTTAAATAGTGAAGAGCACATAAATAACCAAAATGAAAAAGACTCAACAAAACAACTAAAACTCTTGTGCTCACCAGTTAGCCCCTTGTTATTGAAAATGTGAGGTAAAAAGAATCTGCTTTGGGACCATGGCTACACAGATGAGACTTTAAGTAAATAATTTAGAACAGTGTTCTTATTCTCTGGGGCAATCCATGGAGGCAGCACTGGCCACCTTGTTGGTTTGAGACTTTATCTTCAATTAGGCAAATGAAACAGAGGCAAGAGTATATTCCACCAGCCCCTCAAAATGCAAACATTGTGTCTCATTCACTTCAGAAATGATGCTGAGGAGCATTGTTTACAAGGATGCTTTGTCTTAATTTTTCTGAGAGGTGGATTCATTTCCCTGTAAGGTTGTCCAACATGTAAAAAATGAAGGGGAAGGATTTTCCCCAGTTTCTGTGTGGGGAAAAAATAAAATCAACCAAGCCAAACAAGAAACAAGTAAAAGACCTCTATGCTTCGGAACAATTTTTTTATTGATTAGGAATGAACAAACTTGCTATTTTGAACCTGGTCCATTAGAACAACAGTTTTTGTTATTTCACCATTTTGTATGTAAGATCTGTACTATAATGTACTCCACTTGCAAAAATAATTTCACAGAAGAATACTTTTACAAATTTTGCCTTTGAGATACCGTGAGTATAATTGTCATAACTAGCATAAAGAATATATCCATGCAGACCCTAACATTCCTGCACATTTGGTAGCCTGAGATTTATTAAAATGCTAAAGTTGCTTATGCTAGAGAGAGAAAGGGAGAGAAGGAGGAGGAGGGGACCAACTCATCCTATATGTGCAGAGTTCATTATTAAAGAAAGCTCAGAAAACATCAGTCTTAGTGTCTTTTTTTTTTTTTAATTTTTTTTTTTTTTTTTATTTTTTTTTTTTTTAAGATTTTATTTATTTATTTGACAGAGAGAGACAGCCAGCGAGAGAGGGAACACAAGCAGGGGGAGTGGGAGAGGAAGAAGCAGGCTCATAGCAGAAGAGCCTGATGTGGGACTCGATCCCGTAACACCGGGATCACGCCCTGAGCCAAAGGCAGACGATTAACCGCTGTGCCACCCAGGCGCCCCCAGTCTTAGTGTCTTATTGGTATTGATTTTAAATCCAATTCCCTCTTGCTTTTCTACATATTAATTTGGAGATTTTTATCTTAGGACAAATTCATTATTAATATTTCAAGTTGCTTAATGGAAGTGGAAAGTAGGATAACTTAAGACAGAACTGACTTTTTTTTTTTTTTTTTTAAAGATTTTATTTATTTATTTGACAGAGACAGAGACAGCCAGCGAGAGAGGGAACACAAGCAGGGGGAGTGGGAGAGGAAGAAGCAGGCTCACAGCAGAGGAGCCTGATGTGGGGCTCGATCCCACAACGCCGGGATCACGCCCTGAGCCGAAGGCAGACGCTTAACCGCTGTGCCACCCAGGCGCCCCAGAACTGACTTTTAATATCAAAATAGAATCTGTACCTAGATTGTATAACATTTTCTGGAAGACAAATGTCTCTAGCTTCTAAAAGCATGATAAGAAATCTGAATTTTGTTACAATCACTTTACCGATATGGTATTTTCACATACATGTTTACCTTTTCCTTTCTTTGGGCATGCGTGTACACAGACACACGCTTATTAACATTTCTTCTAGCTTCATTGTATGGCATATTTTCTTATTTGCAAAGACTTCTCTAATCAAAGCAACATGACACCCATGTTGCAGAACTATCGTGCGGCATACTACTTGTAGATTCCTTGTAAATTGTCTTACATGGTATTTTGAGTGGTGATTACGTCCTTGGAGTGCTGATGGTTGTGTGATGCACATTCTTGTGACATTTGCTTCACTACATTATGATGCATTACTTATTTTTTAAAAATTGCCTATCTTACCCTGGAGATTTCTGCCCAACCAAAGGTTGTATATTCTTCTTGCATCCAACACCTTTTTATATTTAAGCCATATTTTACAAACCTGATAGTGTTTTCTTTGTATTAATACTCCCCTCAGTGGAAATGTCTTTGGCATCTACCTTTCACGATTTGGGGTTCCCCCATGTGTTCTAAGATACAGAGGTTAACATTTTAGCTCTTCCTGGAGGATAATCCTAGACTCTGGTCTCATACTGCCCTGAGAAAAGATGCCCTGAGTTGGAAGTGTAAAGTGATGCCTCTGTGTGATAATCCAACAAGAGTGCAGAATAGACATGGTTTAACTTTTGCCCAAGTTACTTGTGTTCCAGCCCTTTTCTTGAGTGCATACTACTTTTCTCTAGACTCGTCAACATTTTCCTTTTCTTTGTGAGTTTCCTGCCATCAGAGCACATGAAAACACTAGCTTCCTATTTAAAGCTTTCTATATGGATGACTCACATATGCAGAAATTATCTGAGCCTATACATGGCATCCTCTGATGTGTGCTGTGATCCCTCACCAGATGTGACTGTATTTCCATTGCTTTAATGGTGGGATTAGAGCTTCCCCCAGGAGGGCATCTCAGAAAAAAGGTTTGGGTGCCCTCAGGTACATATACAAGGATACCAATTATGTATGTGGATTGGGACTCTATCAGAGGGTTAACACAAGTTATGGACATTTGCTTTGTGTCTTTTTTTTTTTTTTCCATGAGAAACATCTATATTGAAAACAGTGGCCGGTCACACAGAAATTCAGCCAAACTTTTTTTTTTTTTTTAAGTCGATGTAAATCTCCCATGCTGTTTAAATGTCGGAACTAAATTTACCAAACTTGGCAGATTTGTAAAGCTGAGCAGGACTGCCAAGTGTTCCCAGTTTCAAGCAGAGAGAGTTCTAACAGTTCCTGAAATACTTGTAGGAGGCACCTGGTGGTAAGTGCAGTTTCACAAGCCTTCCGAGCGCCTACCTTGCTAGCTGGCATCTCTGTATGCTGACGATTATTACAGTGATGATAAAGTGTCAGAATAGAACAGTCCAGAATAAGGCACAGCCCTGGAAGGCAAGCACATTCTCACAAAATCTTCCTGCTGGAGAACCCTCAGCAATTAGACTGAGGTTCTTGACATCACAGCCAGCTGGTTACAACAAACAAATAAAGGAGGAGGGGGGCAGATGATGGAAACCACACACATACCTGCAGATATGACTTGGCCTGTTTTTGTTTTTTTGTTTCCATTTAATCAGGGATTGTTGTCTGAGATTTTGCGTAAGGAAGAAGACCCTCGGACAGCCTCTCAGTCTCTTTTAGTAAACTTGAGGGCCATGCAGAATTTCCTCAATCTGCCGGAAGTGGAGCGGGATCGCATATACCAGGACGAGAGAGAGCGGAGCATGAATCCCAATGTGAGCATGGTCTCGTCAGCCTCTAGCAGTCCCAGCTCCTCCCGAACCCCTCAGGTGAGATATTTGCTCCACTGACTTTGTATTCTTGGCCTCGGAAACATCTTGCCTTCACTGATAACTGTGTTTCTCTCAAAAACTAAGAGACTTAATTCAAGGATTTCTTGATTCACTGATCATGTTGGTCAGAGGATGTGAACCTCTGGCCATGTAATAGTGGTTATCCTTTACTGTGTCATATGGATTCCTGTCCCTTTAGAAAAGTACCATTCTTCCACAGAAGGGGCAGGAGTGGGTGGTTAGGTAGGCTCTAGAATGCTTACGAACAGCTGCTTAGTTATCTAAGCCAGGGTGGGGGATTTGAGTTGAAGCTGAGTTTACATAACAAGAACACTGCTTTTCCTTAAACTATTTATTTGGATACTGGGTGTGTGTGTGTGGGGGGGGGGTGTTGGTGAGGGTTGGGGGCAGGGGACAAGTGGAGTAATCCAGACTCTTCTTTATGCAATCTGAAAAAGACAAAATGGAGAAATCTGTGTGTGGTGGACTCATGCATATGCAGCGGCTGGGTCAGAATGTTTGGGAGATCATTCAGTGATCCCTAGAACACAGTAGTGGAAAGTAGGCCTTCATGATTTTCCTTCCTAGGGTGATCCTCCCTACAGAACTCGATGACTCAGCTTTCTTTCCCTCCTTTTCCCACACTTTAAAAGCATTCTGATCTGGTCTTCCTGCAAACGCATACATCTAGTAATGCTGTGTGCTTCAGAGATCCTAACTTTATAAAGGGGTCAAGGTCTCGAGTCAGCCAAGCGATCTTTCCAGTTCACATTTGAGCCCATTCATTTGTAGCCTTCTTTCAATTTCTCCCTAAACTTTTACTAGTCAATAGATTTATGATAAAGCCATCTCACTCACTGATGCTAGGATAGCTGCAAGTTATATCTCAAAACAAATATTTAACAGGTACACATTTGTACATATCAGAAAAATGGGTAGTTTGAAACCAAAGGTTTGTCTGGCTTTTTGTGTGGTTTTGTTTTGCTTTGCTTTGTTTTTTTTGCATAGATACTATGATTTTGGTGTTAGAAGTGTTTTCTAGTAAGTTCCAAGGAACTGATTAAACATAGAAACAGAATTTTATTCTAGTAGAAATATTTGAGTTTTTTCAAGTATATCCATTTTTTTTCACACATCATAACTTTTTTTTTTTTTCGCTCTGCAATAGATTTTTAATTGAAGATCATTTTCTATCATGTGGTGCCAAACTGTGATACTTAAACTTAGTCTTTGGTGAATTATGGGATTTAGTTACTGTTAACCAAAAATAAGTCTCTTGACTGCTTACTTTGGATGAATGTAACCAAGCTTTTTTCTTTTTATTTATTTATTTAAAATCTTGGGGCATACATATTGAGCTTTTGAGTTGGACGAGTTGTTAATTTGCACTAATATTTGCTTCTATTAAATTCACCAATAATTTTGCCACTTTTGAAGGCCAATAAATCATTATAGAGAGTCCAGCCTTGCTTCATGGCCATTTAACCAACTCAGAAAGTCACTTCTACTTGTTAGAAAATAACTCAAGTCTGGGTGGTTAGTTTTCTGCTTCTTTGTAATATTTTTTAGTGAGATTATTTCTTAGACACCTTTTCAAAGACCAGATAGCTTTCAGAGTCCGACCAATTTACCAGGAAAAACAGCATCAGTATTTTGCTTTATTGAATAGCAGAAAAATCTCATCTAGAAAATTCCTAGGTAGAAGTGCCCTTTAAGGACAAGAATAACAGGGAAATTGATCATTTAAGTTCACAGTTTTGAGATTTCTGAAAATAAGTATAAAATCTTTTTCTCAAAATGTTATTGAGAATATAGTCATGGCATTGGCATTTGCACATTCTCTGGAACTTTCTTCTTTTTCTGTTAGTTAAAATTTGAGGAAAGGAAGTTATTAAAGTCTTTTAAAACATTTTCTGGTTACCTACTTACTCAAACTTCTTTACATACATATCTCAGTAGTAAAGATCCTTAGTAAAGCTTTCATTGTGAGAACAAATGTTAGAGGAGCACCCACTGATGAAGCTTTTAGTTGAAGTCAGCATTCTAGAACACCCAGGCAGCCCGTATAGGTTGATGGAGAATATTTCCCAGACCACATCAATACTTTATAATTGGTTTAAAACAAATGGAAGAAATTTAAGATGTTAAATTAATCCTTCAGAGTCCCTTCTCATAATCTTTGTGTGGGCCAGTATTTCTGGACATACTTAACAATGACAAAACAACAATATAAAGATAAGAATGATCATTTATTGAGCACTTGCTGTGTATCAGGTATTGTGAACATTTTGCATGAATTCAGACCTCACCATTTTGTGTTGTTAGTCCCATTTTACAGATGAGAAAACTGAGAATTTTTAAATGGGTTAAATAATTGGTGTAAGGTTGCATGACTGAGTGGTAGAGCTAGAATTTGAACCCTGGTTATTTTGATTGCAAGGCATGGGCTCCTAACCATATGTTATAGTGCCTTGAAGTGTTTGTTTTAGCCCTGAGGGTTCTAGAGCAGATTTGACCGGTCAGGTAAGATGAGATAGTCAGTGAGGCTAATGAAGAAATTTTGGTTGAGAAAGGCAGGAGTGATATGCTAAAATATGCACTTAACAGGAAAAGCACTGTGGATTAACTAGAAGAAAAAAGGAATTTCTTTTTTAAAAATGACAGAAAATTGGATAATTATGGGAAGACCCCAAACTAGAAGGCACGAAGATGTTTGTAAAAGCAGTGCCCAGCCTAGACTGGAGATCTTGGAGGTAGGATAGCACAATGTCCTGAGCCAGTGCTCTGGAACCAAAAATGCTTGAGTTCAGATCGTGGTTCCTTCACTTGCCACTGCAGGTCATTCCAGCAAGTTCAGTACCCTCTTTTCTTTTCAGTTGTCTTCCTCAGTAAAATGGAAATAATAAAGTCCAACTTCCTGGGTTCCTCAAAGAATTAAATGAAATAACAAAAGTAAAACACTTTCTGCAGTGCCTGGCAAATGAAAAGTACCACATACATTGTAGTTATTATTACTTTGTGGTAATTAGAAAATAGTAGGAGGCAGGGAGAGAGGAGAATGCAAAAATCCGTGAGCACTCGTAGGAATGAAAGCCTTCACAGAAACTCAGGACGTTAACGCCGACTTCAAGGTGCTATGGAGCATGATCCCACAGTGTGCAGGCTGCATGCTGCATCCTTCTCCAAATCTGCATGCTGCTTATTCACTGGGGGACTAGCTCAGGGCATCTGTAGAGGGAAAGTAATGATTTGGTGACAACCGCCCTGGTTTGGGATTCTAGGGTAAGTGGAGACAGAAAAATATCCAGTTTAGTTCAGATCAGTCAGGTATGCTCAGGAACCAAAAATCAGGGGTGACTTTTCCTGGAGTCCTGCTGCCAGGGGTTCTGAGAAGGCTTCCCAGCCCCCTCTCATTACACAGCAGAGTAAATGCTTCTGGCAGTCTTTTGGATCATGGAGATGCAAATGTTTTAGGGTTATCTTAACCCCAAGAAGTACAGACACCTTCTATATTGTCCTTCATTTGTCTCTGAAGCTGATGGGAAATCATTCAATTAAAACGAGCACGGCAGAATACATAAAACCACAATATGAGTTTAAGGAAATGAAAACGGCACATCAAAGGCATTCTGAAGCCTAGTTTTATGAAATGAAATTTTGTTTCATTTCCACTGATTTCCTAGGTGAAATTAGGTGACTGTCTGGGTAGCATAATGATGATAATGATGGGAAACCATACATACTCAAATGACATATGTAAAGCTTTAATAAAGAATGAGAGAGACTCAGGGGAGTGCATTAAATTGAGTAATAATTTATTATTTAGAGACCTCTACCCATTTACTCTTTTTTTTCTGGAAGAAATGGCTCTTCCTCCAAGGTGTGCCATTTTTAGAAAGAAAAACGTAACTGCGTGTGTGTTCTGCATGCTTGTTTTGCAGTTTAGTGATTTCTCATAGTTTGGTGTCCAGAGTAGTCATCCTACCTGTGAATTGTCTGGGATACTGTGAGGAAAAGAACAGGGTTGACAGGACAGGGTTGACAGGACTCTGCATGTCCTATAGGAATGCACTGCAATTATTTCCAATCACAATTAACCTGATTAGAATAATGGACAGGAAGTGTCCCTTTGTAGCTAATGCAGTTTGGCATCAGCTGACTGAAATCCTTTGATAATTTCTGCACAGATGGCTGGGCTGAATGCAGCACTTTTTAAATTATTATTTTCATGGTCTCTTGGTAGGCCAAAACCTCGACACCGACAACAGACCTCCCCATTAAGGTGGACGGCGCCAACGTCAACATCACAGCTGCCATTTATGACGAGATCCAACAGGAGATGAAAAGGGCCAAGGTGTCTCAAGCCCTGTTTGCCAAAGTGGCTGCAAATAAAAGTCAGGTGAGTGGTTTTTTAAAAGAGTGAAAGCGAGGGCTGGAATTAGACCATTCTCCTTCTCCCACCAATAAAAATACATCTGTTCCTATAATAATAATAACAATAATAATCCCTAGGGAACCTGTCATGTTCTGCCTTTTCCTCTACGGTTTGCTTTTATTCCCACTGGAGTTCAAAACAGAGACTAAGTTAAAACCCAGATTTTTTCTTTTAAAGATTTTTTTTTTCTAAAAAGCATCAGCCTTGAATGCTTTCTCTCATAATTCTAAGCACTGCTATGTATCCCTTTTCTTTCTTTCTCTCTCTATTTTTTTGTTTTTGATATTTGAGTAAAACTTAGCATGTACAAAATAGCATCTTCCTAAGACCCAGTTGGAATCTTGTCTCATCCCCTCTCATATTCCCACCAGGGGAACTGCTGACTTTGTTATAATAACTCTTTTCTCCAGCCCCAGAAACACCTTGCCATGTCAGGTGTTTCTTTTATGTGTAGAATACTGTTGTTTTTTCCAGGAGAAAACACATGTGTGTGGGGGGGTCCCAGAATGAGTGCTAAAATTTATAACAGAAAAACATAGAACCTTATCCAGTACAATTTCTCAGTGCCGGGATTGTGGGGAATGGAATGCTCCAGGGAAAAGGGTAAACAGATGCTTAGGTTTTTTATTTCTGAAAGCAGCAACAGTTGATGGGATCCACTATCTGTTTCAATTTGTTTAAAGGGATAACTACTACCCTATCCTAAAATGGGTTAGGTTGAGGTGCTTACTTATTTATCCCTAGGATGAATAATTATCCAGGCAGGGTGGAGGAAACAAAAGTTAGCTGAAGCATAATTTTGAGAGTCCTTTGATTCTGAGCTTGATTTCCTCTGTGGCCTTGCATGACAAATGTTTTCATCCCACATATGTAAATGGTAAAATGGTCCAGCATCTCCTTAACAGATCTTCTGTTGTGTGCTGAAAAGAAAGGGAGTTACTGAATATTGTATTTCTATTAAGCAGGAAGGTTTTCAATGAAAATTAAATTATCATTTTTAAAATGATAGATAGCTAAATATTGTATTTAGACTAACTATTGTTTTGGGATTAGCCTTTTTTACCTATAGTTTTGCAGTAACCTTACTTAAGTTATTTTTCAGATGTTGATAAAGAGAAAGGAGTAGAATATCAAGGAATTTTGAAGAGAATTGAAATACTCATTTTCCTTTTTAATTTTAATGTAGTAATTTTTCCAGGTTATTCTTACTCTTCGCTCATCAATGAAATCATTGAAATACAGTTTGCTAAGATACGATGTCCAACCATAGTATGAAATACATGAAAAGAAAACACCATAGAGCCTTCTTAAACTGTTAAATGCATAAAATCCCATGTACCACATGGCAAAATATAATGAGAGTTGGAGCTGTTAAATGAATAAAGCTGTTAAATGCATAATGCCACTTGGCAAAACTACTGTGCATTTAATGGTTTTCCACTGTGTAATAAAGGACATATGTGGTAAATGTGCAGTGAGTATAAAAACTACACAATTGATTTTGCAAACCTACCCCTTAGTCGTGACTTGACGTAAATATCAAAGTTTCACTCAGTCCTTCTTTCTTAAGCAGCTTTGAAGAAAAACTGAAGCCCGTAGTCTGAGAGCTTGATTCAAACTGCCTGTAATCTTTCTGTTGACTTGGCGCTATGGCTTTTGGAAATGGTGATGCCTCCAGCCTCCCAAAATAATTCAGGTGGCTGATTGAAAGCTGTATCTGCCAGTTGGCATAAGCTTGGCCTGCCAAATTTTTGATCCCTCCTGAAGAACTCAGTAGCCCTGATTTTGTGGAATCTGGAGGAAAATGTAGTTCTGGGAATTAATACGTTGAAGGGTGTGATTGAGCCTCAGTGGGAATAAAGGTGCTTTAAGGTTTTACCTTTTTTCATTGGGACAGTGACCTCATTCTGATTTATGAATGGGGAACCTTGTTGTAGATAGATAGCTGACTAGATAACCGACTAGACTAAATCAGGTGTTAAGATTTAAAAAAAATGATACCCCCCCAACAAAGTGAACTTACCTGATAGCTTCAAAGGCAACTTAACATAAGATATTCACTCTCTTTTGTACGTACCAACATTTGCTTCATAAAGAGCATATTTTGTGAAATTAATTATACAGTTTGGTACTTTGCATATATATATATTTGGCATATATCCATAAGGTGCGTTTCTGTGTGTGTGTGTGTTTCTCTGTGTGACTAATAGTGGAACTTTGGCCAAAGTACTTAGCCTCTCCAAGCTGCAGTGGGAAGTGGCCTCACCCTCTTTATTGGATTGTGAGGACAGAGAATACAAAGATACTCTCTTCCTCTCCTGCATTTTCTTTCTTCCCTCTCTCTGTTTCTTTGGAGGAATCAGAAGTTCTTGGGAGTGAGGCAAAAGAATAGCAAGGGCTCTCTCTTCTCTTGGGGGTGAAATTAGAAGAACCTTTAATTAGGAACTCTTGTGACCTGGAGTAGGTTTGGAACCTTGAAGCCCAGTTCAAATATGGGTAGCAACCCCTTCCCTTCCGTTTCACATTTCTTTTACAATAGAAACAAGCCCTCCATTAAACTTCATCCACTCTTTGGTGTGAGTTGCTGTCATCAACTATTAAGAATAAAACCTCTAACTGTGTGTTAGGCAAGCTTTGAATGAGAGTTAGAAGGAACAAAGAAAGGAAAGTTTTGGAGAGATTAGGGTGATGGGCCAAGATGATCCCTGAGGGCTGTAAGTGTTTAGGGACACAATGGCAGGAGGGCTTCAGAAAAGGGGTTGCAAGGGTGACAACCTTGTGCAGTTTCATCTGTGGTCCTATTGGTGACAGTACATTACTGGAGTGTGTGTGTTTCCTTCGTGCGTGGGTTATGTCAGGATGCCTTTGTAGGCCTCTGTCCAGCTCAGCTCTAGCTCCTTTGTTATGCATTGCCAGTCTATCATCCAGTTCCTCTGGATCTCCTATTTGCCCTTGCCTTTCTCTCCCATGAAGAGAAGGAGCCGAAGATGGGAAAGCAGGACAAAACAATATGAGGAAAAGGTATGCTTATGCATACAGGTTTATTTCATCTTTAACTTTTCCTTCATTTCAATTTAGGATCAGCGTGTAGGCATGTGAATTCTGAGGATGATCTTTTTTTTTTCCTTCAGAATATTCAGATTGTTGATGGTCTTCATGGGAAAGAATACACTATAGTTGGTGATTGTTCTTTGTGGAAATAGGAGTCCTTAGTAGGAGGGGTCCTTAGTAGGAGCCACAATTTAAAACCATACGGGACATTTTCTGATCACTTCAGTATGACCTGTACATACCAAGGGCCAGCAGGGAACGAGCGCCCCAGAGTGCAGTCTGAGTGGCTGCAGGAACTCCATGCTCCTCTAGAGCTCCTTGTCCTCTCCCTGTTCCTCTTACACCCTGTGGGGTGGCTCTCCTTCTTCCTCCCCAACTGCAGCTTATCACACATGATCTGGGAAGTGGAAATCCAGAGAGAGGAAATGCAGCAGCCCACTGCAGTCTTCCAGGGCTGGCCATGTGCTCTGTGACAGCATCTGCAGCCACGCTGCTTTCCCTTGACACCTACTGCTCCTTTCCCCAGAAACAAATTCACTGCTTCTCTCATATTCTGACCTCTGCTCCTTTTCGTAGTCTACAGTACTTCAGCTCATAGAATGCTGATGATGATCTAAAGTTGGTGGATTTGTTTTTTGGTTTTTTGTGGGTTTTTTTGCAAAAAACCTTAAATCTTTATTATTTGTATAACCAAAGACCCAACTCTACAAATGTAACTGCCTTTTCCTACTATGTTTGGGTGAGAATAGAGTAGGTAGAAAGACTGAAAGGGGCTTATTTCAATTTCTGTTCTCCCTTGTCCCCATTAAAAAAAAAAATAAAAGACAACAAATGAACAAAAACTTTAAAAGGGCACTGGGTTTGCTTCCCACTTTTTTGGTGGTGGTGAGGAGGGGTTGCTTTCTGCATGAGGAAAGTAGAGGAAGGCTGGCACACTGCAGAGAGGAGAGATCAATAACCTGGTTGTGAAATCTCAGATGCTGGTGATGACAGGGCCAACCCCAAAGGAAGCCATCGGAACAAACAGGGACCCGGGGGGGCTCTCTGGTGAGATAACGTAGCATGTCCTTATCCCTGCCAAGATTTAAAGACTCTGGAGTTCCCCTCCCTGCCCACATATACTGTCCCAGTCCCACAAGCTGCAGGGGCTAGCACTAGGATCAGGGATAGGAGAGTCCTTATTTCTCCTTCACAAAGAAGTTACAAAGGGAGCCATCATCATGATCCCACTGCAGATGGGGAAGATGAGTCTCTGGCCTCCAGTACACAGTTCTGAAATCCTTTTCCCCATAGAAGCTGGGTTCTCCATAGTGATTGGGTTTCAGTATGTTCTACTCTTCATGTACATTAGGATTAAGTAGATTTTGTGTACTGACCTTTATTCCTTCCTTATTACTTATGTTTCTAGCCCCCCCCCAAAAAAGCTATTCCATGTTCTTACTGACTTAATAAATTGTATTGCTAAGCAGAAGGCTACTTATGCTTTAGATGTCGATTACAAACTCAGATTTTATGAACTTTCTTCCCTCTCGTAAAAATCTCTCCTTATAATGGTCTAATTTACTTAATGGGCTGAATGATTTAAAATATGCAGCTCTTCATGGCAGTTCCTTTTAAAATAAAGCAAAAACAAAGGAAAGACACACAACTTTACATAAAGAAAAATAAGGGATATATTATTTGGTTTGTTTCTTTTATTGGTTTTTGCTGTTGGAGTTTTTATCACATTCAGTATATGTGCTAACATGTTTCCTTCATTTGGTCAGGGGTTACCACATTAATCTTTGCTTTTGTGTCTCTTAAAAATGCCCCAGGCACAATTTAGTTGAACATATTTCTTTTTTAAAGAAATAACCTCATTTTATGATTACTTAAGTAATAGCATCCTCATTTTTGAAAATGAAGAAAAGTAGAAAGGCAAAAACATGAATCACCTGTAATTCTACATCGCAGACATAGTTACTGTTCACATTTTAGAATCTTTCTAACGTATAGTGTGTGTATGGGTGTGCACATGCGTGTTTATATCCTAATCGAGATCATACTGTACAACACATCATTATAAGACAAGTTAAAACTATAATTCTTTTTTTTTAAGGCCAACTCTTCATGTAGGCGAGTAAATTTACAAAGTATAAAATATTACCTTTTATCTCATTATTAGTTTCTTAGACTTTAGAAAATACCGCACAAGATCAAGGTTTTGCCACTTTGCTCAAAAAAATGTTTGACATTTCTCTGATTACGTTCCCTTTATGGAATGGCTTTATTGGAGCTGGGATAACTCAGGCTATTGGAAGTAGATGTTTGCATGAATGCCCCATCTCTCTGGTATAAGAAGTGACAGGAACTAATAATAATACTATACCCTGTGTAAAATGAGTTGGTGGTCTTTGTCTCACTCCTAATTATTTTGCTTTTGCCATTTCATATTTAGCATGTAAGGCAGGTTAAAATGAGGTATGCAGCCCAGCCTCAGTCGCTGTCCCTCCTGCTGGGCAAGTGTCTTTATAATGTGATCATATTGACAGCCCATCAAGGAGCACTTTCTACTTTTGTCAGTTGGGGCATGTTTACTACAATGTCAGGGCTATCCACCAAATTCAAATGAAAAAAGTATTATATATTTACACTACAGTTACCATTTGAAAAAAGTTATGATGCCAAGTAGTGAAGAAATTAGATTTCTCAATATCCCCAAATACCAAACTAAGGTAGGCAGTCAACACAATGATGTTTAAGCATCAAATTGAGCCCTTCATCCTCTGCCTTTTTTTTCTCAGCATAATCTCAAAAGATTACATTCTGTTGAGAGATTATCAGCAGAAATTCCCTCAAGATCTCAGTTTTTATATCAACCTTATAGTGAGAAATTGGGTTCTTTTCACTATCCCTATAATTAGTTATGTTAATGTTTCATGCCCTAAAATGACTTTTAAGAGAGCCCTTAATTAGATATCAATGAAGATTAATCACGGAGTTCATATGCAGTTCTTAAAATGTCAGATACCTTTACCCATCGCTCAAGTTTTTGTATGGCTTTTAAGCACATCTTTATCTACTACAGAAATCCTTGAGTTAGGTTACTTTGCCAGTTCATGACACGGCACCTTTGGAAACTTGCACGTGAAGCAAATCAGGTTGACATACTAAAACTACTTCTCTAAACCCTCCCAGCCCTCTTACAAAGAGCACGTTGGATTAAACAGGGTTCTTACAGCTGGAGAATGTTGGTGCCTATGACGAGTTCCTACCACTTCAACAGTAGAAACTGTTGAATCACGTTCCTTTCACAGACCAAGACCAGGCTGAGGCAGGCTGATGCAGATTTTAAGGAGGCACACACTTTCAGAGCCACAGTCCTTAAATTTTGCACATTAATCGTTTGCTTGCCTCACTCTGGTCACAGCTCGGATCTTTCACCAAAAAAAAAAAGAGTCTCATTCACAGTTTTCTGCTGTGTCTGGGTTTTTTCCCCCATGTACTTATAAGTTCTTGAGGCAATTTGCAAAATATATAGTATTACGTCACAGGTATGTGGCACTTGGACCTGAAGTTAGGAACTGGAAATATGTGGTTGTTTTCTGCTTAATGTTTCAGCCTAGCACATTTTGCTGTTAATACCTTTCTAGTATTTAAGTGAGGAAGTACAAGATTCGAGATTCATTCATCTTTTTGGCAAATATAGATGGCTTTTTCAAGTGCATGTTCCCATGTATGCATGTATGTATCTGTGTGCATAATTGTATAAAATCATACCAAATTTCCACATTATTATATAGCTATGTTTATCCCATATATCTTTGTTAAGAAGGGCAACAAGATTTTATGAAATCCCCTCCTGTCGTGAGCCCTCCATAACAGAAGTTAAGGAGTTGTTCTGAAATAAAATTTTCATTACTCTCAATTACAGATTCAATCTTTCAAACACATCCGTAGAAATTTAAGAGACCTGCCCAGAGACAGCTGAAAATTGGACCCCGTGAAAATAGTTTAGAACTCAGTGTATAATTTTGAAAAATACAAAAAGAAGCAGATCATTTTTACTTACCACATTCAAGGTATAAAATAATTAACCTTGAACTGTAACCAAATGCTCAGCGCAAACCTTTTTCAGGTTTAGATGACCTCCTCATCAGGGAGTCACTGAAGCCCTTGACAAGTCTCCCTTGCAGTTAGCCTTTTATCCATTTCAGTTTTCTTGATTAGGTTATCTTGAATCATTAGGGGGTTTATTTATTTTAATAGACACTTATTGGATTCATGAAAAGAGAATTTGGTGACTAAGAAACAAGAGCTGAATATTATCTGGCTCATTTCACACTTCAGAAGAGTCTCAACCAACTGAAGAGAAATCCTTTCACAGTTACAAAAGTTTGTTTGGGGACTTTCTGTGCTTCCATTTAGAAAGCGACTGTCTGTGGTTAATAATATGAATTTTCTTTAGAGACACTCAGAAAACATTTCCTTTTGGTTGCATATGCTGACATTTTCTGTATTGAGGATGTGGGTGAGTAAATGGCCTTTTACATTTCTGTGCAAGAAACTTTGAGTCATTCTCCTGAAGAACTGTTCATTTGCTGACTTATTCATTCATTGGAGTTCCTAGAGGGGCAAAGGGGGTGGAGGGTACTTACTATCTGTAGATTGAATTCACTTATCAGCTCTGTGTTAGGCACATTGAGCAGCACAATACAGCATAACGACTGTGACAAGGCCTTGCCTTCAAGGCAAGTGCAAACAGATTATTTACTCTGTCTCTCTCTTTGTAGATCAGACTAGGCTGTAAACTTGTGTTTGTTGCTAAGCAAATCCTGGTTTGTATTTATTCTAAAATAGTATAAAAACTAGGAAATTTGTCACCAACATAAACCTCAATTTTTTTAAGGGAAAAGAACATGGGACCTGGGAGAAGTTGGAGTCATTACCAGTGTCCTGGGGTGGGAAAACAAGTAACTTGGTACACAGTGACATTTCAGTACCACGGACAGGAACCCTGTCTTCCCATTTGCTTCCCCTCCCCCATCACTTAAGGGTAAGGTTTGAAGTTTATGGGAGTCAAAGCCATTTCTGTTAGGGTTCAAACTCAGCCTTTGGTACGTACTTCGGAGAATGTCACTCAGTTATTGTCTACTTGAAAATTTTAAACCTTTAACATTTTCTATAACTGAAATAATAAGATATTACCCTTCCTGATTCATTTTTAATCCTGGAAGCCTGTAAAAAAATTCTCATGTGAACAACAACAAACACACAGAGAAAAGAAAAGGGTTAAAATGATGAGAACAGATTTTTTTTTTTTTAATGATTGATATAGCTTGGTGTTTACAATACATGTCATTTTTTTGTTATAATGAAAACTCCTGTTGGGTGAAGCGTATGAAGTCTGTACTTTACCATTACCAGGCCATTGTGGATCCTGATTTTGCTGTGAAAGAAAAAAAAGATCGAGGCTAGGATGAGTGGTATTCTTGACTTTATCATAGTCTTTTCCCTAAGGACTTCTTGTTAGGAAGGAATGAGGGAGAAAAGAAGGGAAAGCAGAACAAAGAAAAAAGAAAGTTAATTCTTTGTCATATCATTTAGAAGCCTTCTCTAGCTCCCATGGTCCATAGTGTTAAGATGAAATTTCTTTGCATATTATTCTTTAAAATCTGACCCCCACCTCTGTTTCTAGACTGCGTTAGCCCCACAAAATTGCTTTACATTCCTGGGATGGGGTAATTTTCTAAATCTCTGCATTTGCTGATAATGTTATCTCTGCTTGGAATGTGCTTCTGATCACTTCCCTTCCCCACCTGGTGAAATCCATCTACCTTTAAGATCCACTTTATATGTCCTTCTCTATGATGATATTTTTCCTGAGCTTCATAGTCAGAATACTCACTTCTTTGCCGATGATCTCAATTAACCTTGTGAGTAAAAATAATCAAGACAAATGATATATGTAATATACCAGCACATTGCATGGCACATACTAGATGGGTGCTCAATACAAGATCATAGACTGAATTAATGTTCTGAAAGGCCTGTCACTGTTTGCGTTTATATATTATATGTAATGCATGAATATATAACGTAAATTGGATCACCCCATTTTCTTTATCATATTCATGCATTAGAGATGGGGAAAACAAACCTCAGAACATTTGACAGGGTTTCTTCTGAGAAGCAGTGCCCCTCTCAAACTATAACATTCCAGTAGGCTAATTTCTATGCACTCAGATAATTTCAGTGCAATCTAATGAGCTTTTATTGAGCATCTTTGATGTGTAAGAAACCACACTGCTGTGAAAATGATAAAATGAGTGGGAAACCAACACTTTCCTTCCACCCCCATCAAGAAGCTGACCGTTCTGATGGGGATACGCACATCCCCACTTGTAATAATAATCATGATCAACTTGTAGAAGAGTATAAGCAAAATGCTTTGGAGTCATACAGGAGTGAGCAAACAGTTCTTATAGATCAGGTGAGACCATATCATCTGAGCTTTGGAATATAGCTTCTCAACGGGGGATAGAAGGTTGAGTATGAGACCTTCCAGCCAAGGGAATAACATGAACAGTATTAGTTGTGCTCAAACACTTGTAATTCTCCATGCATGACATGTGGGTATGTACCTACACATCTAGCTGCAGTTCTCCCATACTAAAAAAGTTAAACTGACCATATGAATATTCAACCAACCTTTGGTTAAAACTAAAGAGAAATCACAGACGATTAGGTATGTACCCCACATTTCATGCATGGAGATGGAAATACCAACCATAGTCAGAATCTGTGAGTAATTCACAATGGCTGGAGCACAAAGTCAATAGAAGAATTGATAGGAGACAAGACCATGAAAGAAAAACAGGAGAAAATTGTGGTTCTTATTGTTGCATTTTTTAATGCTTTTGAATTGGGAACCAAGGGTATCTTATTTAGCTAAATCTTTAATAAAACTATCAACTTACTAAAAGATGAACTATGGGATTATCACTGATCTTTTAAAAAGAAATAATGGCTCATTTCTTCAAGTCATAAAGAGTCCACATACATTTGCAACATGATTTGTTTTGTAAATTTAGATTGACATGCAACTTTTCAGGAACACGTGGATTGTATGAGTGTCGTCTCACCTGCATAGTTGGAAAGGGTGGTCAGAGTTGTTTTTTGACTGAAGGAAACATTTGTTTAGGAGGCTGATGAGTAGATGGTTAAAATGAGATATTTATAGATATTATTTACTTACACGGACTGAATGCTTAGGGACTCTTTAAACATTGACTGCAAGAATGCAGCCTTTAAATTTATATTCCTTCTCTGGGTTCAGATTTTGAAGGCAAAAGAGTTTTAACCCTAAAGTCCTTGGCATCATTGCACTTAGATTCCATGTATATTTTTCTATGTAAGCTTGGGTGTTCTTTGTATTTTTTTAACATTTTTTAAATTTTTAACAAATTTCAGATTCATGGAAGTGTTGCAAAATAGTACAGTTTCCATATATCCCTCACCTAACTTCCTCTAAAGTTAGCACCTTATATCACCATAGTGCAGTTATCAAAACCAGGAAATTAACATTGTTTTAATACTCTTAACTAAACTAAAAAGTTTTTTCTAATTTCATTAGTTTTTCCACTAATGAACATTTTCTGTGCCAGGATCCCATCCAGAGACCACACTGCATTTAGTTATTATTTTTCTTTAGTTTGCTGCAGTCTGTGACCATTCCTAGGTCTTTCCTTTTTCTTCCTTTTTTTTCTTCTTTTTTAATGGCAATGCCACTTTTGAAGAATACCAGTATGTTATTTTGTTGAACATCTCTCAATTTGGGTTTATCATGATTCAGCTGAGGTTATGTATTTTTGGCAAGACTACTGCGGATACTGGTTTGTGTTCTTTGCAGTGCCTCATACCACAGGCTTCATGATGTGCATACGTTATCACTGGTGATGTTGCCCATAATCACTTGGTCAAGGTGGTTTCCTCTTTGTACTTTAACCCTGATGGCCAATTATTATCTGCTATTTCTGACAGATAACAAGGTAACAGATCATGGAATGTGGAGCTGGAAGGGGAACTTAGAGACCATCTTTTGTAAACCCCTCCTTTTACAGTTATATTTCAGAAGCTGTAAGAGGGTAACCACTTGCCCAAAGGTAACCCAGTCACTTAATGTCAGAGCAGGAACTTAGCAGTTAGGGTTCAGGGCTCCAGGTTGAATACTGTCTGAGCTTCCTAGCTGTAATTCACTTAGCCTCAGTTTTACCATACTAGAAAGGCTAACGTATGTGAATATTCAGCTAACTGTTGGTCAGAACTTAGAGCCAGCGTAAAAGAGAAATCACAGAGGAGGTCATGGTGCCTGCTCACAGAGCTGACCAAGGCTGGAAATCAGATAAACTTCTGTATCAGTATTTCTGAAACAAAAATAATTCTCCTGGAATTCTCCACATAACACACAGGGAACAACAACAAAAAACCTACTTGAGATTTTTAACAGAAAAAGGGAGATTTGTTTATTAATAATTCATGAGTTCCCATTGAACATGCACGACAGAAACAGTGCTATTCAATAGAGAATACTGTCATCTGTCACTGTTTTATTTGACATTTACACTTTTTTTTTTCCTGATACTGCAAAACTTTCTTGGACGGCATGCAAAAATTATATAAATGAAAAAAATCCCAATGTGGGGACTCTTTATCTCTTCTGTGGTGGGTTCACTCACAGTTACACACATGTGTGTTCGTGCAGCAGCATGGCACTTTCTCACACATTCATTAGCCACCAAACAAGCTAATAAGAGACCCCATTGAGAAAAGAGATAAGCATCCCAGATGGGCTGGTGGAAGGATCATGTGAACAAAAAGATGGAGGATGAGATGGGAAGTGGGGTGGAAGAATAGATTTCTGGAAGGTAAGCATGCAGATACGTGGAACGAGCCGTGCGTCAGGGCAAAAGGAACATAAATTATGGCTGCCACGACGAAAACTGACAAACGTATGTTACCATTTCCAATGCAAAATTGATGTTTAGAAATGGCATCATGGGAGTGCCACTTGTAGGGAATATCGGCCTTTAGTGGAAGAGCAAGTTAGAGTTAGGAGCACCTTGTAATTTTGTGCTACTGTAAGGCTCTTGACAATCTTTCTGCTCTGTAGGTTAGTTATTATTTATAAAAATCACAGAACCAGCTGATACATTCATAAGCTAATTATTGAAGCAGCTGGGTACACATGGTGCAATATGTCCAAGGCTGTGAAGTATCACAGATTTCTTGGGGCCTGCTGTGGTGGGGGTGCGCTGTTGAAGGCTCCATCCCTTAATCTGATCAGCCAAGCAAACACTTTGTGGGGAAACTAGATTAATAACCCTCTAAATACCATGAATGTGCTTCATCTTCAAAACCGGGTTCCCTTAAACATGCTATTAGCTCAGCTCCATCAGGGATTTGAGGAAGTTCTCTGGTGCCCGAAGAACAGGGTCTTGTTGGCTACCTCCCTGTGCCAGAAATTAATTTGGTTTGCTTATGTCTGCACACATGATCACACTTGTGTCTAATCTGCTCCCTAATAGCTTCAAGGTCAGGACCTTGCATGTCAGTGGGCAAATTGAGCACCACACTTCTTAAAGACTGATGGCAGACAGCACACAGTCCATAACGAGGCCTGTAGTTTGTCCTAAGTGATTGTAATGAGTGCAGATTATAACAGCGCATATAAATCAAATGCGGCAATGAATGTTGTGCGAGACATTCCGAGTATCATAAGTGGAGATACCACTCAGCTGTCACCTGTCCCCTTTCAAGCTGCAGCTTCCCACAATGCAGTTCACTCCTCAAGCGAAACAGCAGGTGCTGTCCTCCTGAAGGTCTGGGTATCTCAGAACTTCGTCTTTTAACAGATGTAGGTTTTTGTTTTTATTTTCTGTTAAATGATTGGTCTCTATGCTATAGCTTCCCCTGGGAGATGTTAAACATACCTGTTTGAAACATTTGAAAGAGTTCAGTTGGAGACTTATTCAGATCTGTGAAAAGACAGAGAAAGAGGAGCTTATTTTTCCACAGATGGTTTATTTTCCATTTCAAGAATTCTTTCCTTTGTACAGAGAAACCCTTGAGGAAACACTTTGGGACTAGGAGGTTTTTTTTTTTTTTTAATATAATTTATTTTCTGATAAGGCTAAAAAATGTAATTGTCTTCAATTTTCATATATGTTGTGCCTTGAAGATCAGCATTTACCTGTCTCTCAATTGACTTGAAAAGAAATCTATGAAAATACTTGGAAAAACATTTCCAAGCAAATGATTCAATATCTTGTTTTCATTCTTCCTAACCCTCTAACTCTCCCCAGCTCCCAGTTTATTGCAAGAAAAGATCAGGTCTGCGCAAATGTGGCCTCTCACTTGTAAAAACAAGGCAGTGTTGTGTTACAGATTAGTTTATAAATCCCCAGTGGCTTCACAGTTCAGTGCCTACAGCTGCTGCAGATGGGCCTGGGTTTTTGTCTCTTCGCGGTGCTGCAGCCGGCAGTTGAAGGAGAAAATGGAATGATCAGGTTATTAACATGGAGGCCGCGAGGAAGAGGCTGCACAATGAGAACAGCTGGTGTTGCTGTCTTGGCTGATGCAGCGGAGATAATCAAATCTTGCCTTTTTTTGGGTAAAGGCAGAAGACACAGTGGAGAGTTAAGACAAACAACGGCTTATGATATTATATGGGGTTTTTATAATGCACGTCAGGAACTTTCATTGGCTTACGAGTTATGATATAAAATTTGTTGAGACTTGGGATTTAATTTTTACAAAGTTATTTGTGTTTATTTATGCACCTTTTTAGAAAAATTCTTACTCTCTTGCAAGAGGCGTGATGTGGGACACTTCTTGTTTTTAAAATTAGCGATGTAGCTTGGAAGTGATGGGTTAGAAAGCTACTGGGTAAAATATTTTGACATGAGTCAGTGAGCGATGTTGACAGCATCCTCTGTATTATTTTCATATAATCCATCATTATTTGCATTACATTTTCTTTCTCATGCAGTTTCAAGCAAGAGAACATCCGGATGCCAGAATTGGGAGACACATTTGCAGGTGTGACCCGGCCAACTGCCTACCTTCCTGCAGGTGTGGCTGTGGCGGGAAGGGGATGGTTAAGAGGGCCTAGAGCCCAAGGCATTCAGAGATGGAGCAAATATACAACTTTTTCATTCTAGCTAAGTGGTTTTTATTTTGTGGAATTACTGGTAATTCTAAGACTGTTTCCTTTCTAGAGAGTTCAGTGCTGTTTACACTCAGACATGTTTTCTTTTTTAGAATTCACTATGTTGTAATACGTATTTGTTATTTTCACTCTTCTCTTAGGATGGAAACTATCCAACTGGGTAATTTTTAAAAATTGTAGCTGAGCAACATGAATTCTTTTTTTCAGAGAATTGGATAACTGTCACCTTGCTTGAGTATCTTTTACAAAAAATCCATAAATTCATTGAGAAAATATTCAATAGGAAGGGTGAAAAGGTAATTAACAAGCATGAAGACTCTTGGGCATTGGTTGGTTTTTTAGAGTTGTCAGGCTGTTGCAATGTCTTCCTGGGTTGGTAGGAACAATTTTGACAGAAAAATATGCTACCCTGAGATGGCACTGGACTGCAGTCCAGCCATCCTCCGCTGCTCTGCACCCTACAGATTAACCCAGGTGACCTTCTCTCTCTCTCTAGGGCTGGTTGTGCGAACTGCTCCGCTGGAAGGAGAATCCCAGCCCAGAGAACCGCACCCTCTGGGAGAACCTCTGTACCATTCGCCGCTTCCTGAACCTTCCCCAGCATGAGAGGGATGTGATCTATGAGGAAGAGTCGAGACATCACCACAGTGAGCGCATGCAGCACGTGGTCCAGCTTCCCCCTGAGCCAGTGCAGGTCAGCTTCCCCTCCTTCCCCTAACCTGAGCAGGACTATTGGTTCTAGCAGCTGTCAAGGGTCAAAGGGGCACACCACACCACCTCCCATTGAAGAGTGTCTCCTGCCATGTCTCCAAGGACAGAGGACCCTGTTCTCATAGTGGGTATAGTGTGTGTGTGTGCACGCGCGCGTGTGTGTGCATGCACACACACACACATGCACGTGCTCACACAGAGAAAAATGAGTGAGGAGTCAAATCCAATGGCAGCTGCTTTCCTGAGTGTTTTACTTGTGGGACTCTGAAGCCAGAGCACTTGTGGGGAATTAAATCTCCCAATCAGAAAACATAGTTCATAGTTTCTGTCATTTTCTATAAAGAAAAAACTCTGAAGTAGCTAATAAACTAATCTAAAATCCCTCAAGGAAAGTTTGACTAGGCTGAGGAGAAGAAATAGCCACATGAGCTAGAGAATACCATTGAGCTCAACTGAACCTTTGAGAGAAATTATGATAGATTCTTACAATTTTAAGATGAGTTTTTGCTGTTTTTGGCTTCCTGTCTTTTAGAAATCTGTGTCCATTTGCGTTGCATGTTTTGTTTGGTTAGTATTTGTTCTCATTGAGAGAAAAAAATATTTATTTCTGAAAACAATTGAGTTTAGCTCCTGCGCCTTGCTGCAGTCTAAAATCAGTGACTTTTAGGAAGAGATGTTCACTAGGCTAATACCCCAAATTTTGACCCTTAGAGTTTGCCCACAAAGTTTTGGATAGGTTTTGAGATTTGTCCTACTGTCCAACACCAGCAGTCCCAACTACCACCAAAGAGGACTCGCAGGGCTTCTGTCTGAGCCTCCTTGGGTGTAGCAAGAAGGAAGCAGGAATGCACGCATGTGTGTGAAGAATGGAAGAGAAGATGAGGAGAGTGAAGGAAGGGTGGGGTGCCTTTCTTGATCAAGATATCAGAAGACAGGTGGTAAAGGACTTGGCAAAATGTTCTACCCTGAGGTTTCCTTGTCTCCTTTTACCTCGATCTCATCCCACATACCTGGAGGAGAACCAGAAATCAACGGGTCCATTATATCACTTATCATCCAAATACTGACATCTCAGTCAGTGCCTTCATGCTGTCATTGGTCAGTTTCCAAAGTCACAGAGTGAATTGCCCAAATGATTAGACTCATGAATTCATACAGCTAGAAGCAGTCTTTTAAAATAGTCACAGTGAACTCAGAGCGGGTAGGTGATAAGAGTACACAGCTAAGTGTTAGAGCCCCCTGTCCTGGACCTGGACTTGTGGTAGGGGCAACCCCTTCCCCGGAGGTGACCCCAAGGGCTTACCCTTTATGACCCACCTTCTCCCTTCCCTCTCCTGTCCTTTCCTAGCTGGAGCCTCATCCAAACACCAGAGCACCTTCCTACAGTTAATTAGACAAACGTGCTAAGAGTGGTGTTTTTCAGATTTCGAGATTTAGTAGAAATTAAAGAGGGAGCTAATACACGTTCATCAACCTTTTCTTTTGGAGAATACATTGATTTGAAAAATTCAAGGGAAGCTCCAATTTACTATCCATATCACTTCATAAAATAAAATACTCTTTAATATCAACTAGTTAATGAAAAGGATAGCCTCAGACAAAAGATCTTATAAACTATATAAATTCAGTCATATGAAAAACTCACTGTCACCCTAGTTTTTCTTGTTTTGATGTGAACTAGTCAAAACTTCTGTGTTGAAGCAACATGGGCCGAGGACTAACTTCAGGGAACCACCAACTTTGTATGGACTATTCCTTCAGGGTCCATCTTAGTTCAGCCAAGGTGAAGTGGAAGTAGAATGGGAGTGAAAAACTGATTGTAAACATTTAGACCAGTCAGTTTTTATCACAAGATGATGGGAAAGTTGGAAGTGTGGAGAAGCTTGAGATAAAATACTAAAACCATTATAATTAAGACCTCCCTTCATTTGGATGATGGTTCCTATATGTTTCTTTCTCCATCTTTTGCCCAGAAGTTCTCGTCTCTATGAGGTCCCTATGTTTAGGTAGCTAAGAGGATATTCAATGTATAATATTCTAACTGACCGGTTTGAGTAAAGTAAATCTTAGAAGCAGACTGCCAATTGGTTTATGAGTTTTATTATCTTTTATGTTAGTATGTCAAAACTGGAGTGTGCTAAACAATATTTAATGGCTAAGAAAGAGTCAGCCTGTAATTTTCCTTTTTCAGTTTTAAGCGCTTCGTGGCTATTAACATTAACGTCTGATATCACGAAGAGAATTCACTTCCTGTATAAAAGGTTGTTCCTATCACTCAGATCTTAGCCAAAGAGTTTACAAATAAGGTGATTTTCTCTACATTGACTTTGCCTTAGCCATTGACCTTGATCCCATAACTACTGTGAAATTCTTCAATATGTTACTTTTTTTTTTTTTTTTTACATTGTGCCAGTCTCTCAGTGACACTGCTTTGAAATGCTGCATTTGTTTGTCGGCAAAATACAAAACTTTGAATTAATTTTGTATTATAGTCATGATATGAAAAATGAAGAAAAATAAATGGAACTAGCTGGCAGAACTCTTGAGGTTGGAGAATACAGTTGGCACAGCCTCTGCGACTTAGGAAGGACTGTATTTTAATAAAAGATCCCAAACTACTAAAAAATGTCTGTAATTGTAAGAAAGTTATGCCACTGGACTCAGGGTTAGGATTCATTTGTGCCCTTGTATCAACTAAAATTTTAGGGAGATACAATTATTTACATGTTGTAGGAATTTTATGTAGGGTAATACTGGTTTGGTGTTGTTATATTTTGTCCGGTTAGGCAGAAAATGCACCATTATAAAGTTGTTAAGTAGAGGTGAAATCGATGATTATGAAGAGCTTCTGATATATGCAACACATAGAAAATCATGCAGAAGTCCTTTCCACTGAAGGGTGCCATTTAAATTTTTTTTAAGTAGTGAGGGTATACTATTCCTCAGTTTTTCTTAAATGGTAAAGATATGAACCGTTGTGCATAACTACGCACCAGAGTAGTCTGTCGAATTAGGTCCCCCTTGACGTACTAGATAAAGGAAGGAGCTTCGTATCATCTCTGCCCCATTCAGTGTTTTCTGTGATGTGAGAAGTCCCTTAGGGCTTCTTTCCTTAAGGAAGAGAAAATTTTCCCTGCCATTTGTTTGCAAATAGTTTACGTATTGATAGTGTTACATTGCCTGCAGTTGTGTTTCCTTTTTTAAGCCACAAAGGGTTTTACAAATTTAAGCCTACCCTTCAAAATGAGATCTGACATCATATCCCAATTTTATGTAACAGTGCAGAAAATCAGATCTGACCCACCAGGCCGCATGGCTGGAGCTGATCCTCAGTACTCACCATCCTGCAAGATCCCATTGCCCACCCTGTAGATGTGCACGCATATCTTGTCCGCTTCATTCATTGAGACCTTGTCGTGTCGCTCTGCACCTGTAAGGCTGCCTTGGCCCCGTGACTCCCAGCTCTACAACCGAAGGTGCCTTTGCTGGTGGTTTTGATTTCTTCTGTGGTCACCATTATGTGCCATTTATTTTTATAATTCTAACACCTAACAGAATCTTTTACATGCTTACTGAGAAATGCGTGCTTGATGGAATGTCCCTTCAGAGATGAAGCTAGGTTATAGTTGATACAAATTTAGGCTTGGGGCCACTGAGAGGTGCTGTCAGCCCCAAAACACTGTGGTCCTGGAAAAGTGAGGTGTTTCCTCCTTAGGAATCCAGATCTCTACGGGTGAGGTCCATCTTTGATGTCATGTTGAGTTACCTGCTCTCTCCAATTTTCTTTCCAGTATTTTAAGTCTCTTTAGAAACTCTCATCTAAATCCCTGCTGTGTAGGGACGCCTGGCTGGATCAGTCTGGAGCATGTGACTCTAGATCTCAGGCTTATGAGTTCGAGCCCCACAGTGGGTATAGAGATTACTTAAAAAAAAAAAAAAAATCCCTGCTATGTAGAAGGTGACTTTCCAGGCTCTGAACACATGTTATAAACTAGACCCATATTTACCATCACCCTCAGTGGGGCTAATATTGCCTTAGAGAGTGAAAATGGATTCTTGGGAGTGTAAACATCTTCACTTTACAGTGGTTTGTGGCCTTTGAAAGGGACACAGTACATGAAGAGATATTCAGTATCTCTGGTATTAAAATTTAATGAAGCAGGGGAAACGATTGGGGGGGGGGGAAATGCCTAAAAAGTTTCCTTCAGAGGTTGATAATGAAAAAATAAATACTGATATACATAATGTTTTTAGTCCTGTAGGCACAAAGACTAATATAGGTGAGATGACATGGAAAACCAAAACATTCCATGAGAAAGATGAAATAAACTCTTACTTTTTCATGCCAGAAGGTCGGAGACAAAATTATTTCTCGTGGTTATAGTGATTTTCCCCCCTACTGGTTATTATGACCTGAGGCCCTATAGTGAATGGATATCCTCAACTTAGAATCAAAAACTAGTTAAGTCAGGGTATTCATTATTACCAACTCCATTTTACAGTTGTAAAGACTGGAGCAGAGACATTGAGCCTTGCTTGAAGCCAGAATCGCCCGCTGAATGAAAACACAGGCGTGTTTGGCGTCCAATCTTTCCTCTGACCACACTCCCCTTTTAATGCAGAGAGAGGAAAGGACATTGCTCATGCTATGACTAGGTCACTGAGTGGGGTTGATTGGAGAGCATTTGCCAAATTGTTCCTCTCTGTGTCGTTTGTGCTTTATTGCTTTATTATATTTCCACCACAGTGTTTTCATGGCTTATTTTGTGAGTTCAGGAATTCTGAGCTTGCTGCTGTGTGGTTTCCTGACAAGTACTTGTTTTAAAATTCCATGCCGTACACTGAGTAAGAATGTGAGACCTGGTGGGTGACAGCTGACACGGGCGTTGTACCTCTGCTCGTCTGGATCGCTGCCCACTCCAGGCAGTTCTCAGCATTTTCGAAGCCAGCAATTCCTTGTCGCTGGTATCAACCAGTGGTTCTCAACCAGGGGTGACTTTGCCCTTCATGGGATATTTGGCAGTGTCTGGAGACATTTTCGGTTATTATAACTTGGAGATGCTGCTGGTGTCTACCGGGTGGGGGCCGGGAATGCTGCCACTTGTGCTGCAATGCACAGGGCAGCCCCCTAAAGAAACAACGTTTCTGTCAACAATGGCAATAGTGCTGAAGTGGAGACACTCTGGAATAGAAATACCATTAACTGCCTAACAGCACAAGATTAAAAAAAAAAAATTGAAGTACGTATGAGGCTGATTCTGTTTTTCCTATATCAAATTTGGGAATGATAATAACAATGAGGAGGAGGAGGATGTCGGTGGTGATTCTTCTCTTCTTCGTTGGCAGCAGTTAGCCTTCTGGGCGCGAGGCTCTCAAAATGTGAGCTTTATATATGTCTTGTCTTCTTTAAACCTTACGAGAAAACACATGGGAGGGTGGTTTTATCTGCTCTCGCATGTGAGAAACTGAAGCCTAGAGAAGTAACCTGCTCAAGTGAGACCTTCAATCCACATCTGTGTATCTTCAGAGTCTGATTTTTATCGGTGTGCTGGAGAGCACGGCCCACGCGCAGCAGCCCGCGTCCCTGAACACTTACTGTTAGCTGTCCGACGCTACGCAGGGCTGTTCATTTGTAATCATTCCACGGAACAGATTTAGTTTTGTGAGCTTTCTTCTTTACTGGATACTTAATGCAGTGAAACCTGTAACTGACTGGTGTGATGTCAAAAAGCCAATGTGACTGAACTTGCCACTTTGCATTAAGCTTTTTTGGGGATAGCTTTAGAATGTGACTCACTGCTAATGTTTAAGCACACTCGAAATCTGCCTTTACGCTGTGCGAATTCAATCCGGCCTTTCTACTCCGTCTCTATGGGCTATATCTTGCTTTCTGAATTTGCTTCCGGAAGAACAACTTCTAAGAAAATAAATAGGCTAATTAATCAATTAAAGATGTTTGCAAATCTCTAACCAGGTTACTAGAATTTCTCCCTCCTTGGGCTCATGACTTGCTCCTATTCAAAGTGTGCTGTCTAAGGTCGCTCCAGAGTGTCGAAACCCTACTCTAGTCCCGAGGAGAGATGCAAATGAACACGTCACCGTCTTTAGTAATGCATTGCAGCAGTGGTTTGTAAGTAGGTCGTCACTTGGGAAAACGTTGAGAGTCCCTGACCATCCATGAGGAGCCACACTACCTTTTTCCATATTAACATTATGTTATCCTGCATGTATTTATTCAACTTGAAGAACATTCTTCATTTCTAATGTCAGTCAGCTTTTCGCCACGTTCAGTTTTCAGTTTGTCATTCAGGAATAAAGAGGTTTAGAGGTCATTTGCAACCTTTTTTTTTTTTTTTTTAAATACTAGAAAAAAGGACATTTCCATCTTGGGACGATTTCTTCCAAAATACAGTGAAAAGGTGTTTTTTTAGTGATGATGTCAGAAAGTTGAAGGAGCTCATTAAGAGTAGCTAAACTAGCAGATTAGACATTAACTGTGACTTTGTTCTTTTCAAGAGATTTAGGCAAGTTGCTTACCTACATTTTAAAAGTTTCTTACAGTTTTGGGGGGTTTTTTGTTTTTTGTTTTTGTTGTGTTTTGTTATTGCAAGACAGAAATTCCAGCTTAATTACTGGAGATATATTAAGGGAAATTGAGAGTGATAGAACTTCCTGAAAACTCAGATGTAAGACTATGAATATGGTTAGGTTTCTCTAAACCTGGAACTGGGAATTCAGCATTCATGGAAATTCGTGGGTTCATCCTCTCCTTTGCTAACCTTGATGTAACATGCCTCTTCCCCATGTCATATTCCTTCCTTTAGCAAGCTTTTCTTCCCATCATCATCTGATTGATCATATATCTTTGTCTGTCATATAACTTCTGTTTAGAACTTGTAGTTTCTCTGAATTATAATCCTTCCCCCTCCAAACCTTGGCCTGCCCATGTCCTCTGCTCTACTTCACAACTTTTTTCTGTGCCTTTGTCAAATCCAGCCTCTTTTGCCCACTCTATATTTACTACTACTTTAAGTTTTTATAACAGGGAGATTGACTGGTCCACCTTATCCTCATGAAGGCAAACTGTCTTGACATTTAATTTCCAAACAGTAATGTGAATGCTTAATTTAGAAGGCACTGCATTTTAAAGGAAGAACTCTGTTGCAGAAAGTGTTAGAATAAACTCAAGAAGAATGGGAAGTAGAAAGCTAGATGGCTATAGACCATCTGTAGGTAACTTGTGAAGGGGCTGTCCTTGGGCCAGAAAGTTCAAGCCTTTCAGTAGATCATGGCTCCTATGACCCTGCATTTATCAGGGTAGATGGTTGCAGGAATGATTAACAAGTCTCATATAAAATTCTCATATCAAGAGAGATTTATATGACTTTTTTAATGTGAAATGCTATAGACATGTAAGGAGTAGGAAACAAATGCCTAAGATTGATTTTAAGTTCTCTATATATCCAAAGTATTATGCCTTTTTATTTTATTGCCGTTTTTCTTACATTTATCATGTACTTCCTTCCATGTGTTCAGGCACTGTGCTATAGATACTGATAGAAATTAAACTTAGAATTTTATAGTAATCTGGGTCTGCCTATTTATTTCTTTAAAGTGGGTTCAGCAATTTACTGGGCTTATGATTTTAATAATTAGAGTTAGCTTACTGCTTCTCATTCTTCGTAGGGTTGTCCTAGTGTTTTTGCCAAGCAGAGCTCTCCCTATGAGTGGCTGAGCTTTAATGACACACCACCTTCCAAATTCAGTGTTCAGGGTGAGCTGTTGGTTGGAAGTGAACTTTCAAACAGCTGGGTTCCAGTCTTTTCCTGCCCTATGGGAACATAGAGGACCTTGGTTTCTTTAGTACCTTGTTCTTCTATAGTTGCTATGTTTCTTTAAATAATAACCTAATTTTGATATTTTTCATTTTTAAGAGGCAGCACAGTCCCTTCAGCTCATGCTATTGGTTACTGATACACTCCTCATTTTTTTTAGATCCTAACACTGAATCTAAGGCACTTTGCCTAACGCTGCTCGATAGGTAAAGGGAAGAGAAGGGATTAGCTGTGTCATTTCCATTGGTACAAATGCCCCTTATTGATACAAGTGTCTGCAGTGCCCAGTGTTCAGAAACCACTAAAATCACTGATATAAATTATCTTCCTTTGTGTCTGTTCTTCAAAGTTTTAAGGACAGGAGGATTGTCCTTGTGCACATTGTCATAGTCTTTTTCCTTCTGCTGATACTAAATGAAACCGCTGTATAAGACAAAACCTTTAGCACCTTGGCCTTTTGCTGATGTTCTGATAGGAAAATAAGACTAAAGATAATACTTTTGAAAAGCTTAGTTGTCTTATTTTAAAATATTGCTATGGAATTTGTTAGGGGATGTTCTTGCTATTCTACTAGCCAATTCAATGTGGCTATTTTTTCCTCCTTCCTCTCTTCCTTCCTACCCTCCTTTTTTTTCTTTTCAATAATCTGAAACACTTTTTTTTTTTTTTTTTACTCTGAGAGAACAGGGGGCAGTGGCTAATTTTGTGAAGGGGTCAAGTGGTTAAATATGACCAGTGTGGAGCAAATTGAAAAAGGAGAAAAAATAAATAGACTAAGATTGTGCATTAGAATGCATCTTCCCTCCCCCCCAAAAACAACAACAGTAAACTTAAGCTAAAATTAAGGAATTTGTGGATATTGATGTATCATTGTTCTAATTAAAAGCCTCTGTTACACTTCCTCTGTGAGAAGGAAAATACATTCCTTTATACTTATATAGATATCTAGCCAAGTGTGGCTTTTGGTAAAGATGATTAAAATTGATTGATAAAACTGTTTTCAGGCCTCAAGTTACAGACATGATTGAGAAGGCTGGCTATTTTTATTCTCATATTTTTACTTATTTATTTAACAATTATTTGTTTAGCTCCTTCAGCATGCCAGCTATTAATTCTAGGCACCAAGCGTACAACAGTGAATAAAACATACAAAATTTCACACATATATCGAGCAGTTTTCTTCTTCACTCAGAGTTGCATTTTTTTAAACAGATTTCATTTTCCCTCTGGCTACCTTACCTTAATCTAGAATTCAGACTATGATTTAGTGGAATCCATAGGCTCTATTTCTTTCTCTGATGCTAACTTTGGGTGCCATCTCTTCCATTTTTCAAGCTGTTTCCTAAATATACCGGATAATATCTTTGAAACATGTTGAGCTTCTCAGAGAGATGCTACTACCTTTAAAAAATGGCTCTTTGAAAGTATCAAAACAACAGACTTTCTGAATCTATTCTCTAGAGTCTGAAGTGATCTACATAGTTCTAGAAAGAATTACCTATGTAGATTACTGATTGAATGGCATTTTAAAATGTGGTTTTGGTAGAAAACAAATGGATAATAAGTATGTTCACTCTACCTTAATTTCTCCCCGACCACACAGACAGACACTTGTTGTTTTGTTTTTGTTTTTTTTTGTCCTGGTCATGTTCATTCTCTCTACCCAGGGTGACTTCTCCAAGTAGCAACCCTATTACTTGGCAGTGGTGTAGGGGATAATTCATTGTTGTACTCCAACCGAGTCCTTCAGTGAACCCGCCTGGCTCACTGGGCATGTGTTGATAAAGCTATGGTCCTCGGCGGGTCAGGTGTCTCTTAACAATGAGCTATTGTGACAGAAAAACACATGCTGTTCTAGGACCATGGAAGCCTGCTTCACATTTTTTTCCTTAAATTTTCTACCAGAGTATTTGTCATTCATTCGTAATTGTTGGTTTGAAAGGTATTCATCATCTCTACAGAGGAAACAGGTATGCACATCTACAAAGAGGGACTTCCCTGTGTGGATGAAATTCTCATCATTTGATCAGAGCAAGGGTGCTAATTTCACATACTTTGATTTAGGTCTAATCATTCAAACAAGTTCATAAATCTGGGAGATGGTTGCAGCTGAAACAGGGTATGCAGGTAACTTGGAAAGCCCGGTCCCAGTCGCCTTTTTAAGAGGGAAGAGGCTTCATGCTGGGAAGCAGATGGAACTGACAAACTTGACCCACAGATACATACTAATGCAGCCATTTTTATAAGATTTTGAACTGCCTGATTAAAAAATATTTTGATAGAAAGTAAAATATCCAAATGAAAGTTAGATTTCTTTTGACCTTCTTTTCTTCCTTTTTTAAACATAAGTGATACAAGTTGTCATGTTGCTTATTCAAGTCGATCAAAACGATAGCTCTGCCAGCAGCTTCAGGAGCATGGATAAAGTGGAGAGGGGCATTGGATCGTCAGAAGGTCTGGGTGTGAATTCCAGGGCCACCACTGGAATTGGAGCTCTTGGGTCTTGCAGAGACCACTTAAGTTTTCTGGAAACAGTGATAATCCCAGATCTTTAGGATTACTTGAGGTTTACATGAGAAAGTGACTGCATGGAAGGGCACCTAAGAAATAATAATGGTATCTGAGCTCTAATACTACTCAGTGAAATGATTCTACTCCGAAGAGTTCAGAGTTGAACCAAGGATGGTGTCAGCATATAATGCTATAGCCAAATATGAGAGCGTGCCTTGCCTCTATTGTGCGTGTGCGTGTTGTACAATTGTTTTGAGATAGATCAGGAAACTCCGAGCTGTGTGGTTTTATCTGATCTTTCTACATTTCCAAGCTCTTTTAAAAGTTATTATTATAGAGGAGTGGCCATGTTGGCCACTACCCACAGAGCCAGGGTGGGAGGATGGCCCGCAGCGATGTGAGGGATGCCGCCCCGGAAGGGCAGAGGCTGAAGCATCCCGTGCTCGCTGCGCATCAAAAGTTATTAATACAACAACAAAAAGTCAGTATAAGTTACTTGAAAGTAATGAGACCTTTTCTTTTCAGCTCTGAATAAAATCCCTTTAGGGCATAAAAAGTGCCATTGGATATTACAAAAGTAAATTGGTACTTTTTTTTTTTTTTTTTTTAAAGCTTAAAAAAGCAAAAGACCACTCACCTTCCATATAATCTCTGGAAGTTCTGCTGTCCTTACAACACATTAGAATCCACAGTGTTGAGAAGATGCCATGCAGTGATGATGTTTGAGTTTCTTTGGTGTAGTATTCAGTAAGCATCTGCCACATCAGCAGCTCTGTACTGGCCTCCGATGGACTTACGCAGGGGGAAATAAATTTTCTCTGATCTTGAGTTGCTTAGAGGCCAGCAGGGAAATGAATATAGACTCTTGCAGAACAGGCTATGTAGTGATATGTTGAGCAAAGTTGTGACATTCACTAAGATCTTAGCACACTCTTCAGTGGGTCCTCCATAGTGGTTTTCATGTAAGTGACTCAGTTCCTGGCATCACTACTTGCACTTCTACCTCTTTCCCTCATATGCAAGTAAACAAGAGTGCAAGTATATGTGAATAGTGTTATTGTAGAAGGAGTTTAGAATCAGCTCTAATTTACCAAAAGCAAAACAAAAGACAAAAGGTAAAACACTTACAAATTTTGCTATTGATGGTAACAAATTATTTGAGGTGCAGGTCACAACAGATGCATAAGTGATGGCTCCGTGATTGAAAGCCACAGAGTTAAGAACTTGATAACAAGTACAACCATTTGATTTTAATTTTGGAAAATTGTGATGTCTTGCTTACATAGTGGTAGAAACAAACATAAATGCTTTTTTTGAAAGGAAGGTCTTCTGGTTATAATTTTTTAAAACACATTTAAAATAGATTATTGGGATTTGCTTAAATCCAAGTATAGTATGACATTAGAGTAAAAAGTTCTCAAATACTTAAAATTTTACTGTATGTTTTTGTTATCCCCCCCCCCACAAGACTTTCTAGTCACTATTTCAGGAGCTAGAACATCTTGTAAAGAATAAACTACTACTTTCTATCTCTATTTTCAAACAACCATTCTGATAAAATGAGAAAAAAAGAAGATATGGTCAAAAAAAAGGGCCCCGAAAGTGACACAGACTCCATCCCTAGAACTGAGCATGTGACTTTGGATGATGGGTGTTATCCCTTAGTTTCCTTCTACTGTTCTGTAAACTGTTATAACATGGGTTAGATGATCTCAAAGACTCTTTCTATCTGAAACACTCATTCTGTGAGTTGGTTTATTTCTGATTCCCATTTGATTATTTTAATGAAAGTGTAAAAAACAAAAGCAAAACCACATTGCTTCTGGGAGGTTCACATGGATTTTGGAAAAACAAATTAGCAACAAAAGAACAGATAATGCACACCTTCTATCAGCTCAGAAAGATCCAGTTGATTTTCTTATGATTCATAGTTATTACAGTTGCAAGAGGAAGCCAGCCACTGAGTTTTAAACTATTGTAACCACACCTGCCTACTGTGGCTTCTCAGCTGTTTCTGTTTAGTGTGGAAATCTAATGTGGCTGAAAACGACCGCTGATCTTTATTAAGTTGAAGTCTGGAACTTCCCCTTGTAATGATAGAAAAGCACACTTTCAATTAAAGGAAAACTGCCAAAGTTCTGAAATTCATTTATTTTATTATTACTCAGTTTAACCCTAGAAATGGGAGATCAAGCAAACTGGATAGATTTGACAGTTCTGAGGTCATAAGTTCAATTTCCTCACAAGTTGTTTCTAGATCCAGTTCACTGCAAGTCATATAACCCTTCACCTTTTGATATGGAGTCTTTTGTCGAATTGCGTATCACATGAGGGTCATCCTGATTGTTTTGGGGCTAGGAAAATGACAGGCAAGCCAAGCCAGGCCAAGGAGTTCCAGTGAGCAAGCCTGGGAGGCAGAAGACCGATGGGGGTCACTTTCTACAGCAGGCTCAGGGCGCGCCGGAGTAAACTTAAACTGGCTAGCAGGCACTGATTGTTACGTTTTCAGGAGGCTTGAAAGGCCATTGTTATACCTTTAGTAGAATGGGACTGGCCATGGTGGGATTATTCACACTATGAAAATTGGCAAATGATCCAATTGGAGCTTTTTTCTCTAGAGAGCCTGTTGCTACACATTTACCAGGCACAGCACTGAAAAGACTCCAATTAACTTTTTTTTTTTTTTTAAAGCCCTGTGGATATCCATGTATTTATTTTTCATAAAGACATGCCAAAAACCACTGTGTGAAAGAAAGGTGTTTCCAGAACTGAATGGCTGATTGGTAGTGTACAGCCCACTTGATCACCCAGATACAGAAAATAGTTTATTTAAACAGTCATTATTTCTACTCTTTCCCCTTCAAACTCGCCTTTAGTTTAAATTTATTTTTTTATATTCAAGGAAGTTTGTATTTCTTTGTGTATATAATATTCAGGGCTAACTGGAGTATCTGGTTAGACTCATTCTGCAGAATCAGAACCATGTAGCATGATGAGTCCCTAGTCTGATTTCCTAGTGCTGAACACCTTACAGGTTTGAGGTAGAAAGAAGTTACTTTTTAGAAAGAAGTTAACACAGTTACTTTCTTAGATATGATAAACTGAACCCTTTATTTCACAATGAAAAGTCACTTGTTTTTTTAAAAGGTACTCTAATCTCAGGGAGCTAAAATCTATGATCTGAAATCCTAAAGAAATAAATGTGGCTATGGAAAGATCTTCTTATTTCTATTGTGATCTAAATGAACAGAATAGGATAAAGTAAGCACATACTATATAAGTACAATGTCTAAATGCAAATGATTGTTTAAATATAGTTTTCCTCATTTCAGTTTTTGGACAATTCATGTCAACAGTATACTCAAAAGTGTGGTAATGAAAGAGTAGAAAGGGATTGTGGTGGACAAATGTCAGCTGTTTTCCATGTAAGGGATGATTTGAGGAGATCCTTCCGAGAGAAATCCTCATTTGAGTTTGTGCGTGTGAAACGAAAGCCTCCCAAAGAGGTAGAGCTAAGATAGGTAAACGGGTGTGCTGTACACTGATATGTAGTCACTTACGTAGTCATGAAAGGAGAGAAGCAAACTGACGAATTCTATAGCTTGTAAAACATAACCTGGATCAAATGCACCGGTATGTTCTATCAGTTGATGATTCTTTGATAGATCTTCATATCACAACTACTGAGGTACCGGGGGAGAAGAAGTTTTCTTGTCATTTTATTTGCAAGAAATTAACCAATTTCTTTCGAGCTCCTAGAACAGACATATTAGAGATGGCATGCTGCGCTCGGATGGTCTCTACGTACTTGTGTCTATGAAGCGAGGTTGTACGGGACACTATGTGAACGTGTGCTGGCCTCTGTCCTGTGCTGCCATTGCTCACATAGAGGATGTGGATGGAATCCGCTCCTATTTTATGTCATATTCATCTGCATTTGCAGCATTTCAAAGACTAGTCTGAAACATCTTGGCACAGATGGGAAAAGCAGAGTTGCTTTATAAGTTCCAGAACTACAAAGACACAGATCTAACATATGATATTAATAAATAGTTTGGATGGGGGGGGCTGAGGATTAAAAATTAGATTATTTATTTAGAAAGTTGAAAGTCTTCATTTGTGATCATTACTCTGTTTTTGAAAGGAAATAGGTGCTGGGTTTTGTGTTTTGTTTTTTTCTCCCATCCTCACGTTTCCCTTCTCCCCCTTCCTCATGTTTTGTGTATATATAACTGCAAGAAGGATGTGGTAAATCATGGCAGTGGTTTGTGATCTCACAGACATGGTGGTGTCAGGAACTAAAGACCAAAGGCGAATCCTCAGCTTCCACTGGATTTACTTGAAATCCCTCACCCTTGTAGCATATCATGGATAATAGCATATCATGGATAATTACATTTTTACAAACGGTAGAGAAAATCATTTTGACACACACATAGTATTTTCCAGCCAGACCAGCTTTTCAATCTTTTACAGCTTTCATGCATTAAGGCTCATATTTTCTTTGTTTATTTTTAAAATATTATCATTAATAATAGGTTTGTTCTGTGGTCAGCCTCTGAGTAGAAGACACTGAGGAAGACCCCTTTTTCCCTACTGCCCCAAGTCAAACATTTGATACCTTTTCCTTTGTAGAAGTTTGTGCTACTCATGTTTTTCATTAAGAAAGTTATGGCAACCAAATTTTCATGGAGATTTTTAGGAGCTTTGGTCATTTTTCAGCTTATTGCTATGTGTAATAGAATGAATTATGTTTAGTGGCAAATCACTGAAAAGAAAAAAAAAACAGAAAAAAGTCATAGAAGAAATACTGTCATCGATTTCTTTGCCACCGCTATGCAGTGGAGTGAATTCTGACTGGATAAACCTGGAAAAGGTCGTCCCCATTTAGCCACTCGGCTGCATCAAAATTCCAGAGCACGGAAAAAATTGGGGAACAATATTTTCTTTCCTTAACCCTTTCTGAGCAAATGTGGTATTTCATTTTGAAAATGAAATTAATTCCCCCGAGGCCTTTGAAACTTTAATAATACACAATAAATAAAATCATATCTAATAACTCAATGGTTTCGTTTGGCACCATCATCATCTCCTAGATGTACTGCAACTGCGGAAACATAAATACTTGCAGGCCTCGAGCGCCCAGTTTCTATTTGCTAAATAAACTTGGCTTGCTTTAAATTCCTCTGTGTGCAGTCATTAATACAATCCACTTTGACAGCATTTAATTAAAGTGCTTTTCTCTATTAAATTCATTAAAAGTCCTCCCCCCCCCCGCCCCGTGTATAACTGCTTTCCAGATGCTGAGTGGCAGGGACCTATGAGCCTCACTTTAAATAACTTCTCATTTCTCTTTGTAAAGTGTTTATTACATTCAATTTAGAAACTGTTAAATATGGCTTAGAAGGAAAGTCAGATTCTAGGACATGTTCGCCATCCCTTTAGCAATTCTTTGAAAAACAAATGTTAGTTTAACTCATCTGAATAAGCATTTATTATTTGAATATTTTTCTTATAGTCTGTCAGCACTCCTAGGCGTTTAAGCTGGGAGGTAATAAAGATATGATTTTCCCATCAGGGTTGGGGAATTTGCATTAGTTCTAAGCAGGTACTTGGCTTGAATATCTTTGCCTGCAGAGTCAGGGGGAGTGAGCGTAACACTCCAGTATTAATAGATTATTGACAGTTTAATGTCTTGGCACCTACTTAGCCCATGCAGTATAATAACCAGGAAGCTGTCTGATATGAAAGCAGTCAATAGCATTTTCAATCAAAACCTTTCAGTTAATTGCTGGTTGACCTCAGAGATTTCCTTTAGGCAATGCCGTCTATAGTTTAGACCAAAAGGACCCTATTGATTTGTAGAGTTTATTCAGAGATGGTTATTTAATACCCATTGCTCCAGTATATGCGGTAAATTTTGCCTTTTCTGTGTCTACCAAATGAGTTGTCTATTTGGCAGTGCTTTTCACAAATATTCCCTTTACCAGCTCTACTTTGAAAATACCTCATTAAATCTGTTCTCTTCTCAGAAATAGAAAGTTAGGAATCGTGAGAGAACACATGATCAAGTGTTTTAATACGATAATAGAATTTTCATACAATTTTTTGTTCAGTCTGGCATTACATTTCCAACAGAGAGCCTAACAAAGCTAACAGTGGTACTTTTAGTAGGGTGGTCATGTAATACCTCACACACACACTACACCTGACAACACAAACACTCTCTAATGCCACATGCTTGTTGGTCTCCATAAGTGTCAGTGTGATGGCTTCTATTTAGCTTCTAGATTTTCTGTACTTCCATGATTTATTTAGTTTTAGTTGACTATTTTTAACAACAAATTTTAACAAAATCTAAATGAGCTACCAAGGCAGGCAGGAAACAGCAAAGGCAGTTCCTGGCCCTAACTTTAAACCATTTTGCCTTACTTTGGATTGTGTGATATTGGAACTACAGAGATTGAATCAAAGTGGAGACAAAAATATAGACTTTGAATTAATTTTGTTACTTTTCTTTTTTTGTTGGTTCTTCACATGTGGGTTAAGGTTATTGGTGTTTAATATTTGTTTTAGAAAAGACCTATGGTGCTTTCCGTAGCATTTCTTAGATAGGCAGCAGTCTTTCACGTTTCATTCAGTTGGGAGCCATTTTGTCCCAGGCTTTCCTTGTGAAACAGATGATCCACCTTAAAGCGAGTGTATCTAGTTTTTGTATATTCTTTTTTTTAAAGGTTCCCTTTCTTTGTCTTATATGGATTCTGTCATTGTTATTTGCTGTTTTGGTCTTTTGCCTCCAGCAACTTTTTTTTTTTTGTCATAGAAACTGCTGTAGGCCTTTTGAGCTCTGTTGAGAGTAGAAATATTTCTACAGACTGGGGAGGGGGAGAGTGAAGCAAACTGATGATTCTGTCAGTTTTTATTCCTGAGAACAGTAATCCCCTGAAGGTATATCTCTGAACATCAGAGGATTTGGGGGGAATTAAAGACCTGTGTGAGCCCCTGTATGGTATCGTTAGCCGTGCAAAGTGTATGTGTGAATTTAACACGTCAGTACAAACTGTCATAATTCAACTCTTGCCAGTAATAAGTGTATTTTGTAATGAGCGCCTATGTGAACTCACTACTTCTCCTCCCCTTAGAGCTATTAGATGTGTTCTAAATTTTAAGAAGACTTTTGGTCTGTAGCATATGGCTATTACCAATACAGAAGAATTCTGGAAATTTTAGGATCAACTTTAGGTTTCAACAGCTCACTCAAAGCATAGTACCTGACCCCTGTGCTACATGGCGATGAATGTAACACAGACTCTACCCCTAAGGAGCCATAGATTCACGGAGACACGGGTAGGAGGATAGGTGACTGCACAAAAGACGGACACGTTTGCCCATAACCTGGTGAGCAGGAGGACCCAGAAGGCTTCCAGAAGTAGTGCTGCTCAAGGTCCCTTACAGAACTCCTCATTAGAGGAGCTTTCTGGGTAAAGGAGACAGCAGCAATGAGGGCACAGAGGTCAGAGGGACAAAACAGCCCAGGGGTGGGGCTCCAGCTTTAGAGCACGGCCCAAAAGGCAGGGGTTGAAGAACAAGGACACAGACAGGGACAAAGTCAGGTCTCAGAGCCTTCTGGATGTATGAGAGGCCTTGACCCATCTTAAGGCCACCAAAGGCCTTTGGCAAGATGCTCTTTTGGCCATGGCAGGAGGCCTGTTGGGAGGAAGTTGTAATAATTCAGACAAGAGAGATTATCAAGGACAGAATAACAGTAATGGGGTACATAGGGAGAAGGGAAAATTAATCCAAGAACTGTTTAAAAGCAGTAATCAGCAGCACGTGGGATTGACTAGATGTGGAGTTTCAGATGAGAGGGAGGAGTCAGCAAGAACTCTCAGATCGTGGCTGGAGCAGGTTGGTTGAGGAGGTTTTAGGGCACCAGCTGAGAGCATTAACGATTAATTCCCTGTTAATGTCATTTGTAAGTATGTTTTGTGCTGAGTTTTCAGCTATTAAAGTAGGACCCCTTCCAAGCAAATTCACATTTGAAAATATAAAGACTTGACAGTTCCAGTGTCTGAGGACCTACACAGGGTAAGCACATATGCTTAGAAAAGCCAAGGCGATGTGGCACAGAGACAAAACTGGGCTTGCCTTGTGAATCTGGGTAGATAAGGACGCTGCGTGACTGGCCTCCTGGAAATAGAATGGTTCATCCACAGCTTGGAGACTGGAATCTTTCTTGTGGGAAAAGGAACTGCCCATCTAGTTACTTCACCCCAGGGAATTAGGAACTGAGATTTCTCTTCCCAGTGACCATCCTTGGTACTCTGGGAGCAGATGTATTTTCTTGAGGAACACTGTCTTATTTAAATTAAGAGTGCCTGGTCCTGTCTGCTTTCCACCTCTCACCCCGTGTACGTACCACAGAGTTCAGAAGCAAAGGTTTCCCCATACCTGGTCTCAGTTAGTAGGATCATTAATGTGGAGGATGCAAAACCAGTGTCCACATAATGAATTAGAAGTGGTTTAGAGTTTAGAAGGGTAGTTTAGAATTAACCTTTGGGGAGTTTTACCTCACTTCATTAATTTTTCCATATTCTTTTTCTCTTGAAAGAAAATAATACCAAGGAAAGCCAGTCTCTGATGAAATTAAATGAAGTTGAAAACTAACGGTTGTGTTCGATAAGCTCTCACTTGACACCTTTTCATTGGTAAGCCACAAGGAATCTTCCCGAGAGATCAGTGGCCTCTACCTCACAGTCTGAGGAGAAAAACCCTCTTTGATCATTTGACTTTGTTTACCCAGTTTGGACTTTAGGGTATAATAAACCATAATATGTCAGTGGTGTGGTAATGCTAGATATTTTGTCTTTTACCAGAATGGTTGATTATAATGCACTGCTTACGATTTGCTTTCTATAAAAGGAATATTTGTACTTTTATGTGTTTGATTCACACAGTACAGTTTTCTCAAGTCCTGTTATTAAGTGGTTACATCCAGAAAGCGAAAAATATGCTGAGGTAGTATTTTATTGGCGAACATCTAATATTTTCACTAACCATAACTGTCAGATTGTTCTGACTTTCGAGTGCCCCAACTGTAAAAATTATACAGAAAATGTGGCCTATCATGGGATTCTGAATAGCCCATGTGAGGCCTCAAGCACATGGATTACCTTCTCTCTTCTTTCTCCCCCTAAGTAAAGAATGGAATCCATACACCCTTTCTCCATAAGTAATTTAAATCCTCTTCTTTACGGAACTTGGAAAACAACATAACTGCAGTGTCACTAGTTGTGTTAACACATAAATGCCATCACAATTATGGGGATTTTTTTTATCTTAAACTGAGTCTTGGCTGAACTTTATCAGGAAGAGTATCTCTTTTTTATAACAGCAAATTTTGACAAGATTGGGTATATGCTTTTTAAAAATGGTACACAAAGATAGAAAAAGGAAAAATCCCTTTATAACCCACTCAAAATTAACATTTAGGAGAGGAACTTCTCCATAATGTATTCTAATTTTTCCTGACTTCTTTGTCTTCACTTTCATCTCTACATTTGAAACATTAAATAGTATCCTCTGCCATTCTTAGTGTCATTTTTATATTTTAATTAGATGTTCATTCACACGAACATGAATTTGTGTTAAAACTTGCATTTAAACAGAACATATTTTTGTATTGTTCTCCATTTACCAGCTAAATAGCCGTAAGTATGTTTGTTACATGTTAGTCTCAGGGGTATGTGATTTGGGCGTCAGAGCTCAATTTCATATATTCATTTCCTCCTCTGACAAATAAATGCAATGGCAGCCATGGGCATTGTGAGATTAGTTTGTCGTTGTTTTTAAGAAACAAGAAGTCCAAAAGATAGGAAGCACTTTGATGATATCCTAATTATAGGATTTAAATAATTATAGAAATTGGACATATGACTATCAAGTCACATTAGATAATCTGTATGTAAATCAGGGAGAGAAAGTGTTTATTTCAGTGCTTTGGAAGTGGCTTGAATTCACTCTTGAGATTTACCTTAGGAATCATTATGTAAGTCTTCACTGACACGGTCCTTGGCTGGCTACATGATGTCTGCTCTTACAAAATATATCTGTTCTCTACCTCCATTTAACTTAATATGTTTTCACTTAAAAGGAATCAAAACTCTGCTCTGGTTAAACTTGTTGGATGGTATTTATTTATCGAAAGTAGTTGCTATATACTTTTCTTTTAAGCTTACCTTGTATTTCTGTTAAAAAATCAAGTTTCACATCTCACTGGGTCATGTATTACTGGCATTTGATGAAGTTATTCTCATTTGGGCCACATTTTACTTCACCTGAGACGTATTTAGTTAACTGGATTAACTGTTTAAGAATTCTAATGGATTATTCTTATTTTGAACCCTTTGCACAGCTTTTTCTCTTGGCCTTCTGCCATTGATGAGGTATTATGAATTCCCAGGTTGGTTCTTTTAATACCATTTTTGAATTCCTGGCACTCAAGTCATCCTAACCTTTTACCTTTTCATTTAGTTACCCTAGTGTCTTTAAGGTGACTTAAGAGCTTTTCTTTCATTCATGCTGGTGCAAAAGCCACTCTTTTCTTGACTGTACCAATGAGACAAATCACGTGTTCATTTAAAAATCAGAATCCCAGATCTGGTCATGTCCATCTTACTCTTATCTCATTTTAACTCAGATATAAGGTCTCTAAAGACACTTTGATAATACCTGTACCTTAAATCTGGCCTTCAAAAGATAGGCCTTCTCTGTGAATTTTTAGGCTAAGCTTTGTGATTTGAGAAGACATTGTGAAAGGCAGTGGAAATGAATGCTCATGGGGGTCAGGCAAATGAGATTGGGGTGGGTGGGCGGGGAGATGGTTTCTCCCAGGCAGAAGGACACATGGTCGTGGCCTGGACCATCCTGAAGAGTTTGCTCGTCTTGGATTCTCTCATAGATTATGTCTGTCACATTTGTGGAATGGTTTTGGTCATGTTAGGCCCTAGATGGTCAAATAAATTAATTTAACAGATGGAAGGAAAGGTGTGATTGCCATTAGTTTCCATGTATGTCCATGTTTTACCTTTCTAAGGTTCTGACAGGAGAGGTGATTGTTTTTTATGTGGCCTTGTATCTGTTTGAATGAGATCTAGTCATCTTGAGCCTGCTTAATTTACTGTCAGCTCATCTCCTTATATTGAAAAAGCAGCTCACCCAGCCGCCTCTTCAAGTGTTTGCAGATTCTGGCCACTCTCAGTAGTCAGATTAATGACTGCAACATTCTTTTTTTTGCCCTCCAAACCATACCAAAGTTGTTGGTATAGTTGTTCTCAATTTGTTACCAAAGAGGAAATGATATAAGCCAAAGGCTGTTTTAAGAACTATGCTTCCTCCATCCCCTCAGTTTATTTTAACAGATTATTGTGTCACAGTGTTTTTATGCTTTTATCTTTGACCAAAGTGTTTATTTTGAGAAACAATTATTAAACTGCATTAAAAACATACACGATGTTCCAATACCATCTTGGTTACAATATTAAAGGAAACTCAGACTAAGGCTGGATGAAATTGAACACATATTTCCATGTCAGACTTCCTACCATTTTGCTTGTTTGTATCGATTTCTCCTGACATGCTCTTCTTTTATTGAGCACCACTCTTTTTTTAATTTTTTTTTATTCTCTCTCTCTCTCTTTTTTTTTCTTTTTCTTTTAAATCCCCTTCCTAGAGCTGTATGTGCTAAGAGCAATTGTAGAAGGAGACCAACTTATATTAAACCTGCCTGGAGTCAAAATGTAATCTAACACCTGTAGTCTGCAATTTGTCATCACTTCATGGATACTTGGGTTTTTTTGTTTTATGTTTTTTTTTTTTTTAATAACAGATTTCCTGAGTTTTGACCTTAGGATACTGTATAACCCAAAAAAAGCAACAAAACTAAACCATGGTTTTTAATAAGTCTTATAATAGTGTCAGGATGTGAAATTACAACCGTTAAGAGTCAACTCAAGTAACATCATTGGAAGTTAGAAATAGTGCTGAGTTGTATATCTAGGAGAATGTTTTGCCTGTGAAAATGTCTTTGAGGGATAAATTCAAGAGACAAATCCTAATGCACGTGTAATTTCTCCTACACTCATTCTCCAAGACCTTCCTTGGTGACTTGGCACAAGTAAGGATGTGTTTAACTAAAGGGGACATTCTGCATTTTATATTAAATGTTTTGTTTTCATTAGGAGAAAGGGCTATCTGTTGAGTGTGATTCATGTAGTAGAAAGTTTTCAAACTTTTTGGTCTCACTATCCCCTTTCACTCTTGCTGTTGAGGACTCCAGTAATAATGTATCCGTCAATATTTGCCACATTAGAAATTAATTCTGAGAAAGTTTTAAATGTTTATTAATTTAAAAATAATTGTAAATAATGTATGTAAATGTTACATCTTTATGAAAAATAACTGTATTTCCAAAACAAAAAAAATGAGAAGAGTACCATTGTTTTTATATATTTTTTGCAAATATTTTAAATGTCTGGCTTAATGGATGACAACTGGATTCTCATAATCACTTCTGCATTTAATCTGATACAATATGTAGCCTTAATTGTAGTAAAAGAAAATCAAGCCTTACACAGACAAGTGATCAGAAAAGGGAGGAGTATTTTAATTGCCTTTCCAGGTAATTGTGATATTTTTCTTTGTTACTACAGGAGAAACTTGCAAATGGTAGTTTCATAAAAGTTAGCTGCAAAGTGGAATATAAGTCATACTGATAAACTTTCATACTTCACTGGTCTGCCTTGCACTTCGAATGGATCTTTTACCTCTACATAATTTTGTAATATCATGCATTGGTCATTTGGAAAATACTCATTTACTGAGTGATGCAGATCTTCCAAATGCTAACACATTTCATTGTATGATTTATTTATTTGATTAATTTATTTTAAAGATTTATTTATTTGAGAGAGAGAGTACGAGCAGGGGGAAGGGCAGAAGAGGGAGAGAGAGAGAGAGAGAATCTCAAGCAGACTCCCCGCTGAGCACAGAGCCTGACGTGGGACTCGATCTCATCTCGGGATCCTGAGATCTTGACCCAAGCCGAAATCAAGAGACGGATGCTGAACCAACTGAGCCATCCAGGCACCCCCCATTGTATGACGTATTTAAAAATCTTTGTTAAATTACCACCAATATCATCAGGAGAGTCTTTAAGTACTGGGGAGCTGTTAAATGTATAGCAGCAGCTACATGTTTTCCAAAATTTTAAGTTTCGCTTGAAGGGTCAATTTTATCATTGGCAAACATACTGTCAGATTATTTTCTTTGAAGTGGCAGGCTCACTTCATTTTTAAGAGAATACTTTTGTCTGTCTGTTAGTTGTTCTTTCAAGTAAAAGTGAGATTCCATGACGAAGGTGGCTAGATCAGCTCGCAGATCAGATAATCACACAAGCACCCTTTCTCATGCCAACCATCGTCCTGTAGTATTCTACACAAGTTCTTGATGTGCACTGCCTATTTCCTCACAGACTTTTAAAAAGAGGTATACTCAAGGGTTGAGTTTAATGTAGTTCATAATATATTACTGCATCGTCAAGGACATGCTTAAACAACAGCGGCATTTTTACCATGCACACGTGGCAGTGAAGAATCCAGCCACTGGCGCGGTTTGGTGCCACTGACTTAATTTATTTTCACAGGCCAGCAGCTTTCCCACCATTGCTTTTGTACCATCGGTACAAATTTCATCATGGCCAAAAAGGCAAATAATGTCTTAGTTTTGCCATGAAAATAGTTTTGCTGTTCTGGACCTCTTGACAGGGAATCAGGATTTCCCCAGGGGTCCATGGACCACATTTTGAGAACCACTGATAAAGTATGTGTTCCTAAAAGGATCCCAGGCTGTGCATAAAGAAGGTGTCACCTTGAACGGGTCTATGACTATGAGATATAATTCCTTGTGGCAGATGCTTAAAAGGCAACTTCTCTGCGTTAGGGGCCATGTTAAAGAACAAAGATGTATGTAGTATAGGAGTGAAAGAAATAGGGAAACTTACTTGTAGACATGCCTATTTGCAGATCTGCAGATCTTTGGAGTGAAAAGGACAAACAGATCTCTGAATTTGTTGCTAATTTTTATAATAAGCATAACTGATAGAAAAATACATGAGGCATTATACCACTGATTCTTAAATCCTCACATTTTTTCATCGTTTTTACTTACAGAAGTCTTACTTATGAGGAGAACTCTGCTAAGTACTTAGCATGCATTATCTCCCTGAGTCCTCATAACCCTAGAAGTAAGATTTTACAGATTAACAAACACTGTGGCTCAGAGAAAGTACTTGTTCAGAATTGCAAGGCTAGTAAGCGGATGTGCTTTTCAGGATAAGGACTGGATTCAAAGCTAAAACTCTGTGACCCCAAAACTCCTGCTCACAGCTTATATACCATGCCATTATATGGGTTATACAGTGCCCTGCAATTTTTTTTAAATAAGAAATTATTAAAAAATATATCATATTCGCTTTCAGATACCCAGTAGATGTAAGTTCCTATGAGTGACAGTTTATTTACTTTTTAAACATAGTTTTGCTAAAATGTAATAATAACAAGAAAAGTAATAACAGGTTATAATACCAAACAAGAATAATAACTGGTCTGAAAATAAAGAAGAAAGAATATGGAATTAATCCAGTAGAGCAGAACAAAGACGTACTGACCACTTACTGTGTGCCAGACATACGGTGTGCCAATATGTAGCTCACAGTCCAAGAAGTGAGATCGATAGATAATGGTCACATTAATATTTATGTTAATTAACAATCATTAATGCTACGTTCTTCCCACTGAATTTTGAGCCAAAATTAATTGTCTTAAATGCTGATTTGGGGGAAAAGGGAACATTAGGGGTAGCGCTAGATTGTTGAAACTTAAAGATCTCCCTTACATGATACTTTCTATATAATATATTTTAAAATAGCACCATTCACTCATTTATTTATTTAACAAATTCTAATCGAGTTATGCACAGGGGCTTTTCAATTGTTCCAACCAATTGTTCTCATTGCCTGTTAAATATATTTTCTCAGGACTTTTAGTGGAAGAATGCTTTCCTTTTTTGGATCAACTATTTTACATTCTGTTGTCATAGATGAGATAAATTAAACAAATAAAAATAATTCCAGTATTAATGCAAAACAAATGTGGGAAAAAGTCATCTCGTTTGTGTTCTCATCTCCTACTGATGAGAATCACCAGTTAGGACCTGAAGCTGTGGGTAAAGCTCAGTCCCCTGGGTAAGGCTTGTCACAGAAATGCGATTGCTCCACCCGGGCAACTTTTGTTTCTATCTATTACCACACTGGATCAGCCACCCTCTGCAGTCACCTTTCTAATAATTTCTCATTTTCTCTCTATAAAAAAGACCACAAAGTCGTGGCTTATTGTAAGTAATCCAGTTCACCCCATAATGATACAGTGAATTATATACTTTCCTGAACTTAATCATTCAAGATCTCACTTCCTTCCCTGCAGGCAAAAACCATTATATTTTACACATGGCTCCCAGCTGGTTTTCATTGAGGCCTTCAAAATCTATTTGAACACCGAGAGGTTTAAGAAGAGCTGCTTTATCTTCCTTCGTCCACTTTTGTCATGGTACCATTTTGTCCTTGTGTTTTCAAAATTTTCAGTTTTGAAGGCAGAGAAACAACATGGGCCCGTATTATGGTTGCGTTTTGTCACCGTGTAAGGAAGATCGGGATTTTATTTTGAAGTTGATGTCTCTTTTGAATATATTTACAACTTTTATTTCTTCCTCACTATCTTTATGTCCATTTATATATGTGTGTATCATATTTCAGCCCAAAGAGATTTCAGCAAGGAAATAAGGAATTTATTAGACTTTTAACTTTCTATTTGTCTATATCCTATCCATAACTTATTCATCAACATTTAATTGTTGGTGATAGGACTACTTATTAGAAAGCTTTGTAAATTAATAGATCCAATTATGATAGGCCCTCCATAAATATTGGATAAACCGACACTTTTTTTTTAATCCTTTAACCTAGTGTTGATTGTCCGACATAATTCCTTTCAGACACAATAAGCACCTTTGATGAAGACAGCAGCTATCAGTTAAATGTAAATTAACTGTTCTCTTGAGGATGGAAGTACCAATGCATTCTTCTGGTTGTTGTTACGATAGTGTTGCTACTTGGGATACTCTGTTCAAAGTCCAATAATATATTGGGAGCTGAGTTTTTCTTACTTAGCATGTGACTATATGAACATCTCTCTTCTCTCTACCAGTAGTGGTGGTTTCAAGCCCTACTATATTTCTGGCTAAATCAGATTATGATTGCAGTTCATCGTGAGGGCTTTCCATCACCTTGACAGTAGAATGCCAGGGCCCTCCATACTCTGGCCCTGGCGACCTCACACTTGTCCTTTCTCTCTGGCATAGGGCTGTTCAACATGACTTTCTGTGATGGTGGGAATGTGCTGTCCAATACGGTACTGCACAGTGTGACAATCGAGCACATGAAATGTGGCTCATATGACTGAAGCACTAAGTCTTGTTTTGTTTTGCTCTTAGTTCTAGTTAATCTAACAAAATGTAAATAGCCACAGGTGGCTAGTGGCTGTTGGACTGGGTGGTGTAGCTCTAACGTGCTGCCTTCCTTGATATCAAATATATCAAATATATTCCTCCCTACTGTGCTTTTGCTTACTGTTTCCTTTGCCTGGAATGCTCTTCTTCATGGCTTGTTCCTCACTTCCTTCAGACTCTGCTCAAGTGCTGCCTCCTTAAGGAGCCTTCTTTGAATCACCAGATCTAAAATGACTTCCCCTCCTCCCAGTTCTCCTCCTTTTGCATTACTCAGTTTTTGTTTATAGTATTTATTACTACCTGATATTTCATTTATGGTCTGTCATCTCAAAATCTAGAGACTTGGTTCAATTTTCTTATTAATCTTGCTCATAGAAGGCAGGGAAACATAAATGCTTAAGTGCATGGGATTTAAAATCAGACAGATATATTTTGGAACTCCAGTTCTGCTGCCTCACACAGATTTACCTGTACTCTCTCTGAACTCCAGTGTTCTCATCATAAAATAGGGGTAAAAATATCTCCCTGCAGGATTACTGTGAAAATAAAGAAAATTTAGTAAAATTAATGTATTTTTAGCATTCAGGCCATTGTTCAGCTCATAAACTTTACATGAATGCTACCATCTATTACTACTTCTACTACTTCTACCACCACTATTATGTTTGAAACTTCTTAGACATTTTAGTGCTAAGAACACTAATTGTCATACTGAAAAATTGACAAGAGAAGCTATGAAATAAAAGTCTTTGTAGAAATTACCAGGGATGAATCGTTGACTAATTTTAGTTGTGATGGAAGAAAAGTCTAAACCAAAATAGAGCTGGAATGAATGATCGGGCTTCAGTTTGCAAAGGTCAAAAGGGAAGGGATGGATGGCTGTCTTTACAGAAAGATATATTCTGTTACTTGGGAAAATCAAGTGAAGAGAGATGGTGGGCATTATGAATAGAAAAGGTCAACTGGACCCATTTTGAAAAAGAGGAAAAATGATGAGGCTGAAAAGTTTGTGGACTTGGGCAGTTTTGTTTTGTTTTGTTTTATGTAAATATCTGAGAAGATGCTCCATTAACCTTAAGAAAAATCCCAGAAAACAATAATCTAGTGTGTGAAGAACTCATTAGAAAAGAACATATATCTCGATTCTTTGGCTTGGTTGATGTAATTGTAAATTTCGTGGTTTAAAAAAGAAAAAAGAAGAAGAAGAAGAAAAAAAACATCAGCCGGGAAATAGATGCCTGAATTGTCAAATGAGCTGAGGAACAGGACGACTTACAGGTCCATCCAACAGGAAGCCATGGCCTGGCCTCTCACTTAAGTTACTAAGGGCACTTGGGTGGGGATGGGAACCAGACTTGATTCATCTAGTTAACCAACAAGGAATTTTGAGTATTTCTGAGAAATTCAAACAGGAAAACTAGAGTTTAGGTAAGTGGGAACTCCGAAACCTATCTCATGAAGAAGAGGCTAGAAGAGTTGGCATTATTTACTCAAGCTGTAAGAAAATGACAAAAAGTTCCTGCCATTTAGATGGGAGCATTTTAAGGCAGGGTTGTACTGCTTGTCCTTTCTCAGAGAGACGGTCTTGTAAGCACTGGGCTCTACTCTTGTTCTTACGCCACTGGAAGGGAGCACTGCACAGTATTAGGAATTCCTTGATTATCATAATAATAAGCCACTACAATTGGTTAGTGAGGAAATCTATGCAGTGTTTTTTTGGGGTTTTTTTCTTTCTTTCTAAAAATTGTCCAGAGACAATAAACATCTTTCTGCCTGGAGTAATTAGAACATTTTGGAGGGAATGAAGCTAGTTGGGACAGAACTTGGGGACTCTTTTTGTCTCAGGTCTTTTGCATATTCTGGTTGAAAGGGAGTTACAGCCCGTGTGGCAGCGTGACTGAAGAAGCTCGGGCAGGCCCTTTTGGTGACTCGTAAGGCAGTTTCACTTTAGAGCTGCTCATTTTGTCATTCTCTATGTTGACTGCTCTCTCCTTCTCTGCTTGAAGATGCTCAAAATGTCACTTAAGCTTCTTCCTGTAAATATTGTCATGCCACCCAAGTCACTATAGAATATTGTCTGACCAGAAATAAAACATTTCTCTCGGTAGATCATTTCTATTGTTACTTCTCTGAGAACTATCTCCTCTTCTATGATGGGCAGTGACATTACTGTTGTCCCTTGGAAACCTACTTCCTCACACTGACAGCTCCCTGTGTTTATAATTTCCGATGTAAAGGGTCTTCCCGAGGGGCTGCCTACTGCCAGATTATTCTCGATCCAAACAGCACCTTACTGAGGAACTGTGAGGACTAAGTCAACCAAGCCGTGTCAAGTTGTTAGCGCTGCCTGGTCCAGCATAAGCGTCCAGTAAGCGGCAGCTCTTGCTGTTGTTGTCCCACTGTTTCATGTGTGGCTTCCCTGCTAGCATGTGTTAGCGCTGTGCGAGTCTATGAAAGGAGAGGTGAAGGAGGCCAGTTGGTTGGACCTAGGAGAAGAACAAACCCTATCATGCAGAAAGATTATAGTAACTTCAAAGTCTAGTTCTGGAAAATCTCTTTAAATCTAACCAGTGCAAAATGGAAAACCCCTAAAGAACCAATCTAATTATTTAACTAAATGGAACCATTATGCTGACTTTTACTAGAGAAGGCAAGCATAATTTAGAAAATGGGGCATTTTAATTCTCTTTTGTTTTCCAATTAACGCAATTGCTCTAATAGGAGGTACTCGTGCTTGAGTATATATGTTGTTTGAGTACATATTTCATACATAATTTCAGTGTCTCTCTCTCTTTCTCTTTCTCACCAAAAACCAAAATCCTCACCTGTTGACATAATGGTTCATTTATTACAATGGTCAGGCTGCCCAGATTGTGACCTCAGAGCAAATATCTTCTGCCATCAAAGTGCCCTGAACAGGCCCACAGCGCAACTCTACGTTCCCTTCCGGCTATAATTAGGATGTTGAAGTAACAGAGCTCTCAGTTTTTTGCTGATGCCAGCTTACCACAGCAGACCACATGAATTTACTCTTAAGTTGAAAGTAGTAAAGAAAATGCCAAGAACATTCATTTTAATTGGTCAACATTATATGGACCTTTAGTGCCACTGTTTTATGGTCCTGTGTTTTAGATTTCTTTCTGCCACCAGCCATCAGCTTATTATGATGGAGATTCTTATTCGCATTTGATTATCCTTTTTATTATTATTTTGATTGTTGCATGATTGCTACTTATCGTTTGAAAAGTTTCATCCTCTTCTGCTTGTTGTTACCTTCCATAGGTAACAATTTCATGTGCCCTAATATTTACTAAATTCCATATAAAAGACTGACATTTTCACATTGGTAAGGAATTATTTTCTCATCAGATGGTCCCTGAGACTGGAATAGATGGCGGAATTTTTTTTCCCTTAGATGCTTGCTTTGATGTTGCTGTTTCATAGCCAAAAAAGAAAAATGGGCCATGTGGGTAGCGTGTGGTAGTGGTAGTAATGGTGGTGGGAATGGTGGTATACCATTGATTCTTTAATGTAAATAGGCATGTTTTCTTCTGTACTGATGGGATTGATTTCCCTCCTGGACTCTGGAAAATGTGTAATTTGTTGCTCTAACATGAAAGAGACTGCGTAAAATAGGAGAGAACGGTAAAAAGAGAAATGTATGTTTTTTAAAATGTGAACTCAACTATTCTTAAAGGCTTTGGGAGGACCCAGAAAGTTAGGCACTGATCTGAGTATAGGAAATGTTGTCCTTGTCTGTGGAGTTGACATAATGCTTTTTACTAGTAGCCTTTTAATTACTTACGAGCTATTGCTGCTGGCTTTGTAAGGTGTGAGTAGCCCCTGAGGCTGCTCTGCAGGGTCCGGCAATCCTCCCCCTCGCCATGAAGCCCTCTTAGGCCTGTGACTGGGTGGGAGCGAGTTGCTATGATGGTCTCCTCTGTAGAGCTTTCTCTCTTTGGTCACATTGAAAAGGTTCCTAAATAAATATGGGAAATTACTTCATGCAGAGAGACAATGTTGAAGAAGCAGTTATGAAGATCAAGAATAAGCTTGCCGAACTAGGGTCAGCTGACAAAACTAAAACAATTTAGTTACGAGTTTGTTGTCCTTTATTCAAGGAAAACAATCCAGGGGTTGGGAGAGTCTGGTACCTCACCAACACTGGAGCACGTTTCTGAAGGATTTGGGGCAAGATCAGGTTTTATTGATCATTAGAAGTGGCAACAGGGCATGGTTGTGTGGGGTTGCATACCTGACCTTATTTAGAGAGATCGAAGAACAGGAAAATAAGTATAGAGCCCAGGGTTGGCTTGGCGTTTGGGGATTGGCCGACCGGAAGTACCTTGCTTCCAGTCAAGTGGCGCATTTTCAGGAGCTCGGAAGTTCACTCTGCTGATGTGGCACCACGGGCAAGAGCAGCTCCCACTGGGGTCTAGAAATTTATTTAAACACTAGAGGGTTTTTTTGTTTGGTTTTGTTTTCATTTTTTAATGAGTAGGGAATATGCAGAGATAAAAGAGGAATTTAAGTTAATTACAACAACTAGAAAACCTGAACAATTAAGGATTAAAAAACAGAAATTAGGGAGTGTGTGCAAAACAGAGTATTAATAGTTTATAGTGATATTGAGGTCCATCTATGTGAATATGAAATAGTCATTTAAAATTCTTCATTTAAGAAAAATGTTGTATCTTTAATTTGGAAGTCTTTGTATTTTTTAAAAATATTATTTAAGGATCAATGTCAGGGCTGAAAGAAAATAAACATAAGTTCTTCCTAATTTTTTGAAGTATTGATTTTCTGGCTGAAATACCAACTATTTCTCTGTTACACTCTTAAGGGTAATTATGAGGCTGATGGTGATAATTACTATCATTTATTGAATGTTTGCCCTAAACTTGAGGTGGACAAACTATGGCCCATGGCCAAATCTGATCTGCCACCTGTTTTTATAAATAAAGTTTTATTGGAACATAGCCACGTTCACTTGCTTATGTATAACTTACGGCAGCTTTCACACTACAAAATATAGAGTTGAGTCATTGCAACAGAGACTGCATGGCCCTGCAAAACCTGCAATATTTACTATCTGGCCCTTTACTGAAAAAGTTTGTCAACCTCTGATTTAAGGTAAGCACTATTCTTTGCATACATTATGTTACTTAATTCTTACACCATCTCTAGGAAGTCAGTGTCTTACCCTTCCTTTATAGATAATGAAATTGAGGCTTAAAGATGTTATCGCCTTGTACAGGGACACCCAGTGAAGTGGAAGAGTCTGAATTTGAACCCATGAGGTCTGATTGTAGAGCCTGCACTTTCTCACTGAGTCCAATTTCTTTGCCTTTAGGCTTTAGAGAGGTGGCATATCCTGCTGGTTAACAGCAGGGAAGGCTCTGGAGCCAGATTGTTTGAATGCAAATGACCTTGGGCAACAAATGACTTAACTTCTTTGTGCCTCAGAATATAAATGTCAGCACACTTTACTATTATTAACCTCTTGTTTTGTAAATGAGATTCTAAATCTCCAGAAATTCTTTTTAGTTTGCCAAAGACCTGAATTTGCAAATGACCACAGCAGTATACCACAGGTAGATAGACCACACATACTTCAGAGGAATGATGGCTTTTGAAAGGTGAAATCCTGAGTCAAATGTTAAATTTTTTTTTCTTTATTTTAATTATCAGGTCCTTCATAGACAGCAGTCTCAGCCAGCCAAGGAGAGTTCGCCCCCCAGAGAAGAAGCTCCTCCCCCACCTCCTCCGACTGAAGACAGTTGTGCCAAAAAGCCCCGGTCTCGCACAAAGATCTCCCTGGAAGCCCTGGGGATCCTCCAAAGCTTTATTCATGACGTGGGCCTGTACCCTGATCAGGAAGCTATCCACACGCTCTCTGCGCAGCTGGATCTCCCCAAACACACCATCATCAAGTTCTTCCAGAACCAGCGGTATCATGTGAAGCATCACGGGAAGCTCAAGGAACACCTGGGCTCCGCGGTGGACGTGGCCGAGTATAAGGACGAGGAGCTGCTGACGGAGTCCGAGGAGAATGACAGCGAAGAAGGCTCTGAGGAGATGTACAAAGTGGAGGCCGAGGAGGAGAACGCGGAAAAAAGCAAGGCCGCGCCTGCTGAAATTGACCAGAGATAATGTGAACTCCTACCAGGCAAAGCAATACATCGGTCCAAGGATTTTCTGTTTTAATTTCTTTAAAAACATTTTTTTTTGCTTTATTTTATTTTATTTTTGTCTTTTTTTTTTTTTTGGTCTGTTTTGTTTTTCTTACCTTTTTTGACATTTCTTTGTTGCACAGGATACACCTATAGACTGAATAAGTTCAGTATTCCCGAATCAGACATCGCCTTGGCAAAGACACTAAAGTGTTACACTTTTACAACTGACTGGTCATAGTAATTATAATCACAGGAGACTCTGCCTTCATTATCCTTGCACTTATGGAAGAGACATCAGGCAAGTTCCAGGAGGAAAAGATCTACGAAATAAATGAAGGAAGCTACAAGTGTGTGTGTATATGTATATGTATATATCTATATATTTACATATATATATTAAATTGCATGGGACAGAGAACTTTACAATCCGAAAGAATAGACTGTGAAATGAGTTCTTAAAGAAGAGACTTGTTTATGTATTAAAAAAAAAAAAAAACCACTTCACAGTGAGTCGCTTTGGCTTTTTGATAAACTGCGGCCTGCTCTCAGGGTGGGGTGACTATTTTTGAATTCCTATTTATTTTCTGTGTTTGTCCCTGATTTTTTTTTTTTTTTAATTCTATGGCTTCCTATCTGGCAGCTTGATGGGTAATTTTTGAGGTATGTATTTAACAAAATAAATCAACACTGCCAAAAAGAAAGAAGAAAGTAAAGTGGAAAAAAAAATCAGGGCACCTTAAAATGATACAAGTCAAATTGCTCTTAAGACACAATGCACACTTAAAATGACTCGATATGTTCCGTTATTCAACTTGTCATTCCTGTAGTGAACAGATGCATTTCTGTGGAATTCCAAATGAATAAAACTGTAATTCAGTACAGAGAAAACTTGTCCTTTAAGTGCAGTCTTGATAAAATGACATTTTGACGTTGGACGTATGGAATTCATAGTATGAGCCACGTTTTATTGTGAAACTTGCTTACCTGTTCGTGGCTTCAAATCTTAAAATTAATAAGCCTGCTCATTTAAAAGTTGTTTGTTGTTGCTGTTTTCTCTTTTTTCTTTTTTTTTTTTAAATAGAAAATAGTTCAATGTAATGTTAAGTTAGAAAAGAAGTTGCTGCCCAGTTAAAGGGGTTCCCTCTCAAATAAATCTCCATCCTTCCGTCTCCCAAAAGATGTTTCTTATTTCTGTTTCACGTGGGGCTTCCTCTTCTCCGTACACATTCCATCCACCTAACCAAACGTTTGTGGTCCCTGCTCTCATGCCTCATCCCTTCCCTGGTGTGGCAGCCTGAACAAGAACCTGTTTTTGAATCGTTGTGCAGCTCCAGGCAATAGAGTAAGCGAAGCGATTTCAGTGGAATCACCTACTCATCATAAATGGAAACATCTTCGCAGTTACCTACATAGCAATTACCTTACGTAAAGCAGAACTAATGCCGACTGGCTGTTTAGTGGAATGAGCATTAAAGCTGCAATCTACTATAGCTCTCCAAACCTCCTGTAGCTTCCTCTCCGAAGCACCAGTAGCATTACTTCCCACTTCGACTTAGCGTAATTGCAAGAGGTGACCTCACCTTCAGGACCTAATCCATGCTTCAACGTGGCCATCAAACAGTCCCACACGGTTGGATTTTTTTGGAGTTGTGCTCTCATGCAACCTTGTCAAAGACCTCATGCAATATCACTTTGAAAGTTATTTTCTGTTTACTACACAAACATTGTAATATAACTGTTAATACTATTTATATATTTGAAAGGTATAAAAGGTAGGAGTTAAAAAAAAAACCTCTATGTGTAGATATTAACTCAGAACTTACAATATACAGGGAGAAGACATGTTGCAATACAAGCTAATTCTAGCTGCTCAGTAACCTCTGGAGTTTTTAAAGGGACATTTTCCTGTACTTTTTCAAATAATGATGTTGAAAAAATTCTCTTGATACGAGCGTCACATACCTTTGCAAAAGGATGGTGGTTTGCAGTTAAGCCCTGGGCCCCTCCTTCTGCTTCTGTAGTATGCTGCAGCTTTAATCCGAAAGTCCACGCTTGCTGCTTCCTGATCTCCGAGTTACTCTTTCCAAATTGTCTTCTTACACTGTTGCTGAAGGTCACTCTGTACATGTAATGGAAACTGATTTTGCCAAGCTCTTACAAGGTGGTTCATCTATCGATGGCATCCGCATTTGGTATCTTTTACACTTCAACCAAAAATTTATTAGGTATTTTTCAATGCTAAGTCTTGCCTTTTATTTTTTAATTTCACTGCTGAGTTTGCAGTGATTCTAAGTGAATCTGTGGGCATTTTAGCCTGTGGTCTTGCCAGATCTTTGCGAATTACAATGCATATATGTCTATTTATTCAATATCTGTCATATAATATCTATTTGGAAGAAGAAACTTTCTCTTGTAGTGCCTCTTGACAAAGCACAATTTCCCGCCTTTTTTTTTTTTTTTTGTGAAATGAAAAAACAAATTGTGTTTTATTGCGGTATCAACAATGTGAATAAGGATTAACATATTGTAAATGTTCTTTTTTCCATGTAAATCAACTATCTTTGTTATCACTAAGTGATAATTAATTTTTAACTTATGTGCATTGTTAGGCTGTTAGAATTTTTTGGTTGTTAAAATAAAACGCATTCAATAAATATGACTTTGTTCGTCAAGTATTTTACTGGGCATTGCCTTCTTTCCCATTTAATTTTTCATGTGGAGTGAGACCTTGTGAGTGTCAGAAAAACCCACTCCCTTATTTTAGAAATAAGGGAGCAGCCCCCGCGATTACAGATGTTTGAGTCCTGTATGGAGTTAATTGTACACGGCAATGCGTGTACATCTCTGTGTGTTTAGAAATGCACGCATGCTCACATTCTGGAGTTGGCAACGGGGAAAGCCATTGCGCCAAACGTTTTGTCGTATACAAACAAAACTCAAATGTATAAAGATGTATTTATGGGCTTGCTTCTTTATTTTTCTAGTGAATATTTTCTGTTTATAATTAAAAACCCACAAATGACTGCGTGTCAGGAAACTTTTGGAGCACATATGTCCATGGTTAATGGACATAATAAAAGTCTTTTATATTTAGAGCTGGGGTACCATAATGTGTGCATAGAGGAATGCCGGAAGGATTGATGTATCTGAGAAATGTGTGAAAATGATTTTTTAGAAAGTGCTTACAATGGAAAAAATTGCCCAAAAGACTAAAATTAATAAGGAAGGAGCAAGTGCTTAGCTTCAGAACTGGCAAAGAGAAAGTCAATTAAAAAGTGATTTTATTTTCTTTTGATATTGTAAATTGTCTTGAGAGAGAGAGAGAGAGTGTGTGTGTGTGTGTGTGTGTTTTGCATTTGGTTAACATACAGATGTGATTTTTCTTTCCTTTCTTCCTAGTTTCACTTGCATTTTTTTTTTTTTTTTTTAGTTAACAGCTCACAGACCCTGTAGATAGGTTTTAAGGACAGTTTGTGAATCCTGGATATTTGCAGAAAAGCAGACAGCCCCAAAGCACAGAGTTCTGAAGGTTTTTAAGGAAAAATTAGAGGCTCCATACAAAGCAAAACACATTATTTATGCAAATGTAAATGAATTTTGTGTTTGGGATAAAGACTTGAAAGCATGTGTAAGATAACTGACTTTTAGCACAAGTAACTTCTACATGCATGAGGTTGTGTTTTTAGGGGTCTGACTTCATCATAGGTGACAAACTCGAGTGGGAGGCTCTGCCCAGAGATGGATTGGCTTCTGCCAGAAGTCGGTCTCTGTGCTAGCAACTTCTATGTCCAAGAAACAGTAAGAGGTTTCCTGACTCTATACGTTAAGTCATATTATAGCACTTGAGAGCCATCACTCCATTGGTTGAGTTTTTGTCTCTTTAAAATTTTTCTTAGAGGAGATCTTTTCCTTTACACCGTTATTTCCCCTTCTATAAAGGTTTAAACAAAGATTTAAAAGTCGCTACGTTTTTCCTAAAGGCCCCGCATAGTGCAGTGAGACAGTAAACATTTATTAAACATGTACTCTATGTCAGATAATTTGCTAGGAACCGAGGTGACAAGGGAAAATATATGACTCGATGTTCTCCCCTCAAGGACCTTATAACTTGTTAGAAAGGTTTAATGTAAGTCCAGGAAAAGTGAAATAGTCATACAGTTGTCTGGTTGTCTCCAGACAGAGATTTATTTGTTTAGTGAGTGGTACAAACATGTGCTATGAATTTGGAGAAGGAAATGGTAATTATTTGTGAGCTGGCATGGTCTTGAAAGGTGGATCACTTAGGACTGGCTGCATATAATAGGGGAAAAAAATAATTATGATGCAGACAAGGTAAAAATTCACCTGTTTCTTACAAGAAAGAAACTGCTGAGGTAAGCTGGCTTCATGAAGTTGTCAGGGACTCACATGCTCCCAGCTTCACTTTTCCTGGTGTTCCCATGTTCCTTTTTTCTCATGGTCCAAAAAGATTGCTAGATCTCTCACCATCACGCCCGCCTTCCAGACATCGAGATGGAAGGAGTAAATAAAGGCGTGCTCCTTTTCTTTTGAGGAGACTTCTTCAAGCCCTACACCTGAGTGCAAGGGAGACTAGTAAGTGTTTCTAGCTGTCCTATTAATTCCAGAGAAGAGGAGGGATGTGAATACTGGGCAGGCACCTAACAGCCTCTGCCACAGAGGATATCGGGAAAGATGTTGAACATAACTGATAGGAAGAAGATAAGTGAAAAGCACATTTGCTCTGTTGTTACTCCCTGTACCCTGCACCCCCTCCTCCTCACCACCCGGAGTTCCTTCCCTGGCCAGATGTAAGGATCAGCCCAAGCACCATTTCTTCCAGGAAGCCCTTCTTGGTCTGCTGTACCAGTGTGCTTACGAATCCTTCTGTGCTCACGTGGTGCCCAGGTGTCCCACCGTCACAGGACTGTCACAGGACTTGTGGCACATTGTGGTTGCTGTGGTTGCTCACTGCGAAGGTGTGGAGTCTTCCTTTGCATTCGTCCATGCAGAGGACAGGGGTAGGCAGGGGGAGGTGACACAGGTCCTGTGGAGAGAGGTGTGACAGTGTTTCTCGGGATGAGCATGCCCCCAGGACTGGCATGTTGAGTCAGAGACACATATGAAGACTGAAATGTGCAATGAGGGACAGGTGATTTCAAATGCTGCCGATCCGTTGTCGCCAGGACATAGTGGAGCAGGGTGGAAAGCCCTCCACAACTTGCGTTTTCACCCTGGTATCACACCACCTCTTTTTCTCATGTCCTAGAATGTCCTAGAAAGGCTGTATGAACTGAACATCAATTTATTGGCCAGCATACTTTATATGAGATGACCTCTTGACTTCTCTTAACACACTTTTTCATAATCTTATCTGAGTGTGACATTTCTGATGGAATTTTGTTCTGAAAGCAAAGCCTATTTTTAAAAAAACACCATGCTCTGCTCGTAAAACTGTCCCAGAAGGATCTAGAAGTAGCTTCTTCAGTGACATTTTAAAAGGTTTAAAGTGTTACCTTCACATATGGAGAAATAATTACAAAAATATTCCATTAACACTGTAATAAATAGTGCAGAGCAATGATTAATTAAAGAGAGAACTATAATTTATTCACTATCCATTAACGGGCATAATCCCATTTTAACGTAAAACAGCAGAGACTAAAGGAATTCTGGGAGGCTCAGTGACAGCTTTGGACTGAGCATACCTAGGGACCCTCCCTCTGCTCAAGAAAGAGGTAAGGAGAAAAATTCTTTATAATTTCAGTCTGTCTCCAGTTGCTTGTGAAGAGGCAGTGAACTCTCCTAGTACCGTCTCTGAACACTTTTGCAGCTTAAGTTATTTTTCAGACCCACAGTTTTCTCTGTGGGAAATGAAAATAATAATTCATATATTTCAGAATTGTTATTATTAAACAGAATAATATTTAGGTAGAAGCATCTAGAACAACCTCTTCCTTGATTTCCTCTATCCTTCTAAGAGAGAAAGAGTAGGATAAAATAAGATGTTATAAATGACTTAAAATAATTCAGGTGAGTTTTAAAGTAGGATCAAGTCTGATGTTTCAAAAGTCGGGTTACAGGATTTCAAGCTTTTGTGCCTAGAGATGCCTGAGTGGCTCAGTCCGTTAAGCCTCTCACTCTTGATTGGGCTCAGGTCATGATCTCAGGGTGGTGGGATCGAGCCCCCAGTGTGGCTCCCTGCTCAGTGCAGAGTCTGCTGGAGACTCCCTCTCCCTTGGTCCCATCCAGTCATGCGCGCTCGCTCACGCTCGCTCTCTCTCTAAAGTAAATGAATAAATCTTAAAAAACAACAACAATAAAGCATATGTGCCTAAAGGGCTACTCTGCTCTAATCCCTGCTTTGTGCCTCCTCTCTCCCTCTCTTCTGTTCTCCCTATTACATCTCTTCCCTTCCTGCTCTCCCTTCTTTGCTTCCTTTCTCCCTTTCAAGAGCTAGAATGTGGTTTTCTTTCTTAATGAGAAAGAAAATGAATGCAATGTTTTAGTAGTCTTCTGAAATCTTCAAAGTGAGTTGCTTAAACCGGATGGCACTGAGCTCTTGTTTTTCTCCTGCTTCATCCCTGCTTGTTTTGTTGGCTGATCCTTTCCTTTCTCTGCAGAGCCGCCATGGTGGGGGGCGGGGCTGCTCTACAGCGTTCCTTCTCCGCTCCTCCTCTTCCTGGATCTGCGCTCGTTCCTCATTCACTGTCTTGATGCTTAGGGTGCCCGTATGCCCACAACACTCCAGTTTCTTCTCCAGATCTCTAGACGCTTCTGTTCCGCTGCCCGCTCGGCACGGGGCTTGGACGGCACACTTCACGCAGCTCAAAATGACCTCCTTGTCTTCTTCCCAAATGTGCCCCACCCAGCTGATGGCAACTCCAGCCTTCCAATTGCTCGGACTTAAAACTGCGGGTTTATTCTTTAGTCTGTTTCTTTTCTGTCAGCCAAGTTCTTTTGGGTCTGCCTTCCAAGTATATTCACAATCTAACAAACTCTCCCCTTCTTTCTGCTCCCAGCTTGGTTGGAGCCACGTCCTCTCACCGGATCTGAGCCTTCCTGACCTCCTTCCCTTTCACTCTCCCCCGGCTTCCTGGGCTCCCGCCACATCAGCCTCCTGGTTGCCCGAAATACACAGGCCCACTCTCGCCTTTGCTCTTCTTCTACCTCTTGGCTCGGCTAGGAGAGCTCCCCCTGCCCCCCACTCCGTAGGTCAGCTCCCGCCGCCACCCCCCACCCCCAGCCTGGTCAGCTCCCTCCGCCCCCCCATAGCCAGGTCAGCTCTCCCCCGCCCCCCGTAGCCAGGTCACTCTCCTCCATCCCCTCCAGTCCACTCAGATGTCACCGCTTCAGTGAGGACTACTCCGACTAGCTTATTGGAAATTGCAAACCATCCCTACCCCTCCTCTTGGATCCCTTTTCTCTTATCCTACTTTAATTTTTTTCATAGCTTTTAACATAATCTATAATTTACTTATTTTTCATTATTTTATTTATTTGTCAGTCCCCTCACCATCCAATGAAAACACCAGGAGGGCACAGAAGTTGTTTTGTTTTGTTTTTAACCAATAAATGTTTAAGTGGGGTACGTTTCATAGTTTTTATCTAGTTGGATTTTTCAATTTTCAGTTTCAGGCAGGATTAGGGATTTGAATTACTTTATAGAGATGAACTTCATCTGAATATTTCTTTAATGCATAACAAAGGCACCGAACACCTCAGGAACCACTAAGACTGCCATTTGTAAGCCCACATCTGAGTCATTCATTCGGGTCTGTGATTCTCTGCTTTCTTTGAAGATATAATCACTGAACCACAGATTTTGTTGTCTAGCACATCCTCTTATTCAAACAGAAATCCCCTCTCAGGTTGGAAGCCTCCTTGGCTGGAGGCCATTCAGCCTTGTCCCTCCATGACTAGGAGCTTATGACTCTGGAAATCAGCCCGGTCCACCTTTGCTCAACCCTGCTGTCCCTGAGCAATCACCCTAGGCAGCGTTTGCTCTTCTAGTAACCACCTCACGTATCTGAGCTCACACTGGAGCAAAACCCCTTACGTTCTTAGGTTTCCTGTATGAATCATGTGATACAGGTACCTAGGAAGCTTATGTCATTTAAACTGTATGAATACAGCTTAGATCAAGGAAAGCGTTCATCCTACCCTCTTCAAACTAATCAGGACACCCTCATTATAGCATTCTTCTCGGTTTGGGATGACATGCTTTGGAAAAATATTGGTAAATTGATGTATATTCAGAAGACAGAAAGTAACTAGGATGGTGAGGAGCCTTGAAAGCTTATTTTCTATCAGTTTATTCTATTCTGTGATTTTCTTATCAACCAACAAAACAAACTTATGAAATATCTATTATATTGAAGTCACTGTGAGGGAAACAAAGTCAGGATCTGTAGTTGACAGCAACAGAACTAACTTGAGCCACATAAGCAAAAGAAAGAATTTGCTAGAAGACATTAGAGTGCTCGGAGAATTCCAGGGAGAGTTAGAAAATCAGAGTGAGACGTTAGAGTCAAGGTCCCAGACTACTCTGGTGGAGACCACACTGCTTCCCCCTTCCCCATGGGGCACAGACATCAGAACTTGGTTCTCTGATCTTGGGCACGGATACCACCTGCAGAACCTCTGCCTCTCGTGCCTCTGAAGTCTGGATGGCTCCACTATTGCTCCTAACAGAAAGGAACCCATGTGGCATACTTTCTGTTGTTCCATTCTCTTCCAAATCAAAGTGTCATGCAGGTGTGACTGACTGAAGTTGTGTAAGTCATGTGCAGGGAAGGTTGGGAATGTGAATTCCTATCTTCTGTCTTAGGGAAATATGGATTCATAGGTGGGAACTTCGCCAAATGTAGGAGACATAGTCAGAGGTACTCAAGGCTGAAAAGCATGCCAAATGGGGTTATTAGACTGTGAGCTCTTTGAGGAAAGATGCTGTGTCTTATTCAAACAACATGGTGTTTGGTTTGAAATCAGAAAGATCTGGTATGAATCTTGACTACCCCACTTCTTAGCTTTCTATGACTTTGGGCTATTATTTAACCTGGTTCTCAGTTTTCACATGGATAAAAAGATGAAAATAATACCTGGCTTGCAGTATTTTTGTGTATGACAATCATGATTAAAGCATCTAAAGCATAGCGCCTGCCTGTAAATGATGGGTTTCTCTCGATACCTTTATAGTCCTATGACCGAGGATGGTGCTTGGTGTAGTGTTGAATTTTTTAAAATATGGGAATGTTTATGGAAGTCATGGTATTTGCCTTCAAGAAAAATGTCAGTGGGCAGGTAACATGTAAACCTCAAAATACTAAAACCCAAAGTGGAACAACCTAGACCCACTGTGGGTGGGAATGTCAGTGTCCTCCAAGGTGCCGATGTTCGTTTTTATTAGTAGAAAGTAGGAGCAGCCTCAAGTTATACTTAGTCCTGATATTTTACTCAGAGTGACTGAGTGTGAACTTGGTCAAAGGCAAAATCATATCCATCAATCATTCTTCTTCATTTTTGTATTCAATCGGATATTACTAAATATTTACCAATCGCAGGCTAACTCATTAGATTATCTGGGAACACATTTTATAACGAATTCCAGGGTGGGCAAGCATCAGATTTGTTCGAGCATCCTTGAACATCAGAAGGACCATCAAAACATAAGAGAACTTTCTCTACCTCGTAGACCGCTCACAGATAACACTGTTTTGAAAGCCTCCAGACTCAAACTGGAGCAACGGGGTTTCAACCAATTATGGGTCAAAATACTTACACGTAATCAAAGTTTGTTCCTGCAGGTAGTCTTGAGGCCCAGTTCTAGTGGCAGTGAGGTGGCCTGTTGGGTTGGAAACAGCAGGAAGACTCTGCAGTCTTCAGCATCAGTATAGAACTGGAGTAATTATGCAAGCCTTCATCAGCAAGTGTGCCTCTCAACTATCTGCTACTTTTGAAACGGCTATTTTGGGAAGATAGTCCATAGTGTTATTGCCAGACATTAGGATTCCACGGACCAGTAATATCCAACCCCACGAGACTTGGGGACCAACAGAGTTGTTGAGTTTTATATTGGTAAATAAAACATTCAACAAACAATATGAAATATAAAATGGCATCTGCTCCACCAGCATTACATTAGAGAACGGACTTTTAGCACCTACCAGAGTTGGGAGGGCATAATCTTAGACTAAAGCATGAAGAAAGTTAACCAATCTGCAATGGAATGTATATGTCTTGGTCTTCTTTTTCTCCTTTGTCTGGGGAGCAGTGAAAACTCTATCACAGCCCAGAAGTTGACCGCAGATGACATTTGAGAACTGCTGGTTTGAGGAATACACTGGGTATTTACTTCCCCAGATACTCTGTCTTTTGATTAAGTCAGGCACCAGAAGATCCACACTGAAACCGAAATGAGCTCAGCATACTAAGAATGGACTTAACTGTGTTTTGCCCTATCAAGGTTTGTTCCAAGAAACTGCTGCCACGTGGACCTTACCATTGCTTTTGCTGTTTAGCTAATGATGCAGCTGTTGTCTCTAATGTCCGTCACTGGCTCCCAAGTCAAATTCCACTTGAGAAACTTCTTAGAGTTGGAAGTGAAAAAGATCATTATCTCTCCAGTAGAACAGTTATGTTATTTTCTTTTGATGATAATGTGAACAGTTGAACTTTTTGAGTTGTCTTTTTTGCCCCAGCTACTAGGAAGCTCGGGGTCAACTTTAATGTTACTCATAGCTACTGAATTAACCCTGTACTTCTAAATAGGAAACAGGTGACACCTGAAATTACCCAGAAAACTGAGCTTAGAGAGTACAGAGATTTTAGTAGCAAGTTATTTAAAAATTAAACCTAATAAATCCATCCATCCGAAGAGACCAAAGAACTCCCCCCAAGTTCATGTTTGGGACTGACCTCATGTGATCGTGCAGGTTGTGCACAGCACAGGTGCGCTGCGTCCAGGGAAAGAGGTAGCGGTGGCTCAGCGAATCACGTGCTTTGGTGTGGGGTCTGCTTCTGTCCAGAGAAAGAGGCCCTTTTTTCTAATGAGCACCTAAGGTGCAGAATGGACCAGGAGCGCCCCCGCCCATGCACGCACAGATCCGTTCACTGTGCGCGTCCTCGTTCAGCACCCGCTCCTCTGCCATCAGAATCCCACACCTAAGGAGCTTCGGAGTTGCAAGCACAGGGAGCTCTCCTAGGCCGTCCTGGGCTTTGCCAGGGCTTGAGGCCACGCTGCCTCTCTGCCTCAGTGGACTTTGGGCAACGACAGAGCTTTGCCTCAGCAGAATCTCCACCGTTCTTCCCGCCTCTGAGCTTTAGTCGGAAGGCCAAGACGAGAAACAAGAGAGCTACCAAAAGCAACACAAAATTGTTAGTCAGAACTTTTGACTGATTGGTGCCTCCAATTTCCCCCAACATGCCAGATGTACAGCTTTTTACTGTATGTAGTTACATATGTGTCCTTTGCATAAAGCCTCTCTGGCTAAACCTCAATCCCTAACTATTATATATTCTGAATAAAAGTGAAACATCTCAGCATTTGCAAAAATTCAAGATTTATCAACATATTGAGCTTTTACTAAGTCATGAATTCTTGATTTGTATTCACAGTGCTTTTACATATTCATAGCCCTCTTTAGCCAAAGATCTTCAATATTCATTTACTATGGAGTGGTAAGTATATATTATTCAACTCCATTTACCAATGGGTAAACTGATGCCCAACTGAAGGCCTGATCAGAGAAGCCGAATAAAGAGCAAGATGCTCTTAGCCCCTCAGAGAGAGCTTGCTCCAGCTGTCTCCCTCCAGAAATAAAGGCCCAAGGCCTGCTTGTGATTCTCACTTCTCAAGCATCAGGGGAATCAGAATTTTTCCTTCTGGATTTGTTGGAATGTCTTGGATAGAGTTTTCTCTTAAAGTGCATGGGACACAAGAATAGCCCAGGGGAGTGAAAAATAGCCTTCTTCTAAATTGCTTCAAATCCATGAAGGCAAAGGTTAATTGAGCAGATTAGTTCCTCTTAAACTTGGGGGAGAACAGGTAAAGAGAATCATTCATTTGCTCCAATAACCAATTAATGGCATTGATTGGGTGAGAAGGATCCTGTCTCTCCCACTTTTATTAGAGAAACAGAGGTCAATTTTCTTAATACCTTCCTTTAATGCAACCTATTTCTTTAGTTTCTGAATAATTTATTGAGGATTCTAACAACATATTTATGAGGTGCTGATTGAAGGGGCATTTAAAACATAAGAAAAATATTTCTGGCCAGATTTAGAAAATTATAAGGGAAGAAACTGAAATGATCCCATAGAAGCAACCAGCCTCTAACACACCAAAAAGGAATGTCAAGACTTATGATTGTTTTTGAAACTATACAAATAATGTACTAAATACATTTCTGTACGGAGATAGTATTCTGCAATAAACATTTTTTTTTTTAAAGTATGCCTTGTGTGATATTGAAAGGAAGACTGTCTTAAAGGGTTAATCTGGGGGGAAAGTGGCTATCCTGCTCCCTAAAATGTTCACTTGAAAGCTGGTGGTTGACAGGCACAGTCTCTATTTCACTCCAAAACAAATAAAGTAAATGTAATTATTCAAGATTTCAACTACATGAATGTCTGTTTTTATCAAAATGTGTGGCTCTTCAGATGGCGAAATGATAATGCATAGCGTTATTGTTGATTTTTGTTAATAAGCACACAATGTAAACTGAGCTCGTAATTATCTAGAACAATAGTCCCCGTGATAGAAGTGTTCTACATCTGTGTTGTCTACTGTGGTAGCCCCTCACACATGTGTGGAGTTGCCACATTTTGCAACAACAAAAGACAAGACGTAGTCCAATCTTAATTTCAGATAAACAACAAGTAATTTTTAGTATATGTATGCAATATTTGCGTACCATGTAATATTTGAGTCAATGAATGTTAGCTATTATTATTATTATTACTGAAAAGTAGTATTAATTCATTTTATTTGTGTTTGGGTAGAAAGGAGTCCATAGATTCGCAGTGCAAAAGACAGCAAAAGAAAGTTCTTTGAGGTGGTAATGGAAAACCAGGAAATCAAAAAGTCCTATAATGTGGAATACAATGAGTCCTGATTTCTTTTGGACTCTGTAGGCTTTCACCATTTCGTAGCCAAAAACTATGGCTGGAGACCAAGATGCATCTTTAAATGTTTTTTTCTTTAGCATTTAACTACAATCTGAATTTCCGACTTACCTCAATTTATGCAACAAGTGTGTCTCCTGAAAAGTTGCTTCAAGTCAGTTTTACCTGAATCAAATAACTCAGGATTTGTGCTCTGTTTAAAGGAATACTGAGACGGGAAAATATGTGTATCTACGTATACACACACACACACACACACACACACACACATACACACATAAATGACAAGTTATCATATATAACAAATCATCAACCCCATCATTTAAAACATTTTTGATATGCATATCTAATTGCTTTGAAGGATGGTGTTTCCATGAGTATCTGGGCAGGGAACAGATGGCACGTGCCAAGTGTTTAACTAAAATGAGGTTAATGAAGGGCCTGTTTATAGAGGTGTGGTTAGTGTTAAAGGAACCAAGGAGGGATGCTGGGCAGCTCTTACCACGCGTAGGTATTAAGAGGGCCGGAGGTGGAGGGTTAAGAGGCGCTGTGTGGCTGGATCTTTGGCCTCAGACACTGAAGACCACAGCAAGGCAAGGGGGGGCGGTTGCATAAAACCTTCTTCCTCTTCTGTGTTTTGGTTCCTCCCATTGGCTCAAACCAACTTGAAGCCAGTGGCCAGAGGGGTCTGCACGATGGAAACAATAGAGGTCATGCTCCGGGCACAGAGCAGGGCAGCGGAGGGTGAAGGACAGATGGGAAGGGAAGAGAGAGAACGGCCAGCACAGAGAGTACCTATGCTTTATTTTTTTGAGACTCAAGACACATGTTTGTGAATATTATGGAAATAGACAAAGTCCCTATTCTTGTGTGTGAGTTTCCATCACTGAGTTAGTTTGGAAAATTTTATGCAAAATTAAGTCAGTCTTAGGATGTCTGGTCAGTTTTGTACAGATAAGGAGTGTTGCATGTTGGAGTCATATTATTTATGTGGAACACAGACAAGAATTTTGCCCTAAAGTTGTATTGTGTGTGATATGAGTGTCACCCACACCAAAAGCATTACGTTCACATGTTGCAGTATATCAAGATAACAGCAGTGCTCTGTCTTGTTCTCAGCTCACGTGCATACGGTCTATTCGGAAGAACCACATGGTTAAAATGAAGATGATTCTCACAGTAATTGGTGGTTTCTTGTAAGATTTTATTGGGGGGTAAAGGAATATATAATTTGTGTGTGGAAGTTTGTATTACTCGTGCTGCCATCTTTCTCATGTGCGGTAGGGGAGTATTTTTTAAAAATTAATAAAGACTCCTTCCCTGTGTGAGCAACTACTATAGAGAGTCGATTAAAAAATTTACCTTGAAAAAAGACGACATTTCTTTTGTGTGTCTGCTCCCAGAGACACACTTCTTGTTTTATCATGTTTTCCTTTAGAAGTCATACTCCAAATAGTCCTAAAAAGACCCTTCCATGATGGAAATGTTATGTGTTCTTATTTAGAGTGCCATCATTAAATGCAAAGAGGCCAGGGTGTGGGACCTTCAGCAATTTATTTAACCTCTCAGTGCATTCGTTTAGTGATCTTGGAAATGGTGGGTCATAGTATCAATCTCACTGAGTTCTAAGGATTTTATAAGTTAATATATTCCTGGCACATAGTATATGCTCAGTAAATGGTAGCTATTGTTTTGAATATTATTATACACTCATTTCATTTGCGTTTGGGTAGAAAGGAACTTGTTAAGTCTGAAGTCCAAAGGGCGACAGAGTAGCTTCTCCGAGGTGGTAATGGCAAACTCCGAGTTCCACAGCTTGAACAGATGTATTTTAAGAGATTACCTACTACAGCCACTAAAGCCAGAGAAGTTAAGCGGTTCACCTACCATCTCTTGGCTACCATCTAGGGCCCTGCTTGCTGCAGGGCTGGTTCCTCTCCTCCCCCACGCTGCCTTTCAAGAGCGCGCTGGAGCCTGCTCGAGCCGGCCGAGTGGCTGCTGCATTTTTGGGAATGTTGTGAGCTAATGGCTAAACATAGCCATTATTAAAAATTAGATTACATAAACTTACGATGAAATGAATTTTATTAAAACAAAGGGGATCCTCAAGACTTATCGCTACATACTTATTTTCCAGCATTACTTGGGCCCTTGAGTCGTTTCCATCTGCAGGTGGTAGAAATACTACGTAATGCTGTGTTGCTTGCTTCCCTTGGGTGGTGGCAGGATTTATACCATACAAACTGGTAAATGCTACAAGTCAGCACCCCCTTTTTTGGGAGGTGGGGGGAGAGTTGGTTTTTAAACATTTACCATGACGCCACTGGTTGGACCTTGCTGCTTTTTGTTAGTGCAAAAGGGGGATAGTAGGTATTACATTGAACCAAACTTATTAGAAAGCTATGCCGGACAGATGATTTCAGGGCAGTAAAAGGCACAGAATGGGAAATTGATTTTAGTCGTTAATGAATTCTAATGAACAGCGATGCTGGAATACTGATCTCCTGATGTAAATTGATCCCTCATAAAGGGCTGTTGAGATCAATGGGTGAGGTACTGATGAGAAATCAAGTGGTTTTTGCCAGAGCTCTCCCTAAAGAGAGCCTGTACCAGAGAGAGGTGACGAGGAGGATTCAGAGTGACCCCACCAGTCACTCCACCGTAGTTCCTGTGAAAGAACAATTCACAGAACGCATATGCTATCCACAAGGAGAGAAGCATGAAAACACCATTTTTGCTGAAGCCATTGGGTCTGTAGTTTCTCACCCTCACCGGGGTCCTCTTCCTGAACAAGAATGTCTTCCCTCTCACCGTGGAGAGGGGATCAGGCTTTAATTAGCCAGGAACATTGAGACCCTTAATTTAATGCCATGTCAAATTAATTACCTTGTTTGTCTTTATTCACTTTTTATTATTTCTGGTCCCAGGAAAGCTGTGACTGAACAATCTCTTTATATCTCTGGTCATCCCCCTTGGGTAGGACAGGATCTCTGAAAACCATTCACAGACTTTGTTACGTGAGTGTGTATGCTTCTTTTAATGTCCCTTTTTTGTTAATTGACAGCTCATCTTTTAAATATCTTTTGTCAAATTCTCTGTCTGGAACTTGAGTGAGGTCAGATTGGGAATCCTGAAACATTAATCTGGGGCGTGAGACAAATCAGGGGACAGGTGCGCCTGGTGGGTAGATCTAGAAAGGCTCCAGAACCGTCCACCGAGGAACTGCACAGGATCAGGGAGATCTAGCTGCAATGGCACGACTTCGGCCATGAGATGGATGCAGAGACAGGGGTCCAGTCCCGGGGATAACCGGTCAGGAGAAAGTGCGGTCTGGTGAAGGTGTGGCTGGATTCGAGGGATCCATTATGGGTCTGTGTCCTGGTGCCTGACTTTTCAGGTTAGAATCCTTGAGTAGGTATAAAAGCTCTCTATACCTCAGTTTCCACAGGTATAAAATGGGAATAATAATAATTCTGCCTATATTACAGGGTTGTGAGAATTAATTGACTTAATACATGTGAAGTGATTGGCTACTATTGTAATTATTATTTGCTATTTCATGGGCATCATGTTAGGCCTTTCATACACATTATAACATCAGATTTCTCAACAGTTTTTTTTTTTTTAAGATTTTATTTATTTGCGAGAGAAAGAGAGCATGAGTGCGATCGTGCACTCACAAGCAGGGGAAGGGGCAGAGGGAGAGGGAGAAGCAGACTCTTGCTGAGCAGGGAGCGGGAGGCAGGGCTCAATCCCGGGACCTGGAGATCATGATCTGAGCTGGAGGCAGATGCTTGGCTGGCTGAGCCACCCAGGTGCTCCCTCAGTTTTCTTAAGTCTTATGAATTAAGAAATGTGTTTGACTCCAATATGTAAAGAATTTAGAGTCATCACAATAAGAAAAATGCTGAACAAACTAAAAACCAATGACTTTTATTAGATTCCTCAGAGAATTGAGGTCACAGGGCACACTGCCACCCCAAAAAGCTAGATAGAGAGGAGAATGCAGAAAATCACAGCTCAGTCGAGTTACTGGGAGCAGAAGCAACTGCAGCCAGTAACTGACAGGAACACGAAAATGGCAATCAACAAATTGCTGGAGACTGAATGTGGATGGAGATTTCAAACCCCTGGAGGCCCAGACTTAGGGGAGAGAGGATATGTTTTTGTGGGTTTTACATCCAAAAACCGCCAGGTTTTCAAGGTGAAGACAGCAGAAAAATTCCCTCATGCTTCCAGCAGAGGGAGGGGAAAATAACCCTTTTGAAATCTGCCCAGAGCATGTAACAAAGGCCTGCCCCTTAAGGGAAACTACTTTTCTGGACCCTTATCTGACCTTATCTGATCAGGGGAAGAACAATTAAACAACTCCAGCCGCCTATAGCTTTCCTGCTTTACATCATGGAAGAAAAAAATAAGGCTAAGAAATTCTCCTGAATGTCGCAGCTCAGGGACTCAGGCCCTCTAAGAAACTTGAGATTTAATCATAGAATAGGATACTTCCCCTCTCTGACATCTTATCACTAGATCCACAGGCTGTGGTATCATAACAGTGGCTCCAACTAAGAGAGTTGCAAGACACATACTCTATTTAAGAAAGAGTTTCTTAGGGAAACCCAAAGGAACCCAGAGGAGAGGGAGACGATAAGAGGCCAAAGGAAACTGAAGTGTCTGTCACCTACCACCACAGCAAATGTTAGCAGCCAGCCACTAGCCCGATGAACGTAAAACCCTACCCTGAAAGCCTGATTACCTCAGTTCTTATTTCCAGATGCATTATGTCCTGCTTTCAACACAAAATTACAAGGTATGCCAAAGGAAAGGAAAAGAAAAAAACACAGTCTGAAAAATGAGAACATCCATCAAAACCAGACTTTGATATAACACAGGTTTTGGAATTATCAGATAGGCAATTTAAAATACCCATGATTAGTATGTTAGTGTTCTAATGGAAAAAGTAGCCAGCATTCAAAAGCAGGTAGGTAATGTAAACAGAGACATGGAAACTCTAAGAGAGAACCAAAAGAAATGCTGGAAATCAAAAAACTGTAACAGAAATGAGGAATGCCTTTGATGGGTTCTACAGTAGACAAATCGGGCCCTGAGGTGGGGGAAAAATCAGTGAGCTTGAAGATAGGTCAACAGACAAAATAAAATGCAAAGAGCAAAAAGAAAGAAAAGAATGGAAGAGAATATCAAGAATTGTGAGACGATCACCAGGGGTGTAACACACTTATAATGGGAATACCAGAAAGAGAAGAGAGAAAGGTGGAGAAGAAATATTTGAAGACAGAATTTTCAAAAATTATTGAGAAACATGAAGCCACAGATCCAGGAAATCAAAGAACACCAAGCAAAGATAAATACCAAAATTTCTACATGTAAGCATTTCATATTCAAATTGCAAAACAACAAAGAGAAAATCTTGAAAGAAGGCAGACAATAAAAAAAAAAAAAACACAACCCACTTTATCTATAGAGGAATAGGGATTAGAATTATATCAGACTTGCCATGGAAGCAAAAAAAAGAGATGGAGAGAAATATTTAAAGTGTTGAAAGAAAAAAACCCCATCAAATCAGAATTCTGTATTTAATGAAATTATCCTTCAAAAGCGAAACAGATACCTATGAAACTAACATAATATTGTATGTCAATTATACTTCAGTAAAAGAAGTAAAGAAGAAATAGAGATTTTCTGAGACAAACTGAAGAAATTTTGTCTCTAGTATGGCCACTTTGCAAAAAATGCTATAAGTTCTTCAAGGACATGGAAAATGGTATAGATCAGAAACTCAGATCTACAAAAAGAAAGGAAGACTATCAGAGAAGGAGTAAAGGTAAAATAAAATCCATTATTATTCTAAATTACTTGAATCGATGATGGTTTGTTCAAAATAAAAACAGCAGCAGTGTATTGGGTGATTACAGCTAATAAAGAAGGGAAATGAGTGGTAGCAATTTGAGCAGGGATGGGAGGGGAACTGGGAACACTCACTGCATAAGGTGCTTGTACTAACTGTTAAGCCAAGTGTTACTACAGTGTGGTTTTAGATTAGTTGTAAATGTGTACTGCAAATTCTAGGGTGGCCACTAACATTTTTTAAAGAAAAAAAAAATTGATATGCTAAGAGAGGGGAGAAAGGGAATCATATAAAATGTTCAAATAAAAACAGAGAAGACAGACAAAGAGGGAAAAATTAAAAAGAAACAAATAAAAAACAAGAAATGTAAAACAATTAGAAATGGAGTAGGTATTAATCCGAATATATCAGTAATCCCATTAAATGTGAATGGTCTAAATATAGGAATTAAAAGACAGACCATAGAAAAGATCAATGAAACTAAGAGCTGGTTTTTTGAAAAAAGTAAACAAAGTTGACAAATCTTTAGACTCGCCAAGTAAAAAGAGAGAGGACTCAAATAAAAAAAAAAATCAGAAATGAAAGAGGAGACATTGTAACTAAAACCACAGAAATACAAAGGATCATAGGAGACTATGAACAATTAAACGACAGCAAATTTGACAGGTTAGAAGTGGACAAATTCCTAGAAACATGCTATTTACCATGAGTGAATTATGAAGAAATAGAAAATCTGAACAGACCAATTACTAGTAAGGATTTGAATCAGTAATCAAAAACTACCAACAGCCCAAAGTTCAGGACCAGATGACTTCACTGGTGAATTCTACCAAACATTTAAAAAGAGTTAATACCATTTTTTTTTCTTTAACTCTTTCAAACAGTAGAGAAGGAGGGAACACTTTCCCTCATTTTCCAAGGCCAGCATTACTCAGATAGCAAAACCAGACAAGGACACCACAAAAAAAGAATATCATAGGCTGATATTTCTTATGAACATGGAAACAAGTCCTTAATTATAACAAATGTACCATGCTAAAGCAAGATGTTAATAATAAGCGAGTGTGTGTATGGGGGAGGGGTATACAGCAACACTGTACTATGTGTTCAATTTTTCTGTAAATCTAAAACTGCTCTAAAAATCAGTCTATCAAGGTTTTTTTGTTTGTTTTTGTTTGAAGAAATGCATCCATTTCATTGATGAGAACTCTGAGGCTCAGGGCTCAGAGAAGTTAAGGTGCTTAATGAAAGCCGCTCACGGAGCAGTGGCTGTGACAGTAGATCATCCCGGTGGGAACTCAGGAGCCAAGGCACAGAATAGGAACCCGTTTCCTAATCTGGGCTTAGTTAAACAGGTGGATTCTGTTGTGGTGTGAATGTGGGGTCCCAGAAACTGTAGTTTAATAAGCCTTCCAGGTGATTCTGATGTGTACTAATGCTTGGGGAGTCAGGAATAGAGCTGGGGCTGGGCTTAGTTTGAGAGCGAGGGGGAGCGAGGTGGGGGTCTGTATGGAAGCCTGTCTGCTCCAAGAGACCACTCCTGGGTGTGACGTGGGACTGGTTGAGATTGCCCCAGCCAGAATGTATACAGAAAATAGAATATCCATTCCATCTGCAAAAACTTGTCCATGGAATTTAGGAGAAAAACACTTACTTTAATCCCATTTCTTTGCAGTGAGAGTAAGAAGGAAATACATATACTTTCTTCATCATCATGATTTGGTATTCGCAGTAGAAACACTTCATTCAACTGACACATACTTATTGAGTGTCTACTGCGTGCAGGCATTATCTGAGTCACTCAGACTTGAACGGACCATCCTGGTCTGTTGCAGCCTTCATTCTCAAGGGGACAAATAAACAGAATTTTTTAAAAACTAAGGTAATGATAGGTTCTTTACCTCAATATAGCTTGTATTTTTGCCTCTCTCCTCAAATATGTGATGTGAGGAGCCTCATAGGAGACTTCCTGCCTGAGTCGCTTCATGTACCCCATTGATTTATAGATCTGGGGTGAGCAGATGTCCAGCATCTCCTTCCATGCAGAGAAGAATTATGTGCTTGAGTTGTTGCTGAATTCATTCTCCATGTGAAGAAGAATGTACATGTTATGTTGTTTTGAATATTGCACGACCAAAAGAAAAAGAAAATAAACCATACAAAAATAACTGCATGACACATTTAAATTTACCAAAACAAGGAAATTCCAAATTAAGGCCAAATATTCAGGACCACACTGCCTTTTGAGCCGCATCGATGTGAGTGTTACCAACCAGGATTCTTTCTTCACCTGGTGTTTGCTTGGCTTGTCATTTTGACACTCAGCAACTTAGTCACTACTCAGGGAGAAATGATCCCCATTCCCTCAGGTTGTCCTCTCTGTTTTCTTTGCTGGGATTGGTATTTAGAAGAATTTTTATTAAGCAACTTCAAACAGGAGGGTTTGTTTATTTCAACTTTGAAAGTTGATCTTCTTTATTAAAAGTGGTGGCACTGCAAAAGAAAGATCAGAATTGATTTCAATAATGTTTAAAATATATCTCCACCCTAAATAAAAATCAAAGAAAGCCAGGGAGTAAACTCCCAAAGCAAGGAGGCTATTAGGGAAATTGTAGAGGAAGTATAAACCTCTGACTTTGCAGGGCCATGTGCTGGAACAAAGTGAGAATTGCCGTTGCAAGTCTGTGCTCTCCCAAAGGGAAATCAAGAGATCTTCATCCCTCTTATTACTATAATTTTCTCCCCTGACTTGCTAAGTCTACTCAAACTAGCTTTTCCAAACTTTAGATCAGTAGCTTTCGAACTTGACTGCATTTAGAATCCCATGGGGAACTTTTAAAAATCCCAATGCCCAGGCCACACACCAGAACAGTTATGTCAGAATTTCTGAGGATGGGATCTGGACAACAGCATTTTTAAAGCTCCCCTAGTGATGCCATTGGGCATGCAAGTTTGAGAACCAGTGCTCTGAGCAACTAGTTCATAAGCCTCATACTCGGCAGTGATGGGCCAATACTAAAGCATTGTTCTTTGTCAGAAGAGGATGAATGAATGAATGTGATTGATCAAGTTTACTCACCTTTCCACAGAAAGGAGAAAGAAAAAGTTAGAGAAGGTTCTGGAGAGATTTGTTACTATCAATTAAAAACAAACACACTTTAATATATTTAATAAATGTTAAGCAGAAAGCGAGCTAATTGTTTTTTCTTCTTAGTAGGAATGGATGTCAGTCATACTAAATGGAAGAAATTAACAGGTAATAGAGACAAGGAATTAAGATTTAACCCTGTAGCAGTATTTAGCAAGCCAAGAAGGATAGGGTTCAAGACATCGTGGAGGTGTGTTTTATTACCGGGAAGACAGGGCCGAGTGGGGAGTAGGGAAGGTACCTTGCTGATGGAAGACTGACTCTGTGCTGACTGCTAACAAGTTCAAGGTGAAGGTCCAGGAAAAAAAAAATGCTGAGTTTTTCTAATGGAGGTGTGACTGAAAATAAATGAGAGAGTATCTGAATAACACTTTCCTAGTGTTTAGCCGTGGACTACAGGGGGTATGTTATGAATAATAAAAGGAAAAGGAAGCGGTAGTAGGATCAGCACCTCAAATTTGGACAGTCGTTGATATTAGCCCTTGAAAGCACTTCTGTCTGTCACACCTGGTACCCTGACAGGCAGGTGTTGTTTTTACCATATCCCCAGTTGGTAAAGTGGGCACAATTAGGGCCTTCTCCGGGGGGACAGGGCCAGTGGCAGGTGACTGAGTCTGACGCGCAGTTCGGCGGCATCCACGAAGTACCGGGAGCACTTACGTGATGACAGCCCCGAGGATCACTTCGGAGTAAGTGTGGTTTTGACTAATGAAACTATTACTTTTGACATCTCCATCTAAAAGTGTTCCCTGTCAATGCCCTCAAAGTGATATTCCTGTTTTGTGCTTGGAGAAGATGAATGAGGAGAACTGCGTGATTTTTCTGGTCTTTTTGGATAATCTCAATTTAAAACTCACAGATTCTCCAGACACAGGATGATCGAATGAGAATTACAGGCATGATTGATGGTAACTCTTCTCTTCGTTGACAAAAACGTCTCCAGGTAGAAAAAGTGATTTCAATGGAGTTGGAGGCGGGACTCCAGACTCTGCCTAAGTGACCAGACTACCCTTTTATCTGTCCCCTGGGTCACCACCTGACAATGTGGCTAGAGAACCCAGGTGGTGAAGAGTTAGAAAGTCCTCTGCTGAGGAGGGAGGAGTTAAGATGGCGGAGGAGTAGGAGACACTTTTTTCAGCCGGTCCCCCGAGTGGAGCTGGATAGGTACCAGACCAGCCTAAACAACCACGGAACCAGCCTGAGACGCAGGAAGACGCATCTGGATCTCTACAAATGAACATCTCCAGGGCTGAGTATTGAGGTACAAAGCGGGGAGCCATGAAACTGTGCACAGATATCGGAAGATAAACGGAAGGGGGAGGAGCCGCGTGTTCGGGCGCCGGGCGGCAGCCACTTGCGGGGCGAGCGGGGCGCGGACGGCACCCGCAAAACAGCAGACTGAGACCGTGAGCCGGTGCGCGCGCCACCAGGCATCTCGCGAACTACCGGATCCCGTGCGCTCACTGGATCCAGACTGAGACCGGGAGCTTCCGGAGCGCGGCGGCCGGCTGGCGGCATAGAAACAAAAAGGACAGAGATGCACCGGCCCTGGAAGTGAGGGCTGGGACGCCGGGTGTGGGGCGCACATCCCGGGACGCTGCAGGGTTGAGCAGCACCAACAGTAACAGAGTTAAAGTGGCCAGAACATTAGTAGAGAACGGGCCGCAATCCTTCTGTTCCGTGACAGAGGCTGAAATTCGGCCGCTGCTGCTCTGACTCTCAGAAGAGGCACAGCAAACCGCCAGGGAAAGCCGCCAGAGAACAAAAGCCTGGAAATACCGGCTCAGAGAGTGCCCATCCCCATCCCCCCTCGCAGGGGACGCGGAGACTCTACCCAAACAGGGCTGCCTGAGTATCGGCGCGGCAGGCCCCTCCCCCAGAACACAGAAGGCAGGCTGAAAAATCAAGAAGCCCACAACCCGGGCGCCTGGGTGGCGCAGTAATTGAGCGCCTGCCTTCGGCTTAGGGCGTGCTCCCGGCGTTCAGGAAAGGAGTCCCTCATCGGGCTCCTCCGCTGGGAGCCTGCTTCTTCCTCTCCCACTCTCCTGCTTCTGTTCCCTCTCTCGCTGGTTGGCTGCCACATAAATAAATAAATAAAATCTTTAAAGAAGAAGCCCACATCCCTAAGATCCCTATAAAACAAGGGGCACGGCCTGGGACCCAGTCAATAATTTGGGCTCTGGAAACCCCGCAACCTCTCTTCATCAGAATGACAAGAAGGAGAAGCCCCCCCCAGCAAAGAAAAGACAGTGATTCTGTGGCCTCTGCCACAGAAATAATGGATATGGATGTAACCAAATTATCAGAAATGGAATTCAGAGTAACGATGGTCAAAATGATGAGTAGAATTGAAAAAACTATTAACGAAAAGGTTACTGAGAATATAGAATCCCTAAGGACAGAAATGAGAGCGAATCTGACAGAAATTAAAAATTCTATGAGCCAAATGCAGGCAAAACTAGAGGCTCTGACGGCCAGGGTCGCAGAAGCAGAGGAACGGGTTAGTGAATTGGAGGATGGGTTAATAGAGGAAAAAATGAAAATAGAAGATGGTCTTAAAAAAATCCACGCCCACGAATGTAGGTTACGGGAGATTACTGACTCAATGAAACGATCCAATGTTAGAATCATCGGCATCCCCGAGGGGGTGGAGAAAAACAGAGGTCTAGAAGAGATATTTGAACAAATTGTAGCTGAAAACTTCCCTAATCTAGCAAGGGAAACAAACATTCGTGTCCAAGAGGCAGAGAGGACCCCTCCCAAGCTCAACCACGACAAACCTACGCCACGTCACGTCATAGTGCAATTCGCAAATATTAGATGCAAGGATACAGTATTGAAAGCGGCCAGGGCAAAGAAATTTCTCACGTACCAAGGCAAAAGCATCAGAATTACGTCAGACCTGTCTACACAGACCTGGAATGAGAGAAAGGGTTGGGGGAGCATATTTAAAGCTCTTTCAGAGAAAAACATGCAGCCAAGGATCCTTTATCCAGCAAGGCTGTCATTCAGAATTGATGGAGAAATAAAGACATTTCAGAATCGCCAGTCACTAACCAATTTTGTAACCACGAAACCAGCCCTACAGGAGATATTACGGGGGGTTCTATAAAAGTAAAAAGGCCCCAAGAGTGATACAGAACAGAAAGTCACAGCCAATACAAACAAAGACTTTACTGGCAACATGGCAACATTAAAATCATATCTCTCAGTAATCAGTCTTAATGTAAATGGTTTGAACCATCCCATAAAACGCCACAGGGTTGCAGATTGGATAAAAAGAAATGACCCATCCATTTGCTGTCTACAAGAGACTCATTTCGAACCCAAAGATGCATTCAGACTGAGAGTAAGGGGATGGAGTACCATCTTTCACGCAAATGGACCTCAAAAGAAAGCTGGGGTAGCAATTCTCATATCAGATAAATTGGATTTTAAACTACAGACTATAGTTAGAGATGCAGAAGGGCACTATATTATTCTTAAGGGAAGTATTCAACAAGTGGATATGACAATTATAAATATATATGCCCCCAACAGGGGAGCAGCAAGATACACAAGCCAACTCTTAACCAGAATAAAGAGACATATAAATAAAAATACATTAATAGTAGGGGACCTCAACACTCCACTCTCAGAAATAGACAGAACACCCTGGCAAAAACTAAGCAAAGAATCAAAGGCTTTGAATGCCATACTCGACGAGTTGGACCTCATAGATATATATAGAACACTACACCCCAGAACCAAAGAATACTCATTCTATTCTAATGCCCATGGAACATTCTCAAGAATAGACCATGTTCTGGGACACAAAACAGGTCTCAACCGATACCAAAAGATTGAAATTATCCCCTGCATATTCTCAGACCACAACGCTCTGAAATTGGAACTCAACCACAAGGAAAAATTTGGAAGAAACTCAAACACTTGGAGACTAAGAACCATCCTGCTCAGGAATGACTCGATAAACCAGGAAATCAAAAATCAAATTAAACAATTTATGGAGACCAATGAGAATGAAAATACAACAGTCCAAAACCTATGGGATACTGCAAAGGCAGTCCTAAGGGGGAAATACATAGCCATCCAAGCCTCACTCAAAAGAATAGAAAAATCTAAAATGCAGTTTTTATATTCTCACCTCAAGAAGCTGGAACAGCAACAGAGGGACAGGCCTAATCCACGCACGAGGAAGCAGTTGACCAAAATTAGAGCTGAAATCAATCAAGCAGAAACCAGAAGTACAGTAGAGCAGATCAACAGGACTAGAAGCTGGTTCTTTGAGAGAATCAATAAAATTGACAGACCACTGGCAAGACTTATCCAAAAGAAAAGAGAAAGGACCCAGATTATTAAAATTATGAATGAAAAAGGAGAGGTCACGACGAACACCATTGAAATTGGAAGGATTATTAGAAATTTTTATCAACAGCTATATGCCAATAAACTAAGCAATCTGGAAGAGATGGAATCCTTCCTGGAAACCTATAAACTACCAAGATTGAAACCGGAAGAAATTGATTCCTTAAACAGGCCAATTAATTATGAAGAAATTGAGTCAGTGATAAACAACCTTCCAAATAACAAAACTCCAGGCCCGGACGGTTTTCCTGGGGAATTCTACCAAACATTCAAAGAAGAAATAATACCTATTCTCCTAAAGCTATTTCAAAAAATAGAAACAGAAGGAAAGCTACCAAACTCATTCTATGAGGCCAATATTACCTTGATCCCCAAACCAGGCAAAGACCCCCTCAAAAAGGAGAATTACAGACCGATTTCCCTAATGAATATGGACGCCAAAATCCTCAACAAGATACTTGCTAATAGAATCCAACAGTACATTAAAAGGATTATCCATCACGATCAAGTGGGATTCATACCTGGGATGCAAGCGTGGTTCAATATTCGCAAATCAATCAGCGTGATACATCATATCAACAAGAAAAGACTCAGGAACCATATGATCCTCTCAATCGATGCCGAAAAAGCATTTGACAAAATACAGCATCCTTTCCTGATTAAAACCCTTCAGAGTGTAGGAATAGAAGGTACATTTCTCAATCTCATAAAAGCCATCTATGAAAAGCCTACTGCAAATATTATTCTCAATGGGGAAAAGCTGGAAGCCTTTCCCTTAAGATCAGGAACACGACAAGGATGCCCACTCTCGCCACTATTATTCAACATAGTACTAGAAGTCCTTGCAACAGCAATCAGACGACAAAAAGGGATCAAAGGTATTCAAATTGGCAAAGAAGAAGTCAAAATGTCTCTCTTTGCAGATGACATGATACTCTATATGGAAAACCCAAAAGAAGCCACTCCCAAACTATTAGAAGTTATAGAGCAATTCAGTAACGTGGCAGGATACAAAATAAATGCTCAGAAATCAGTTGCATTTCTATACACGAATAACGAGACCGAAGAAAGAGAAATTAGGGAATCCATCCCATTTACAATAGCACCAAAAACCATACGTTACCTTGGAATTAACTTAACCAGAGACGTAAAGGACCTATATTCTAGAAACTATAAATCACTCTTGAAAGACATTGAGGAAGACATAAAAAGATGGAAAGATATTCCATGCTCATGAATCGGAAGAATTAACATAGTTAAAATGTCCATGCTACCCAGAGCAATCTACACTTTCAATGCTATCCCGATCAAAATACCAAGGACATTTTTCAAAGAACTGGAACAAACAGTCCTTAAATTTGTATGGAAACAGAAAAGGCCCCGAATCTCCAAGGAACTGTTGAAAAGGAAAAACAAAGCTGGGGGCATCACAATGCCGGATTTCGAGCTGTACTACAAAGCTGTGATCACAAAGACAGCATGGTACTGGCACAAAAACAGACACATAGACCAATGGAACAGAATAGAGAGCCCAGAAATGGACCCTCGGCTCTTTGGGCAACTAATATTTGATAAAGCAGGAAAAAACATCCGGTGGGAAAAAGACAGTCTCTTCAATAAATGGTGCTGGGAAAATTGGACAGCTACATGCAAGAGAATGAAACTTGACCACTATCTCACACCATACACAAAAATAAACTCCAAATGGATGAAAGACCTCGATGTGAGACAGGAATCCATCAAAATTCTAGAGGAGAACATAGGCAGCAACCTCTACGACATCGGCCAAAGCAACCTTTTTCATGACACATCCCCAAAGGCAAGAAAAACAAAAGATAAAATGAATTTATGGGACTTCATCAAGATTAAAAGTTTCTGCACAGCCAAGGAAACAGTCAGAAAAACTAAGAGGCAGCCCACGGAATGGGAGAATATATTTGCAAATGACACTACAGATAAAGGACTGGTATCCAAGATCTACAAAGAACTTCTCAAACTCAATACACGAGAAACAAATAAACAAATCAAAAAATGGGCAGAAGATATGAACAGACACTTTTCCAATGAAGACATACAAATGGCTAACAGACACATGAAAAAATGTTCAAAATCATTAGCCATCAAGGAAATTCAAATCAAAACCACACTGAGATACCACCTTACGCCAGTTAGAATGGCAAAAATAGACAAGGCAAGAAACAACAATTGTTGGAGAGGATGTGGAGAAAGGGGATCCCTCCTACATTGTTGGTGGGAATGCAAGTTGCTACAGCCACTGTGGAAAACAGTGTGGAGGTCCCTTAAAAAGTTAAAAATTGAGCTACCCTATGATCCAGCCATTGCACTACTGGGTATTTACCCGAAAGATACAGACGTAGTGAAGAGAAGGGCCATATGCACCCCAATGTTCATAGCAGCAATGTCCACAATAGCTAAATCGTGGAAGGAGCCAAGATGCCCTTCAACAGATGACTGGATTAAGAAGTTGTGGTCCATATATACAATGGAATATTACTCAGCTATCAGAAAGAACGAGTTCTCAACATTTGCTACAACATGGATGGCACTGGAGGAGATAATGCTAAGTGAAATAAGTCAAGCAGAGAAAGACAACTATCATATGATTTCTCTCATCTATGGAACATAAGAACTAGGATGATCGGTAGGGGAAGAAAGGGATAAAGAAAGGGGGGGTAATCAGAAGGGGGAATGAACCATGAGAGACTATGGACTATGAGAAACAAATTGAGGACTTCAGAGGGGAGGGGGTGGGGGAATGGGATAGACTGGTGATGGGTAGTAAGGAGGGCACATATTGCATGGTGCACTGGGTGTTATACACAACTAATGAATCATCGAGCCTTACATCGGAAACCGGGGATGTACTGTATGGTGACTAACATAATATAATAAAAAATCATTAAAAAAAAAAAAAAAGAAAGTCCTCTGCTGAAATTCTAGTGCCGTGAGGCCACCGGCAAGTTCTGATCTCCTCCAGGCACCAGGTCCTCCATGTGTAAAGTGAGAGACCTACGGTTGGTGTTTACACAGAATGTCCAGTACTGGGTCTGGCACGTTGGTCGAGTAGGCACTCAGCCAATGGCAGGTGTTCCTGTGGTTCTGTTGGACTGTTTGTTCCCACGTAACGAACCTCCCAGCAGGTTATACTGCCAATAGATGGACTATTTCTGTGCAACAGAGTTAAATAGGCCCAAATTTGGCCCTGATGTCATGAATCAGCAGAGACCTGGAAATGTAAGATATTTGTTGGGCAACTGTGCGTTTGTTGTAAATTTTATGTTGAGCCCTTTATCATATAGGAGCATGGCAGCTTTATTAATTAATAGCTACAGCTGGCCTGAAGTCAAAACCAACTCCCTGGGTGCTTTTAAGTATATATAAATTATCAAATGATGTTGTAAATAACCTTGACTGGCTCACTAAGAGTTTAAAAATGAAGTACTTTAACTCAGTGGAGATAGGATGAATACCACCAAACGACAATTGGAATTTTTGTTGGCATTTCATGGAGAGCTCAGACCTCCAGGTTGACCGGTTGAGGATGAGAGCTGTCTGTCCAAACGGGAAGCCCCCGAGCATCCTTGTCACAGCATTTAGCCTTATCTAATGACATGGGAGGTGGAACTGTCTAGCAGGGGAGGGGTTGTGCACTGTGTAAGAGTAGGGGGTCTTTAGATCAACAAACCCGGGCTCATCTCTGCCCCTGCTGTTTGTTCACCTTCTTATCTTGAGCGAATGACTGATACCTTCTGATTTTGGTTCTTCATCTGCAAAAATCATAGTCCATACTTCAAAAGACCGCTGTGAGGCTTAAATGAAGGGAAGCACATGAAAGATTTGGCACGGTGGGTGGCATTCGATACATAGCAGCTCTTATCACTGTCATTATAATCATTATGATATCAGATCCAGGGACTCATTCGAGGCCAGAGGAGGTTCAAGGGAAAAGGAGATGTAAGAATTATTCGAAAAGAAAAAACCAGAAGAACTGAATGTATACTCGAATCTACTCTAACTGATTGGCTTAACATACTAATTCGGCATAGGTTGGGAGGTGGCTGTGTGTCTTTCTGCATTCTGACCACATTCTCCACATGAACATTTTTCACCTTAGAAAACTGCTTAGTGTGATCATCACGGGAAGGTCGAAGACCTACCGAATGACAATTTATAACCTTGTGACTAAAGTGAGCATACAGCAGAGGATGGTTCCCTCCTTTCCTTGCTTTCCTTTTGGAATTTTATTCTGTAAGGTACAAAAATATGCCCACGAGCTGCGCTTTCTCCTCGTGTGCACAGCAGGTGTCATAACACTGCAGACGATTCCAGTCTAGCTGCTGAAGTCGGGTTGGTTATCGACCGATCCTCTCACGTGCTGCTTCACGTGTCTGAGGGCGAGGATCCCGAGCTCAGTAGCAAAGCAGGGGCGGGAGGCTGGGAGAGCCGCCAGGCAGGCCTGCCATCCCCACACGTATAGTTTCTGGGGGCTGCTGAACAAAGTTACACACACACACACACACACAGTGGCTTAAACAACAGAAATTTGTTGTTTTATAGTTCTGGAAGCTGGACATCTGAAATCAAGGCGTTGGCAGGGGCCATGCTCCTTCTGAAACCCATGGGGAATCCTCCCTGGCCTCTTCCTAGCTTCCGATGGTTTGCCCGCTAGCAATCTTTGGAGCTCTGTGGCTTGTTAAATACATCACCCCAATCCTCTGGCTTCACGTGGCGTGCTCCCGGTGTCTCTTCGTATTGTCTTCCCCCTGTGTGTGTCTGTCTCCGTGTCCAAATTTCCCCCTTTTATAAGGCTACCAGGCCCACTGGGTTAGGGCCCACCCGTCAGACTTCATTTTAACCTGATTAACTCTGTAAAGACCTTATTTCCAAATAAGGTCATGTTCTGACGGATTGGGGGTTAGGGCTTCAAGGTATGTTTTTAATGTTTTTTATGGAACGACATAATTCACCCCCACACATCAGGGGTCCTCATATGTAGACTGGGTGGCTCTCTGAGGCTCTATGTACAGTTCTGGCACTTGAGAGAGGCCAACAGGCATGGGAAAAATTTAACTGTCTCTCCAACCACGGGGCCATATATTTCAATTTCTTAAAATTTCAATTTCTTTTTTTTAAAAAAGATTTTATTTATTTATTCGACAGAGAGAGAGACAGACAGCGAGAGAGGGAACACAAGCAGGGGAAGTGGGAGAGGAAGAAGCAGGCTCCTAGCGGAGGAGTAGGGGCTCGATCCCATAACGCCGGGATCACACCCTGAGCTGAAGGCAGACGCCCAACCGCTGTGCCACCCAGGCGCCCCAAAATCTCAATTTCTTAAAATGACAATTTCTTGTCATATTGTGAAGAGCACACTGTATTGCATTTTTTATGTCCACAATGTACATTTGCAAAGGGTAAATATCTACAATTCACTATACATTTTGTAATCCTGTTCTGGCACTTCGATTACCGTGGGAGCCTCAACAAATGAAAGTGGTCACAGTCCATGAGCATGAGTTGTGTCTGCTCATGACTGAACAGGATTTGCTTTTCAAGGATTTATCCCAGGGAGGCAACCCCCTTCCTTTCATGTTTGCTTCCAATGAAGAAACATCCAAAAAACCCAGAAGACCCAGAAGAATATAGGCCAAACATTGTTGTTCAGATCAATCCCGGGGGGAGGGGACCCAGGAGTTGAGAAGAATCCCGAGTGCTTGTGTGTGTCAGGCACTCTGTTGAGTGCCTTCCCTACATTATGGAGCCTTGCACGCATTGTTGGGAAATTTAATGGAATTTAATTACATTTAGTGGTGAAAAACTGGTCACTTGTAACTTTATTGACTATAACTTTGAGAATAAATATGGAGAGATTGCTCTTTTCAAATTCTTGGTTACTTAAGAACTTAACATTCTGACTTTCCCCCCCTTTGCTGCTTTACTTGATTGCTTGGTATGACGTATCATTTTCACGGTTTCTCTGCTTCTTGTTCTAAGCGTCCAGAAACAGGATTGAAGAGGAAGTCAGTTTCTGCCTTCCTAACACCTGACATGGATTGGAATAATGGCCAGTTGGCTGTATTTAAACAATGAATACATTATTTGTGCCTTTTATTGAAGCATGTGCGTGTTTCAACACTGTGTGAAAATGTCCTTGTGTATCCTATTTTTACATTTGCTTTGAAACTTCCTAGTCCTTGAGGTATTTTTATGGTCAGGCACATATGCATGCAATGATTGTATGGCCACCCTTGGATTATGTATTGCATCTAATGAAATTAGCTTTTTTGCTCACCCCTCGGCAACCTTTGGAAATAAGACAATAGTCTCAGTTGTTTGTTTCCTGGAGAAATGTTAATGATTAACTTAAAAAAGGAAGAATTTCTTTTACCCACTGCCTAATTTTTCATAATTCCGTACAATTGCCGTGTACCTTATCTTTGTTTAATATATCCCATGCAAGATATTAACTTGTATAACACTGGTGTACATGAATTTTTGGCAGAGGAGAAAGCACTACCATACCTAAAGACTTTAGTTCTTTCCCGTTGGGGTGATTGTTTTTTTATATTAAGCCTTGTCCACAGCCAGAACATGTTGAGTTCAGGCTTTGCTTTAATGGTTGTAAGATAAAGCATCAATCTGATTTATTTGGATACTAACTACCTTTTGCCCGAATCCACATAACAGCTAATGTTTTCCACATGTGCCCAGCAGATCTTTACTGGTGTACTCCAGCGCGATGTGAAATACGAAAGACATGAGTGTTGCTGCAACTAAGAGTTTTGTGGCGTGTGGGGAGTCAGGACAGGCCTCGGTGGGCCTTGGGAGATGCCTACCTACTGTCTTGCTGCGGCCCAGCATTTGGCTTTTAACCATGGCTGTCTGCAGGGTAATTAGTGGCAGGTTGGGTCCTCTGTTGGACTCGGCAGATGGGTCTCTGGGCTAACCCAACGGCCTTCCCTAGCAGGCTGGGCTGAAGTTTGCTGGCCTAATGGCTTGATGTCTGAATGCTAGAAGCATAGCACTGAGCCTTGTATCTTTACCACCTTTTTCATTTGCCTAACGGTACTATTAGGCAGGTACAAGTATTCTCTCCTATTTTATCACGAGGAAACTGAAGGGCAGAGAGGTTAAATGCCGTGGTCACAGAGATAGCAAATGATGGAGGGCAGATGTGAAACCTGGCAGTCTGACTCCAGGTCCCCATTTGTTTGGGGTTAGCTCTTAAATTTCCTGAGGGAGGCTGTAGGATCGAGTGGGAAAGAGCTGGGCTTTCTGTATAGACAGCCTTGGGGTCAAATCCCAATTCTGTACTTAATATGGGGGTGTCTTTGAATCCATTATTTAGCCTTTCTGGGTTTCAATGGCATCATTTGCAAAGTGGGGATGCTGGGAGGATTAAATGAGAGAATGCATGTTAATACCCAGCCTGCCAACTAAGTGTCCAAAAATGCCAGCTCATTTTCCTTCAAACTGCTGGCTTAGATTCCTTCCAGCACCTTCAGCAGGTCTCCCAATGTGGTGCTTATTCGTGCTCGGAATGGCTCCGCTGTCACGCTGCAAAGCTACCTTTGCTCGAATAGATGCTTCTCACATTTGGGGCCTTGGCCAAAGTTCCATTAGTTTTGTTTCCCTTCAAGCAGAGGTAAATCCATGCAGACATCCTCCTTTTAAGCACCGAGGGCTGCATCTGTTTTAGACCAAAAATAATACATTGTGATTGGAAATGTCTCAGTAACATTATTTGTATGTTTTATTGAAGCAGAGGTTACAATTATTAGCGACACCAGGAATGTCAGACATTTAAACACAGTTTTGACTTCTCCAGAGCAAACCACATCCCTGTGCAATTATTAGTTTATCTAAATACCTTCCATCCGAACCCTAAACCGGAGGTGGCCTCTGGGGGAGGTGGTCCCTCTGAGGACACACTGTGCACTGCGTTGTCAGTGCAGGCAGACAAACCTGCAACTCAGCTGGGGCTTGCGACAAGGTGACTCGGTTCTATTAGCTGGTAATTTGCTACCTGGCTTGGGTCACTTCCTAGTCACTGCCAATTTGACTAGGTTATTCCAACTCCCTGTTTGAAGCTGACCTTAGGAATTTAAAAGAATTAAAAACAAGGTTTTCCTTCCCTTGGAGTCCACCCCTTCCGTCACATGATTTCTCTATAGCATCCATTTCAGCCAGCCACTCACAACCCAACATCTGCGCACGAGAGGGAAACACAAACAATTCAAAAACCAGCCTGTCCTTCAAAGCCTCAGAATCTCACTTCCAGCTGTGGGCTAAACCTGTTTGTTGTTATTTTTGCTTATTTCATTTTAACAATAGTCTTTAAACAGAAAGTGACCGTAGTGCCTTTTAAATTTGAGGTAAGTAATCAGAATGGGCAGCCATGTTGTGTTACTAGAGAAGTGAATTAGGTTTCCTTTGAAAAGAGCATACTTACCACCTGATCTATGATATAGGAATTACGATCTCCACTTACAGACGAGGAACCAAGGCTCACAGAGAGTAAAGCATTTGTATATGATCACACAGAGATGCAAGGGCCAGCATTTGAACCACGTCCGTGCCATCCACAGCCTATAGTTTTTCAGCCATTTCCTGCAGCTGAAATGTGGGAGAAGCAAAGAGGCAAGGCTTGCAACTCAACCATGGACCCTAAACACATGTCACAGAGTCATGGACTCTGACTGGCTGATGTTTGTTGTTGTTTTAAATCTGTCTATTCTCACTTAAAAATTAAGCATTTAGGGAGCCCCTGGGTGGCTCAGTCGGTTGGGTGTCTGACTTTGGCTCAGGTTGTAATCTTGGGGTCCTGGGATTGAGCCCCGTGAGAGGATCCCCACTCAGTGGGGAGTCTGCTTGTCCCTCTGCCCCTCCCTCTGCTTGTGTGCCCTCTCTCTCAAATAAATAAATAAATAAATAAAATCTTTGAGAAAAAAGAAGAAACAAATGAAGCATTTAGTTGGATCAATCTTCGAGTTGCTGGTATACTTACGTTCAACAGGAAGTTGTTGAGTGTGCCGCATACTGCTTTGGGAGATGGGCAGACATTCTCGGGAACCAAGGAGATGATGAGGAGCTACTGAGGACATCTAAGCTGGAGTGTGAGGGGAACCTAGTTGAGGATTGGGGAGGTGGTAGACAGCAGTATGAAGAATGGATCGGGAGAAGGACTGAAGATGAGACACTTCAGAGGGTGTTTTTCTGGCCCAGATAAGAAATCATGAGGGTCTGACCAATACTCTCTCACACCAAAATTAAAGAACAACTGAGACCTTCTGTGGGTTGATGTACTAGGTGGGATTTCTTAGTAAGCAGTTTCAATATTGGCCAAGTTTTTCTCTTTTGTTATGTCTCCCATTCCAGCTGCTTGGCAGAGTTCCATTCTGGAGTACGGCCTCTCCAAGACCTAACGCATTTGGTGCTGGGGGCAGAAGTGGCATCTTGGATTACAGAGGGATGTGTTAGCTAGAGCCTTACCCTCTGGATGGATGGATGGATGGATGAAACAACCCTACCCACTGAGAAACTCTGTATAGCTTATTGGCTGGAGCAGAGGAAGCAACAGAAGAGTCTTGGTGAGAGGTAAGATGACGTCTAGATCAGAAAGGCTCATCAAGGCCATATTACAGAGGCTCAACCATACACCATCATGTGATGTGGAGCCACAAAGAGGTTTTAAGCCAATTTGGGTGGAAGGGTGGAGTAATGTGCACATTTTCATTTTATAAAGATCCCCCAGACAGAACTGGGGGCAGCACAACCAGTGAGAGACTATACAATAATCCTTGTGAGGATAATGAAAGCCTGAACTAAGTTAGTATTCGCGGTAAAGGGCGAGGATGGAAGTGAGAGATGATAAGGACCTAGAATCCGCTGATCTCGGTGACTGGCTGTATGTGGTGTGAGAAGTGGAGTGTGAGAGGGATCCTGGTATCTCCAGAGTTCTAGATTGGGTGATGTTGATCTTCCCGGAGATGTAGGACAGGGAAGGAGGAGTTGCCCCGGGAAGATGGTCAGGAGCTTGGTTTGGGGCTGTTCCATTTGATGGTCTGTGGGACCCCCAAGTGGAGCTAGAGGCCGAGGAAGCAGTTACATGGATGGGGCTCAATCTCACGGAAGAACCTCTGGGTGGAGATCCTCTGAGCACAGGTGTCAGTTGAAGAAAGAGGATGAGATTGTCAGGACAAGAGTGAAGAAAAAGAACCAGATCGTTAGCAGCCAGTTTTAGGAGAAAGGATGTAAAATCTCTCCTGCTTGCCTCCTTAAAGCCACTCTGTTTGGGGGAGTGGGATGTGTACAATAAGCCTGAGGTCCAAACAGCAGAGAATTAGGTTCAACTCTCAGGTGCCTGGTTCATTCATTCTTTATTATTGCAGGTTTTTAAAAAATCTTAAATCTTCAACCCAAATGTACCAAATCAACTTTAAAATTTAAAAAATCTTTATTACTCTCATCACTTGACTCTACTCAACCTCTTCTATCACAACCCCTGCAGAATATCTGAGAAGCCATGTCATTAGACATCTGATGCTTCATTCCAGATGTCATTCATTCATCCAGTCATTCTTTCTTGCATTTATTTGTCCAATTTTCCTACTAAACATTTATCGAGCACCTCTTATGTGTCAAGCGCTGTTCAGACCCTGGGGTTGTAGTGGTCCCTAATATCATGGAGTTTACATGATGGTGGAGATAGATTGCTCTTAAAACAAATATTTTAGCACGTCCACTGAAACATTGCCATATACCTCATTATCGCATGAATTTAATTTAAAAGAAAAAAAATATTGGTAGAATTTTGACATGTGTGCAAGTAGTAATGGATTTCTGGGCCCCTTTACAGTACATTTCCATTGTTAAATTTTTTGGACTCTATTGACCCCTCAGGTGAACAGGCAGGTGCCTTTGATTTTGTTGTTGTTGTTGTCGTTGCTGTTGTATGGTTCCTGAACAGACGCCCCAACCTCCTCCCCTATTAGCTGTTGCCTCTGGATCAGGTGAATGAGGAAACAAGCTATCACGTTATAAGACGGCTCAGACACTCTGTCCTCGGGCCAGAGTGAGGCTCCTGGGCATGTGATTGTCATCTACTTGGGTGCCCTTCTTGGAGCAGCGGGAGCTCAGAATGTGGAACGGACTTGACTTGCTCACCCAGGTGTATTCAAGCAGTCTCTTCCTTAGAAACACCCACATGAAGTCCTGTGAAAACAAAGTTCTTCAAATCACAGAGTCAGGTGATCATACATTGAGGCAGTTGGGCCAGTCAAAACTGCACATGATGAATGAATAATTCGAGAGCTTCTTTCTAAAAGTGACGGGTTTTTAAATGGCCACCATATGGGGGCAGGCAGGTGGCTGGCAAAGGTTCCTGTCCTGCTTTTGCTAGACAGGCTGCCCTCCAGCATGCTGTCAATGAAGGGCACTGATACAAAGTGATTCCTGAAGCCTCTTGCCAGGCTGTGTCTTGACAGAGGACAGTCCTGCCTGAGCAGGCGGCAGGTGCTGGACCGGGCTGAGCCCCGAGCTCGCCCGCAGTTATGCTGTCAGCCTCTCTCAGCTCTAATGCTTCGTGACAACTGTCTACCTGGACTATGATAATGGCAGAAAACCTCTGCAGAATTGATGGGGGATTTCACACAGAAGAGTGGCTTCTCGTGTTACGTGAGGCAGAACACTCTGGTTCTCTTTGCCAGTGGGAGACAGAAGGTTAGGGTCAGGACCTGGGCAGTGGTGTAGCTTCGAAAATCCAAATCTGCCGTTGACTCCAGCTCCTCGCTGGCTCTGCATGTCACATACATTTGCTTGCTCGCAAATGCGTGAGCCTCAGCTGCCTTGAAAAAATGTCACCAAAAGATAATCTTTCAACTGGATTCCACATGACATGAAGTAACATAGAAGGCTGACAATAAATGTGATGAGTCAGTGCTTCCACTGTGGATCAAGGAGGAGAAAATCCCACGTCCTCGGTTGTCTGGATCAAGCTGAATGTTTTGCGTGAATTATACAGCTGACTGAAGCTTATTCAGCAGTTCATAGTCAACCATTTCTGCCTTGCCACTTAATATCTCTCTTCTGTGCGGATCAAAAGCACACTTTATCTCAAACCTCTGTTGTCACTGGGCTCATTAAAATTATTAAAACTAAATGAAATGGACTTCGTTGTTTTGTTCCCTAGCCTGTAGGGGTGGAAAAGATACAGCTCACCTAAGAGACCTTGAAGAGCTAGTGACAATCAAGGAAGTAAAATATTAAACCCCAGTTCTTGGAAAATCAAATGAAATAGTGCACGTGCAGGACTGATCAAGATGCCTCAGTGACTGGTAGCTTTCATTATTTATCATTATAAACAATTATCATTTTACTAGGATTCGGGACATTTCTGTCGTTGTTCAAATGCTGCTGCTAATTTCTCTTCCTCTCATCTTTGTGGCTACAGAGGTGGGAAAGGGGCAGCAGGCGGGTTGCTTTGTATACACATTTCCGTTAGATTCTGGGTAACTGTGTGAATGTGTGGGGCATGCTTGCAAATGGCAAATAGACCTCGCCTATGTCTGGAGAGTACGCCAACCTTAAAGCACAAGAGACGTCAGGCTTTTTCTAACACTAGATCATTGATAGACTGTGTGATTCTGCCATCAAGTTGAAAATGGACTCTCATGAAAACCTCTGCCTGAGTAAACCTTTCAAAGTGATATTTTCCTCTTCTTTCCTCATCTCTCCTCTCATTCCAGAACCATCTGCACCACTGGGTTTGTCGCGTCTGTCAGAGTATTATTTTCAAATAGGCAGTGGTGCACCTGTTGTGATGGCAAAGAATTTTAGAGGATTAAAAAAAAATTCCATGACATCCCGGATGTCAACATTTCCTACAGTGTTCACGGCTTTAAATACTGCTCTGGTACTTGTTTTATTTTCCCTTATGTTATTCAACACTTTTGGACATTACCGTATAGCACGTACTATGCTAAGCACTTTCCAAATGAGTCAATACTCATTTAACCTTCACAGAACTATCCTCTGATTTACTCCCTTTTACAGATGTTGGAACTCAGGCAACGAGAGCAAGCCACACACCCCAAGTCTATGTTCTTAATCCCTGCGCCGCCTCTATATTCAGCGTTGCAGGGGGAGCCACGCTATATTTCAAAGCGTACATCAACCTTTGAGGCTAATTTTTCCCATATGAATTTGGGTGTCTTGCAGGATATCTTACTAAACTTCAGAGAAGTTTTAATTTTGTAGTTTTCTCTTAAAAATTGGAAATTGCTCCTAATTGATTGTTTTAACTTCGAGCATTTCAACTTTTTTGAGTGTAAAAGAGTTTTCCTTAATATTAAAAGCTTTGTCATATTCCTTCCCTCCCCCCATACCCTCAGATAATTTTAAAAGAAAAAACAGGAAATAGCAGCCTCACACGTACTCATGACCACTATCTACCGCTGGGATTCCTGTAGGACACGCTCCGGCTGGAAGAAACTCAACCGCTTGAGGTCTGAGAGCCGTAAGAAGAAGGTCGGGACCTGGGGGGAGGGGCTGCAGGTGCAGGACACCCATGTTTCTACTGCCACTGATGGTGGGGAGCCTGGCCGCTGGGACCCTGGGAGGAGAAGGCAGATCCTGAGGCTGCCGCATGAGGCCCCTTGCTCTCTGCACAGAAGTCCTTGCTGGCTGCTGGCACTTCAAACACCAGCCTCCTGAAGGAGAAACTCCAACACTCTTTTTCACAGTCGGCCAATCTAGCACTGCCTTGGATTCCGGAAGCCTGAGCCGCATGGTACTAACGGACCCACTCCATGACGTGAGCTGACTGAGCAAGCAAAGGGGTCTTGATTACTTGAAGATGAAAGACCGAGCTGCCTTTTATGGGTGAAGATTTAAAGAAAGAAGAGAACTGGAAACACAACAACAACAACAAAACAAAAAAGAATTAAGGATGCTTTAGTAATGCTTTGGGAAATGATGAGATAGCAAAACCATAATTTTCAAATGAGAACAATTCCCGAGTGGAAGGGGAAAAGAATCCATACCACTGAAGCAAATTTGTGATCTGTAAGATCAAATGGAAGAACAATTTAGAGCAGATAGCAAAGAAACGAGGTGAAAGAAATAAAAATCATGAGTGAGAAGGTGGGATAAGAAATAAGAAAGACAAATCCAGGAACTCTCATAAGCAAATAGCCATGACCGAAGGAGAAAGAGTAAGAAATGGAAATGAGGCCGTAACAGTAGTGAGCGCGTGAACATAACCATGCGTGTGTGTGTGCCCACGTGTACGTGTATGCAGAAGAGCCTTCGCGAACAAACACTTGAATTCTCCGATTCAAAGGGGTCATCGAATCTCAAGAAGAATTAAAATTAAGAATGCTCTCAAGTAAGCATATAATTTCCCCTTCCTCCTCTGCGTTATGACCTAGTTTTGATGAGTACACTGAAGGAGGAAGATTTATTTTTCTGCCTTGCAAAGAAAAAATGCGGTTAGTTCCAGTGTGAAGCACTTTGTCACAAGGTGAGATTGCAGCAATGAACAGAACAGATTCAATTCCTGCCTCAGAGCTAACAGGCCAGTAGGGCGGGCCAATAAGTACAAAAACGGTATGTCATACACCCCAGAACAGAAGAAACCCGCGGAGTTGTGGGCCTATAGGTGAGGACCACCTAACTGAGATCCGTTAGCCGGAAGAGGAGATAGTGTTCCAGGAGAGGTGAGGGAGGGCGCGTTGGAAGACCTGGAAGAGATCTTGCTGGCAAGATTCAGGGAAAGGAGTTGGGGGTGGGGAGGCAGAGACAGATGAAGGAAAGAGTTAAACTGGGGCCAGATCAAGTATCGAGTGCTTTCTAAGTTTTGGGCACCATTCTGGATATTTCATCCTCATGATGGCCATACTATGGAGGCACATCCCCATTTTTCAGATGAGGAAATTGAGGCAAGGAGAGGTTAATTCACTTGATCAAGTTCACCCAGCCAGTTAAATGGCGGAGCCAGGCAGTCTGGCTCCAGAGCCCACACCCTAAGAATGTTGACAAAGGAAGGATTTTATTTTTCAGCACTGGTTGACCTTAGGAACCGTATCTAGTGGTTTCAGACATAAGAGGATAGTCTCTGCTAAACCGCCCGCACGCAGCCCCGCTGCGGTAGCTGACACACAGGCCCGCCTGTCGCATCTGTGGACTTATCTGAGTGCTCTTAAACCGTGGGTAAATGATCCCCAGGCTGTCTTTAGGATAATTAGAAACAAATGGGAAATAGTTCTCCTATATTATCAACAGCATATCAGCAGAACTTGTGTCTTAAAATGTGCATTCAATTTCTAATATTAAAAAACATAGTTAAAGCCATATGTTGGATATTATCACGCATCTTTGTGAAATTAGTAGGGGACCCATTTGAATAACCATTTTGTTTAGATCAAACTTACTGGAGGTTTTTTTTTTTTTAAGTCTTTCCTCCCCTTTTCCTCTGACCCCTCTGCAAATCCAAATATGAAAGGAAAACTCTGTGTGTGTGTATATGTGTGCGAGCACACGCGCATGTGTGCGCACACACATGTGTGCCTGCAATGGGGATAGACCTTCAAAAAAACCAAAGCCATAGGTTTGGAAAATTGTAATTTGGAGAGATAGGTGAAGGGTAGGGAAGCCAGCAATTGCTCAATAAGAATATAGGTTTTTGGTAATTAACACATGGTGGACCCAAAAGAGCTCTTCCTTTATTTTCTTTTTCTTTCTTTCTTTGTCCTAGAACTTTGGTGGAGGGGAGTGCTGGTCTGTTTTGTCTAATCTTCGAGTTATTCCCCTAAAAGCCTAACGACCATATCATGTAGCTCTAGGAGAAAGCCTTTTAAAATCTCTGCCCAGTCAATGCTTGGGAAACTTTAATCATTGTTGTTTTGCTAATTTCCCCAGTTAAGGTCATCATATGTAAGTAAACACTGGGTAGACTGGATTTTCTGAAATGAGCAGTCCTTCAAAGGATACGCCTTCAATATTACCTTCTACTTCTAAAGAATGAGAATCATGAAAGGAGTTACACTGGTATATTTGGGAATATGAAATGTTAAACAACCCTTTTATACCAACCAGCGAGCCATCTAAGTGCTATGCAGACATGAATTCACAGTGGGCCCTGACGAATGCTGGGAAGAAAATCCATCCGTATCATCACCCTGAATGTTAGACAGCAAGAGTCCTGTGGATTCCTGCAAATTAAAAAAAAAAAATCATATTTTTGTAACAAATTAGTTGGATTTCCATAGAAGACACCAGCAAAGAAGTAGATGACTTAGAAAGAATTGAAAGGATAAAAGCAGATTTCTGATCACTGAAACTGAGAGGGCCTTGTCAAACACAGAGTTTAGCCAAGGTAAGAAAAACAAAAATCAGGAATAAACATGAAATCAGTTGATTTAGTCTGCCTTAAGTAAAATTGAACAACAACAGAATCTCTTGATTGTAGGAGCTGAATCAGCAAATAGAAGAAAAATCTCCCAAAGAATCAACCCTATATTTACAACCCACTTGAGGTTTTTCACTCTGACAGACTAGTCACTAAGTATAGATGGTCCTCCCACTGTTGGTTTGTACAACTTTAAATTTGTCTCTTTCTTTGGTCTGAGCACCAGGATATATTCTAGGGTCAGACTGTGTCACTTTGTGCTTTTTAATTGATGCTTCATCTATAACAAAGAGGCTAAGATTTTCCATGAGAAGCTTTCTTACGCAGAAACCTGGTGGAAACTCACCTCATTCTCACTGTTTAATAGGGGCAAACATAAATTAGGCTGGTGGGGTTAAATGCCATTGGGTTTGGTAAATATGTATGGAGTATCTACTTTGTGTACAATATTTGCTTATCTTCGTATCAAGATAAGCAAACCATATCCCTTACCTTCGGGGCTGTGTACATACTAATGGGAGGTTAAGACAGGTGAATATTCCAGTTTGAGACAAGCAGGCCTAGAAAATAAACAGGGCTAAGAATTTTTTTTTTTTTTAAAGCTAAAGTATTGTCTGTGTTCAAAGGAGGGAGCGAGGGCACTTCCAGATGAGGGAATCTGGGAAGGTGACATTTTCCTTAGACTCCAGGAAATGGAGAAGATTTTGAGAGGCAGGTAGTGTCAGTGGAGAAGAGCATGGGTAGGGATGCATGTGGAGAAGGAAGCTGTTGATGGTGCACAGTGATGGGGCTGGCCTGGGGTGGGGGACACAGTGATGGGGTCTGGCAAGTGGGGAGGGCACAGTGATGGGCTGGCAGATGTGGGGACCACAGTGATGGGGCCAGCAAGGTGGGGAGAACAGTGATGGGGCCAGCAGGTGTGAGGGGACATAGTGTTGGGGCCAGCAAGGGGGGGCACAGTGATGGGGCTGGCAGGTCAGGGGCAGTGGTGCTGAGGAATGGTGGGTTGGGGCCATTGGTTCAGAGCCTCGAATGTCACGCAGAAGTAGTTGTTAGGCATTTGAGAGCTGAGTTGTAGAGAAGGTAGAGCTAGAAGACCACCTGCCTTGATTCAGAGAAGACCCCTGTGTCAAAGACGCCCAATAGTAACAGCCGAAATGTGACTTAAAGGGAATACCAAACATTACTTGTCTTCTAAAAGTTAATTAAAAAGACCTGATTCATAGTCACAGTCACCTCTCTCCTACCTTGGTTTTTCTTTTCCTCAAATTCCTCATCTTCAAGCTTTTAGCACCTGCCACCGTCCACCCCCTGCCTGTTCCTGTGGATTTTATTCTCTCTCCATTCTCTGTGGGTTTAGATCTTTCCAGGTAGGCTGCGGTCATCTCTCTCCTGAGTCTCTCCCCTCTGGCCTCTCTCCCCTGTCAACCTTTGCTCATTTTGGGGTGGAAATTTAACCTAATGGTAGTTCTCTTATGTTCTCAAATCTGAAGAGCATGAATGAGACCCGGGATAGTGAGGATGGAAAGGGATAGATGGAAGAGAGCTTTAGTGACAGAACAAGTAATAAGATTTGGCAGCAGATAAGGTGAAGAGGAGCAGTCAGAAGCAGCAACAGATTTCAGGTGGATGGTAAATAGTTGTAGGTAGACAGAGAACTCTGGGAGAGGGAATTTTGAGGGAAGATGACGATTGCGGGCTCTGTGGTTGGCATCTTAAACCTGAGATTGTTTTAGATGAATATTACAAATGGTAGCATTTCAAGGACAGGGAACATTTGTCTAGTGAAATGCTCAGATAAAAGTTTAACAGGTAAGTTTTCACAAAGAGACTGGACATTTAGGTGGGCAAGATTTTAAAAAATGGCATGATGAGTAAAGATACAGTGAAATGCCCGTCTATGATATTTCGGCTTTATCCTACAGGTTTTGAGAAGTCACCGAAAGTCCTTGAGCTAAGAATTAAGTCAAAGATAGAATTTTTGTTTTTAGATGAGATCAAAAAGACCATTTGGAAGGAGGATAGACTGGAGTAAGGGAGAAATGCAAGGAGATTTGTGTAGTAATAAAAGGGTGAGGGAATCGGTTATGAATAAAAGGGTTATGAAGCTATGTTAGTAATAGTAGGAATGGACAGGAAGAAACAACCATAAGAGATGTTTTAAAGGAGGGAGTGTGTCAGTTAAGAGTGTGGTTCAGGGCTCTGGAAGATCTGGTTCAAGTTTCTGTTCTCAGACTCTTCTTCACTGTGTGATCTTGGGCAAATAGAGTCATTCAGTACCTGTCTGAGCCTCAATTTTCTTAGCTGTAAAATGAATATGAATAGTATACCATCACATTGCATGGTTATAAGGATTAAAGAACAGAAGCCACATAAAGTTCTTAGCACCATGTTGTAAAACTGCTTAAGAATGCATTTTTTCTTTTTCTTTTTTTTTTTTTTTTGTTCTGTTGAGGCACTTTATTTGCATGTATGTATTACGTCCCTAGAAAAAGAATCCCAGGATTTTCCCTCCTGTGTGTTTTCCTCTTGCGTTTTCATGGTCCATGATGCCAACCGAGGTTGTCAGTACAGTGAAACCAAACTGGTGGGACGGGAGCAGATTATTCTGCCATTTCTCTAGATCTTTGAGTTGTTCTTCAAATCTGGGGCCGATCACTCCACGCTTGTTTAACCTGCCTGTGAGGTTCACACCAATTTTCCCGGCTGTGTAATCATCAAGGATTTCAAATTCACCAAAGTAACCACACTTCATCATCATAGTTAGAAACCAGATGATGACTTTGGAGCATGGCCTAACAAGAATGTGGCATTTACCTCTCTTTTCAGCATTGTTAATGCTCTTGAGAGCATCCACCAGGACATTCATGTGCGTCACTATGGCAGCACTGAAAGATGGTGGAAAGAACAAACAATTTTATTACTAAAAGTACAGTCCTTGGCAACAGTAATCATTGTGAAGAGTGGAAGAATCGACAGGACCAGCTGCCTAATTGAATTGAGTGAAAGGAAAGGGGTCACTAATGACAGGTTTTGAACTTGGGTTACTGAAAGTGAGACCACAGAAACAGGGAAGTCAGGAGGGGAAGCTGAGGACGATGAAGAGGCTGGTTTTGCAGTGTGGAATGGAGGAGGTTGCCCTGCCCTCTGGCACCAAGAAGGAGACCGCCCCACCTCCTGAGCCTGTCTTCTGGGCCCTTGGTGGCAGTGGCCACAAGCCTCTGAACGGCCTTTTGGGTCATTCTTCCCTTTCTTGAACATGAACACATGTTCAATGCCGAATACCCCTATCAGCCCATTTCCTGCCAGTAGAATCCCAGAAGTCTGACAGCCTTCCTTCATTTTGTCCTGGCTCTGTCCCCTCCAGACCAGGCTGGCACTGTTTCTACTGAGAAGGGTGGTTACATCCACAAGTCACAGGCCTAATCTCTGTGGCAAATGGTTGTTCGGGGACACAGGAGTTTTCTCCAGAGCATGCTGTCACTTTGTTGCAAAATGGATAGGCAGAGTATTTTCCAACTCTTCAAGTTCTGGATCCTTTTTGCTTGTTCAATTTCTCTCTCTCCTCTTTTATCTTACTGTAAGCAGCAAGGAGAAACCAAGCTGTGCCTTCAACACTTTGCTTAGAAATCTCTTCAATTAAATATCCAAGCTCATCTTTTGTGTGTGTGTGGGGGGGTGGGCAGCAAAGCAAGGTTTATTGAGCAATAACAAAGTGATAGTACAAAGCTCCTGAGGAGGGAGGGGACCCGAGAGGGTTGCCCTCCAAGCTCAACATTTTTAAGTTCTACTTTCCATTCCAGGGAACACCGTCCAGCCAAATCCTCTACCACTTTCTAGCAAAGACTGTCTTTCCTCCAATTTCTAATTAAATGCTCCTCATTTCCACCTCAAGCACTTACATTTTCAGCAACATTCTTTTCGAGGCCGTCTAGGTTTTTTTCTCTCATGCCCTAAAAACTCTTCCAGCTTCCACTTATTACCTTATTCCAAAGCACTTCCACACTTTTAAGTATTTGTTACAGCAGCACCCTACTTCCCAATACCAAAATCTATATTCTTTTGCTGGGACTGCCGTAAGGCAAGTACCACACATGGGGTGGCTTAAAGAACACACATTTATTGTTTCACAATTCTGGAAGTTAGATATCTGAATCCTAGACAATGCCAGGGTTGGTTCTTTCAGGGCTGTAAGGAAAAGATTTGCTCCAAGGCTCTCTCTGTGGCTTCTAGATAACCGTGTTCTCTCTGTGAACAACCATATTCTCTCTCTTCATATGGCCCTATGGGATACCTCTCCCTGCATCCAAATTTCTCCTTTTTATAAGGGCCCTAGTCATATTGGATTAGGGCCCAACCTAATGACATCATTTTAATTTCATTACTTTTATAAAAACCCTGTCTCCAAATAAGGTCTCATTCTGAGGTACTGGGGATTAGGACTCCAACGTCTTTTTTGTGAGGGACACAATTCAATCTATAACAATTGAATTATGGGAGTTGATCAAGGGGATTTTACAACCAAATTATTCACTTGTGGATTTTCTACATCAGTCTTGTGCTTTCAGAGCATGACAGTTTTTGACACTCCTCATCTGTTTTGATGAGAGCCTCCAAGTCCAGGAGAAAGCAAGCAAAGAGATAACATGATGCCTTTTGTTGATGATAGTAGCTTAATGGGGAGGGTGTGGGGAAGGAAGCACCAAAATAGTAACACTGATTCCTTTTCCAGCCTTGCCATAGATGGGTCTCCTGACTTCTAACAAAATAAACTTTCACTGATGAGCTGATTGTCCATTTCAGTGTCTCCTCTGCCACAGTAGAAGCCCCTTCGGCATGGAGCGCTTAAGGACACATAGAATTTATATCTCTGAATAGAATTTAATCACAAGTCTGTCTAGGGATCTGATTTAGATTCTTTCATGTGCAAAAGTCATCATTTTAAATGGCTATTGTAGAGTTTATGTTGGAGACAACCTTACAGAAATGGCAAAATATGCTCTTTATGGTAGAACAGCAACTGAGTGCTTCTGTGATTTTAAAGAAGGTTCTAAGCTATAGAAAACTCCTGAAATCCCATTGTATTTTCACTCTAATAATGATACTAGAAATATTAATTTATGAAGCATTTTCCCTCACATCATTCTATTATAAACTATGAACTCAAAATACTCAAGGTTTCTGTAGTACCAATGTAGTTGTTTGTTTTTCTTTTATTTTTGACCCCCATTTGGGCCCCTTTCCTTTTACTTTTCACCGTTCTATTTACTTCCTGTTCTGTGCAAAAATGAGGCACTTGACCAGAAATATTCAAATCTATGCGCCTGCACACGGAAAAGAGTCTGCTTATTATCTATGAAATCTGGATCAGACGCTTCCTGATTGTCTGCAACATTTTGTCAGACTCTCCGTGAGTCCTGTCATCTGGCACAGATTTTTTTCTCCATGGAAGGCCTTCCCAAGCCTGTGTCTGGTTTGTCAGCTCCCATCTTCTGACTGACAGAGCCGACTTACTCTGCATTGATCGTCACCCCCTTCGCCATGCCAAGGAAACAGATGGAATGAAAGGAATAGGAATCAATAAGATTAAGAAAGTTTAATTTCCTTGGTCTTCCCACAGTATGCCACCTTCATTCCGAAGCTAGAGTTTTCAAAGGAATGAAATACAGCGTCTTTAAAGAAAACCAAGGGTGTAGAAGCCTCTTGATTGCTTTGGAGTTTGCTCTGCCACAGCTTGACTGTTTTCTTCTTTTTCTTTCCTTATAGTTACAAAATTTATTCTGTATGTAATTTTCCCTCATACTCACTTTTGTTTTGACTGCATGCTAGTTATTAAAGATGAGAGTTACAGGAGAGCCAAAAATCTATGCACGACTCTATCCACATAGGTTGTGAAGCATAGTAGAAAGCGCACAGCCTCTGAAGGCAAACAATCCACGTTCAAATCACAGCTCCGTTATTTACAGACTCTGCGATCTTTCAGTGTGTTGAGCCTCTTCGAGCCTCAGTTTCCTCGTCTTTGAGAACATCAATGTTACCATGTTGATGGAGGTTCTGAAGGGAAGCACATGGAACATCTTGAACAGAGCGGGATACTGGGTTGACGCCCACTGATGGTAGCCATTTATCACTACTCATCAGTGCACTACGAAAACGTAGAGGTAGATGTAGAAAACAAGGAACATTTCTGTGGAAAAACTTCAAAAAGATAGTCATGAGATTTGATTCCTTTTCAATCAGAACAGATAATATACTTTTTGGCACAAACGAAGCAACTGATAGTAAAGTTTTAGGCACATGCTAAAACACTTTTATAGCTTTTAATGGCCTCTGGGGTTTCGTGCTTGGAAATAGTTGTCTAACATGTTATTCAAATTAACACCATATATAAGCCCAATGCTTCTGGTGGGATGTAAGCAGAAAAAGTATCCAACGACACACAAAATGCCAGTTGTTGATACCATTGTTATAAAACTCTGCAGAAATACGTTATAACTACTTTTGTTAGAATATTTGGTTCACTCATATTAGCCGAAATGATAGAGAAGACAAGGATAAACTCTGTCAGAGATAAACGAAGCCAGACACTAAAGTGGTAAGGACAGATTTTAATTAGTCATATACTGTTGCAAAAAGGAAGAGGGCCCAGGGTGAACTGAACTCAACTCGGATTTGTACAGAGTTGGCCTGACGTTTTAAAGAGAATGAGAGAGTAGGGAGGAGGTGAGCGGGGGCTCAGTAGAGTCAGGGGAAGAAAAGAATTACAAAGAGTTGGTTAGTGGAAGTGCTGATTGGGCAAGTTGTGTCCATTAGCTGGTAGTTATCAAAGTCGGGAGTCTATCTTCTCACAGAGGTGAGATCCACGGGCCCTATGCAGCCTGATGATTACCTCTGAGAGGAACGGCTTTCAGGTCTTTGAGAAAGACACTCCTAAGTTGTGGGAGATACCGATACATCTCAGAGACAGAGGGAGGATTTACCATTGTGAAGTTTACCCTTTAGTATACACTCTAAGAAAAAGTGGTCGGGGGCTTCTCATCAGGCGCTGGCTAGAACGGTAAATGCCGTAAGACTTGCCCTCATGGAACTTGTAGTCTAGTATCACCTCGCACCTATTAGAATGGCTACTATGCACAGGACAAGAAATAACAGGAGTGGAAGACATGGAACCCTAGTGCACTGTTGGTGGGAATATAAATTCTCACAGTCACTATAGAAAACAGTACGGAGTTTCCTCAAAAAACTAAAATTAAAACTATCATATGACTCAGCAATTCTACTTCTGGGTATTCATTAAAGAAAACACAAACTCTAACCCGAAAGTATGTATGTACCCTCACGTTCATTGGGGCTTTATTTACGATAGCCAAGGTATGGAAACAACCTAAGAGTCCCCTGATAGATGAGTGAATAAAGACGATGTGATATATACACATATTATATAACTAAGAATTTATATATTATTAATATAATTATTATATATTGTATAAATAATAATATATGTTTCAGCCATAAAAAAAGGAAATCTTGCTATTTGTGACAACATGGGGAACCTTAAGAGTGTGATGCTAGGTGAAATAAGTCAGGCAGAGAAAGACAAATAGCCCTGATCTCACTTTGTCAATTATATGTGGAATCTAATTAAAAAAAGAGAAAAGAGTTCAGCTCATGGATATAGGGACTAGATTGGTGGTTGCCTGAGGTGGGGGGTGGGTAAAATGAGGAAGGGTGGTCAAAAGATACAGATCTGCAGGTATAAAATAAATAAGTCCTGGGGCTGTAATGTACAGCATAGTGACTATAGTTAATAATAGCAAATAATTTGAGTCAAAATACCCAATATGATAGATTATCAAGTAATCAAATTATATGTTGTGTGCATGTTTTATGCCTGAAGAAGAAATTTAACAACATTCTATTGTTGGGTTCTGTGTGTGTGTGTGCGTGTGCGTGTGTGTGGCATTAAAGGGCTTTTAATTTTCTCTCAATTCTTCCCTGTTATTTTTTTTATGAAAAAAACATGTTTTTATCATCAGATACAATCGTAAAATTTTGTGAAATTCCTTCAAATATTGCTTCTTAAATGAAACTCATTTGCTCAAAGTACATTTTATTTTTATTTATTTATTTATTTTAAAGATTTTATTTATTTGACAGGGAGAGAGAGAGCACAAGCAGGGGGAGCAGCAGGCAGAGGGAGAGGGAGAAGCAGGCTCCCCGCTCAGCAGAGCCCAACATGGGGCTTGATCCCAGGACCCTGGGAGTGCTTAACCAACCAGGCGTCCCTCAAAGTACTTTTTAAACTGTAGAGTGTAATAAAAATAAAAGGGATTATCATTATTGACTCTGGAATTATTAGTGTTCAGTGGACTTCATGTAAAATCATAAAAATTTAGGTCTGTGCTTGGCTTATACTCAGGTTTTGTTACAGCATGTACATTTTTTGAAGGAAGATGCAATTTGAATACTCTTATCATTGAACAACTACTCTGTATTCCTCAGAAACACATCACACGGAATTCAATATAGAAACAGGTTAGATATGGTAAAATGTGACCTACACACACTGCAGCTGTCTCTGGGCGAACGTGAACAGGCGGAAAGTCAGTCTCTGACAAATTGTCAGGGTTTTCTTTCTTCTTTTTTTAAAGTCGCTTTTATGGTTGGATACTCCAAGGTTTTCAGGGTGCTTCAAAGATGTATCTGAATATTACCTGCCCTTTGGGATGTCCTCAGAATCACAAATTTTTCCTGTTGAGACATCTAATTAAAGGAAGCCATCCTGTGTGGATAAACAGGGTCACTTGTCTCAATGCTTTGTAAAACTGCCCTCTCGAAGGTTCCTTTTCTCTCAGGAGCCTCTCTGCCTCACTCCAACAGTCTGCTCTTTGCGGCTTCATTCTTTGGATGCCCTTTGGTCTTCATGTTGCATCTTGTGGCTTTGCTGTGAATAGCTCTTCTTTGAACCTTCCCCTCAGCTGCTGATGGCTCAGCTGTGCACAGTTTGGGGTGTGCAGCATATTAAAGGGTGGACAGCATCTTCAGAACAGTTCATGGGCCTTGTTGTAGGTGACAATAAGCATGTGAGGAGGGAGTTGGGAGTTGGGTACCACAGGAATCTTCACTGGGTGGCAGGTGTTAAGAAGCCTGTAGAGATAGATGAGGATTTTTATTATTATCTTACTAGGCTTTATGTTGGGTGGTTGAGCGTCCATAGAAATGCTCATAATGCTCTCATTGCTTGAATCAAGGTTAAATAGACAAATGCATAGTAATGTCCCTGGCCCCTTAGTTAGAGCTCTCTTAGGTCCTTTCTAACAACTTGCCACATAGAACAATATGATTTTCCTGGGTTTATAATGGTCGATAGCTATTGAATTCATGTACGAATTTCTACTGGGAGGTTGTCTGCCAAATATTTACAATATATGCTGAAAATCTTACATCAATATGTGAGTCTGATCTTCAGATGTATATGTATATTTGGGAAAAATCAAAACAACATTGTCTCCCCCAAAAATAAAACAATAGAAAAACACACACACATACGCACAAAATCCCCAAAGACTTGACTTGTATATGAGAAAGAAGAAAAGTTTTCAAAAAATTATCAGACTTCACAATATATGGATACAAATTTATCAACATAGGGTATGAAAGAAGGAGCTCAAACCAACAATTATAATGTGGTCAAATTAAAAATTTTACTATTAAATGAGAGAGGAAAATAGAATTGTCAGTAGACTTCCTTGAGCTTGTCGTATTAAAAGCACCTAGGACGAGTGTGAATTCATTCAGTCAACATACATTCATTTGCCACTTCTGTATACGCTAGGCACCGGGAGAGGTATATGGGGATGCAGAGTCGCATCACATGCATAACTGTTTACAAGGTGCACGGAGGGAAGACCCTGTGAAGGCACAGGGCAAGACGGCCATTCCGACGCAGGTGGGACTTTGGACCGACTAGCCATCCAGTTGTATAGGATCACTGAGATTGTTTTATTTACTTGATATTAGTTACATATGAGGGGCACGTCATGGTGGGGTTTTGCTGTAGAGATTGAAGGAAAGAAAGAATGAATGAATCAGGAGACAGAGGATCAAAATATTTCAACTTCACCATCTTTTCTAGCTGAGGTGGCCACGATGGAGAACATCATGCTTAAGCATTGTCTGGTCGGCAATCCTAAGGCATAGACATACAAGGGGAAAAAAAGAATAAAAAGCGAAATAAAATAAGGAGAAGATAAAAAATTAAAAAGAACAACAAGCGAATGAACAGTAGGAGTCGTACGCCTGCCGACGGGAAGGGGAGTTTTAGCTTAGGAGAGCTACCCACTAGCACTGGGTTTTGTGCTCTGATTGTTTCAAGACAAAAGTTGTAGTTTCAATAAGGTTTCCTATTTTCTAGATTTCTTAGATATTTCCCAGCATCCTACTGTAAGTAAGCCAGTGCATTAGCCATAGACCGCACCGTCCCATGGATGCTGCAGTATTCGGTGTTCCATCACCTTTAAGTGTAGAGGACGCTTAAAATTAAATAACCCATGAAGTCATCTAGGAAATAAGAAAACATGTGATTACTATGCATTTATTAGTGAGCCACGGATTCCTTGCTGTTTCAAGCCAGTTCGAGTACATGAAAAGAAGCCTTTCGTAATAATTCAGCTGTAATAACATGCCTCATTTAGAATGTATTAGGAATACACTTCTCTTACTGCTTATTTAAAAAGGAAAGAATATATCAGGAAATTATCTCTTCATTTCAGTTTATTAGAAAATTGGGTATCAATTATGCTCAATAGCAGTAAAATTTCTCCAATTTATTATGCTACACCTTGAATGAGTAGTCAAAGAGGACATGGTATAAAATGTATATATTACAAGGGTAGTTTGAGTAATATGGTGGAATGCCTCTATCGCAAGATCTGGGAGACCTTGGAATCAGACTCAAATTCTAATGATTTGTGCGGCTCTGAGACCTGGTGGTGTAATGCATGGTATAATCTCCTCTTGTCCTGCATTGTGTGTCAGAAATTGTTTGTGAAAGGATTCTTCACTTTTGTAGCTTTCTTTATCTAGGCTCTGCACGGAGCATGTATACTGTATGATTTTTCACTGTTGATCTTGTGCAGATGTTTGCTATAGAAACATAAGGAAGGGTTTTGAAAACAATTGCTTTTTAAAAGAGATTGGGGGCTAGGAATGCTTTGGAGATGTTCGTTAGTCCTCCCATTTGAATTTAAAGCAGCTCTGAACAGCCAGTTCATTGTTAGGTGTTGTGATTATGAATGGGGTACCTCTGTGTGAAACTATCAAGTTCCTCTTAGAAGACCTTCCAAGCAGAAAATAACCTTTCATTTCCTGGCCTTTACCTCCCAGAAGGGGGGTGGGGTGGGGTGGGGAGGGTTGCAAATAAGCCCAGCTTTATGCAAACCCAAGAATATATGGTGTAATTGGTTCTTTGGATAGGCCAGATCGAGCTGCATGAAGAGTGGTCTCTTGGCCAAATCATCTAGGAGGTCATCAGCCAACTATTCTAGAAATTTAATGATCTAGCCATATCCTTTTGTTGTAATCTTCCTACAGTAAATGATCTAGTTATATCCTTTGTTTTAACCTTCCTACAGTATTAATACCCAAAGCATGAAAAATAACCGAACAATAACAAAATTGATGAACAGTTTAGAGGTGCCATTGTTTACTGGATGCTCTCATCTCATTCTTTTTTCCTGAATATACCCGTGTCATTGAGTTCTACTAAAATTATTTTTTGGAGGTACTTTTTTATGATTGCACTTCTGAGGCTTGCTGCTTGTATTCGATCGTGGTTTCTAGTCTACCATCTATTAACTTTCAATGTTGAAACCGTAGGGAAAGGCCTGTGTAAGTGCAGTAAATTTTAGATTTTTTTTTTTGTAAACTTGATAAATTTAGCAAAAGTTACCAGAACTTATTATACATATGGATAAAATGGTTCAGTTTAGTAGTCACTTTAAGAGATGTTAGTTTTTTACTATTTTTGTGAGGAATAACTTATATTCATTAACATTCTTTAACATATGAATCATAGTTATTTTAACTTCCTTGTTCATTTATTGGCAAATTTCTTCTGACTGACTTTTCCCTTGACTATTCATCACATTATCCTGTGTAGCGATTTCTATTTTGGATATTCAGGGTTGATGGGTAGTAGAGATTGGGGTTCTGCTATCTTTCTCCGAAGAGTGTTAAGTCATGGTGTAAAAAGCAGCTAGATCATTGGCAGATTACTTTGGAGGCTTGGTTTCTCTTTTAGAGGGTGGGTCTATTTTTAGAATTTTCCTAGTCTAGAGTGAATCCCTTAAGTTCTGAGAAGTAATTTTTACTCTGAAGCACAGTCCTCTGGGGTGTCCACAGAAAGGCTGAGAGGTTTACCAAGGCCCCTTCTAACTCAGAAGGACGGGAGTTCAAACTCTCTCTCCCCTGTGCTGCGTGGTACCTGAAAGTTCTACACATACCGATCAGTCTTCCAGATATTGTTTGCCTTTGAATTCCCTGAAGTCCATACTGTACATGCCCAGCTTAGGGGTCAGCCAAGAGTTCAGGAGACTTGAGATGCAGATTTTTGGTTTCCCCTTCTGTTTTTCCTTCTTTATAGCATCTCCTCCCTCTTCACAGCTGCTCTGAAAGTATCATTCACCTTCTTCTGGCTCTTCATATCTAAAAGACTCTAACGTTCTGCTTTATTTCTAGAGTATATAGTATAGACCGAGGAGTACCTTCAGATGATAGGCCTGATAGGTATGTATTTCTCCCAGTGTGATTCCATTTTTTTCCAAGGGTCAAACCCTCCCCAGTGTATGCCTTCTTTTGGCCACTCTCATTACTTTCAAAAAATGTTTACTATCTTGTCCAGAGGCCGTAATTGTTATCTGCAGGAGTACAGGCTATTCCTATACAAATACATACTGGAACTCCAAAAAAAAGCATTTTGATTGTGTCCTTAGTTTTACCTTTGGAAATTAAAAATAAAGAAATGAAAAATATATATACGTGTGTGTGTGTGTATAAAATGAAATGTGCTTTAATAATTTTCACGGTATATGCATAAGCCCTTGAACTATTATACCATAAAAAGGACTTCCTTAGATTTGGGTTTCTTTCTAAGGTTATATAACAAATATGTCTACCTTTGTTTGGTCTAAAGCTGGACTCATGACTTTTCTGCAAAACATGGCCTTCCTCTAGTGTTTCTTATTTTAATAACTAGCTCCCAGTTGTTTGACCCAAAACTCAAGAATTCCTCCTTGTATCCTCTCTTTTCTTTAATCTATCATGCAAGAGTCAGGAACAGCAAGGATGAGGCACCTAGGCTCTGCCTGCTTTTAAACCCTGCTCTTTCTCTGACTAGCCACATGATCTTGTCATAAGTCACAAAAGGCTTAGACTAGTGGCTGGCACAGAATAACTGCTAAATAAATATTTTATTACCACCAATAACAAAATTAATTGATCAACTGATCAATTATCAGTCTTTACATATCATCATTTCTGTCCTGTTTCTCTGCCCTTTCCCAGTCTGAGCTCCCACTCCCACTGCTGTAGTAACCACCTAATTCTTTCTATTTTTACTCCACCTCCCCAATTCTTTTCCCACAATACAGCCAGATTGAAGTTTTCAAACACAGTGAGCACATCACTCTGCTCCGTAATACTCTCTAGTGGCTTCCATTTGCTTTTGGCATAAATTCACACTTACATCCTTACCGTGACTGTACGGCCTCATATTATACAGGCTCGGCTTTCCTCTCAGCCCCCACACGGCAACAGTCTCCTCTCTTTCATGCTGTGACCACATTGGCCTTTAAAAAAAATTGCTGTTGCTAGAACTCACCCATCTTTGATTTACTTTTGGACACTTGTACAATCTCTTTCATGTTTCAGTTCCATTGTTACTTCTTCAGGGTAACTCTTCTTTTCCAACCCTCCCTTCTAAACAACCTGGTTCAATTAACCCAAAAGCTTGGTTTTGAGATGATGAATAAAGTTGATAGGTCTCTAACCAGGCTGACAAGGAAAAAAGAGAAAAGACCCAAATTACCAATACCAGAAATGAGAGAGAAAATATTGCTATGGTCCCTGAAGATATTAAAAGGATAATAAAGGAAATTTATAAGGAACTTTATGGCCGTAAATTGGACAAATTAAATGCAATGGACAAATTCTCGACAGACACAAATTCCCAAAGCTCACTCAAGAATAAATGGATAGGGGTGCGTGGGTGGCTCTGTCAGTTAAGCCTCCAACTCTTGGTTTTGGCTCAGGTCATGATCTCATGGGTTGTGGGATAGAGCCCCACAGCAGGCTCCAACGCTCAGCAGGGGGTCTGCTTGAGATTCTCTGTTGCCCTCTGTCCCCCCTCCTTGCTCACATGTGCATTCTCTCTCTTTCTCTCTCTCTCTCTCTCTAATAAATAGATCTTAAAAAAGAATAAGAATAAGAATAAGAATAGAATAAGAATAAGAAGAAGAAGAAGAAGAAGAAGAAGAAGAAGAAACGGGTAACATGAATAGTCCTATAATCTATTTCAAAAGTTGAGTTCGTAGTTAAAAACCTTTCAACAAAGAATACTCCTGGCCCAGATGGCTTCACTGGTGAATTCTGCCAAACATTTAAAGAAGAGGTAGTACCACTCCTACACAAACTTTTCCATAAATACAAGAGGTAGGAATACTTTCCAACTTATTTTATGAGGCTTGCATAGTTTCCGACAAGAAATGAGTTATAATTATTATCTTTATTCTTCTGCATGTAATGTCATTTTTTTCTGGCTGCCTTCAAGATTTTCTCTTTATTTTTGTTTTTGAGCTGCTGGAATAGGATGTGTCCAAAGTGTGTGATGGTTTTTTTTTGTGAATGTTACTAGTGGTGTATATCATGTGTAGTGTTCTCTGAACTTGTTGAATCTGTGGTTTGGTGTTGTTCGTTATTTTTGGAAAATTCTTAGCCATTATTTATGAAAATATTTCTCATGCCCTATTCTTTCTTCCTTACATCTGGATTCCAATTACACATATATTAGACCTCTTAATATTGTTCTGCAAGTCTTCGGTTCTTTGCTCTGTGTTTTTCATTATTTGTTCCTTTAATGTTTCCGACTGGGTAATTTCTATTGATTTTAAGCTTCCTCTTTTTTTTTCCTAGGCTCAGTAGTGTTGAATCTACTGAAGAGCGGATTAGAGGCATTCTTGATCTCTTCCATGATTCTTATTTGTAGCATTTCCATTTGTGTCTTTCTTTTAGTTTCCATCTCTCTGTTGAAATTCTCTAACTCTGCATGCATGTTGTCCATTTTCCACAAGAGCCTTTAACATAATAGTTCTTTTAAATTCTTTGTCTGATTATTCCAACAAGGGGGTCATAGTTGAGTATTCTGTTGTTTCTTGTCTCTGCCTTTATCATCATTCTTTCCCAATTTCCTTACATACTTTTTCTCCTGTTTTTAAATTTTTTCCTCATATTTTGGAGCCCTCATATAAAAAGAAGGGAACTTGGGGCTCCTTGCTGGCTCAGTTGGAAGAACATGCAATTCTTGATCTCAGGGCCATGAGTTAGAGCCCCATGTTGGGTGCAGAGATTACTTAAAATAAATAAATAAATAAATAAATAAATAAATAAATAAATAAATAAATAAACAAACAAACAAACAAACAAACTTAAAAAAAAAAGAAGGAACTTATATTAGTAAGAGAACTTAATAGTATTTCTTTACTATATACTTATGGGTACATTTCTATCTTCAATTACGAATATCTCTCATGACTGATTGTCTCCTAAGTCTTCAGATAATTTCATATACTTCAATGTCTCCAAATACCAACCATCTACTTTTAGTGCTGCTATATGTTTCCTGGGTTCTGGGCCTGTATTTCTAGAAGACTGCTAGATCTCTCCACTTGGAATTGTAACTGACTTGAAGTCTAATGTGTCCAAAATAACACTGATCATTTTTTCCCTAAGTCTCTGCTTATACCATCATCCTGGTCATCATGAGAATCTTCATTATCATTATCATCTCTTTACTCATACCCCTTATTTTATCAGTGTATCCTTTAAATTTTCCTTGAATCTGATCATACTGTCACTGCTTCCGTCCCCAAATTGACATTATCTCTTGTTTATAATAATATTTCTGCCACGCTGCTGAGGCTACTGTCTCAGATCTACCCGTCCTCAATCTTCATCCTGCTTAAGCATCTTTTAGGCTCTGGCATTATTCCTTATAATAAACACTTTTAACAGCTGAATGATATTACATGAAAATGCTTTACTGTGAGTTCAATTCTGATTTTAACAATTTTAGAGATTACAAAAGAACAACATAATTATAGCCTTTTGTAATGTTTGGGTTATTTTCTCAGAGTAAATCCCTAAGAAGCTCATTATTAGGTTAAAAGATATTAAGGCTTTTGATACGAATTACAATGTGGTCTTCAAAAGAGTTGTTGCAATTTGTATTGCCATCAACAGTGACTGAGTCTCCTAGATCTCTGCTCCCTAATCAGAATTTTGGCATTATCATTAACAGAAAAGTTAAAACATTTCTTTTTTCTTAGCAGGGACTTCTTAACTGATGTCTTTGGCTCCAATCTGTCCGATATATTCTCCATACTGCCACTAGTGCTATTTTTCTGAATAAGACCTATATTTGATTATGTTCAAAATTCTATTCCAAAACCCAGATTGCTTCCTGTTGCCTACAGAAGTAATCATGGCATTGAAGGCCTTCCGTCATCTGGGGTGGCTATTTTCCTAGTGTAGGCCCACACTCAATCCTCCTGTTCAAAAACCTTGGAGAACTCCTATTTTCTACACAAGAGAGAATAAATTCATTGTCATGGAATTTAACACCTTTTATCACACATTGAACATCAGTTTGTGTATTCAGTAAATAACTGTGTTCGACTGAACATGGAATTACCATGTTCTTATTGTTAATACTAGCGATTTGTCATTTGCTTCTTTAATATCTCATATTATTATTCAGCTTTTCATGCGTGGCTGTCTTTGCATCCCTTGAACACTGTTCCCCTTCTGCTGCAGGATCTTACTACAAACTCTCTCCTAGGCCTACAATGTTCCCCACTCCTGCCCCCAACTCTCCTCCTGTTCTGGATCCTCAGCTCTTTGCACATAGTAGATGTTTAATCTATATTTATTGAATGAATAAATAAATAAATGAATAAATACTTAGGGGTATAGCTCAGGGGTAGAGCATTTGACTGCAAATAAATACTTTTCCAGCCAAACTGGGGAAGTTTTAAAATTTTGTGTTTAGAAGCAAAAATATCATTATGAGAGAAATCTTACTTGGAACCCAGATGCATCAAAAAGAAAAAGCAGTGGGGCGCCTGGGTGGCACAGCAGTTAGGTTAAGCGTCTGCCTTTGGCTCAGGGCGTGATCCCAGCGTTATGGGATCGAGCCCCACATCAGGCTCCTTTACTATGAGCCTGCTTCTTCCTCTCCCACTCCCCCTGCTTGTGTTCCCTCTCTCACTGGCTGTCTCTATCTCTGTCGAATAAATAAATAAAATCTTGAAAAAAAAAAAAAGAAAGAAAAAAGAAAAAGAAAAAGAAAAAGCAGAGTGTTCTAGTTGCAGCTTGGAGGGAGGTCACTGGCAGGAATGGGTTGAGCACACAGAAAGATTAGAGCAGAGTGTGTGGCTGAATCTCCAAACACCAAGGTCCCTCCCTTCGACTCCAAGGCAGTATAGAAGAATCCTCCAGCTCTATGGGATTCAGTTGGAACACCTTTGTCCAGACAATTATTCTGAAGGAAAAAAAAAAAAAAAGGAAAGGTGGGGGTGATATGATACATATCTTGTGGCCCAATAGTGAGTGAATTCAGGAAGCTTTCTCTGCATTAATCCTAGTGAGGGCAGTTACCATGTGCAGGCGTATTTCTATCCTGGCCTTTTAATCATAAAATGTTTATTTAAAAGTCAACAATGAAGACCCTTTCCCTCTTGCCAATTCTTGTTTTATCTTTCCTTGGTCAGAAGCACTTAAGGGGCAAATTCATAAAATGATTATTGAGGGTAATATCCCATTCTGCATTCAGAACAAAGCAAATACCTTGTGAAATGGTGTTGTTTTGGGGCAGTGATATACATACTGTAGCATTTCATTAAATCCTTTTCATTTATGCTCTTCACTCTGTGAAGGTTACTGACAGTTGATTAAAAATATGTATTACTTTAGTGGGTAAGAGTACATAAAATCACTAAATCAAATTTGCCATGAACATCGACTCAGAAGAATTAAACATGTGGACAGTCACCAAGGACAAAAGGCCAGCACACTCCCATTTATTTTCTTTTCTTGAGTTTGTGCTAAGTGACTAATTCTTCTTGCTTTAAGCATGACTGTGAAGTTTCTATTGGAATCATCTCTCATTTTCAGTTGCTGTTTCAGAGGGATCAGAGTGAATGTTATGGAAACAAGTGTTAAAAACCTTCTCTATTTAAAAGGTACAGGGAAATCAAAAGTGTATTTTACAACAAAAATAATCAATGGGCTTCTTGTGTCTTTTTTGTGTATCTTGCTGGAGCCAGCACATCTTACTTCTGACAAGAGTCCTTGGCAGTATTTTGTTCTGTCAAAAAGGGAATGCCAATATTCACATATTGACGAATTGTGAAATATCCTTTTCATCCCTCCTTTCTTCCTTTGCCACTACCTCTCTTTTTACCTTGATGGTGTCTGACATTTTGTTGCAGGGAATGCTGGGTGTGGGTGAATGAATGCACTTGCAAAAATCAACAAAAAAATAAAAGCTATTTCTCCTCCAGGCTTCTTAGCTACACTTTGTGGTGGCCCAAATATAAAAAGGGTTCAAACCACATTAGGGCTTGCAGACACATCCTTAACAAATGAACCAGTTAAGATAGAATGTTAATTTAATTTGAGTGGCTGTGGATCACCACCACTGTGTTAAAAAGGTATTAACACACTTACTTTTTAGCGAAGTTCTTTATTTTGAGAACTTCCAACGCTCTAGGCGCCTTGCTAGGTATTGGCATTACAGAACAGCCTCTACCTAGAGCACTCATAATCGGCTGCTGGGAGAGATGGGAAGGCAGATGAACCATTACAGTGCAGTGTGGTGTGTATCATGAGAGCTTAGGCATGGGATACTACTGGTTAGAACTACTCCAGGATGTGCGGGGTCCTGGGCACATGTCTGTTCAGGGACTCAGTCGATAGAAACAGTTTGATTAAAAACACATTACAAAATCACACACACATACATATGAGCCCACATGAGTTATATCGACTTACTGCTGAACACCTAGAAACGTGGGAATAGAAGTACTTAGGTATCTGTTTTGTGTCCAGTCAGTGCATTGGAGGATTCTTTGTAGTATCTGGGCACCATTTCCCCATGTTCTTTATTGTCAAACATGCCACTTCTAATTTGATATTCCCACCTTGAGGAAAAGAGAGAGAGCTCTGTTGTTATCACTCACAATGCTGTGGCTGTTAGGGACTGTTGGCATTAATACAATATATGTCTTTTGGCTTCTGCAGTTCCCTAACACCAATTATTTAATGCTGGTTATAGTAGTAATTATGATCCTCTGGCAACTACCAGGCCACCCATGAATACCGACTTCCCAAAAGCTGTCACTGTGATTCACTGATGATGAAAACAAATTCAAATCTTACCTAGAGTTTGCAGGCAAATGTGAATGATAATTCATTTTCTGGATATTCGTTTCACATAGAATGACACAACTTCCAAGCGTATCTTCTCTTTAGGCCACAGTCATTGCATTTCTAGAGTATGATCTCTTTCAATATTGATTGTACTCATGACTTGTATATATCTGCACCAGTGAAATATGACAAGTGGGGGGGCCCGTGGTTAAGCAAAAAGAGTTATCCTATTAGTGGAAGGAATGTCTATTCGTTATGTTCCTCCTTAAGTTGATCCAAAGCACCATGATGTCAGCACATTGATCAGAGACTAAAGAGAATGTTGATGAGAAGGACCTGTTTATATTGCAAACCAAAGAAAGACTCAGAAGAGATAGGTCCAAGCACTCTTGGAGAACTGACACATGGTAAAAAGTTTTGAGGGTAGAGTGACCTCCTTTGGTAGCAAGAGTTGAGGAGCGCCTAGAATAAAGGATGCCTGCTGCCACCTCCACTACTCTCAGGTGCTATAGACCAGAGGCAGTGCCATGGTTAGAACATAGATGAGTGAAAAGAGAAAAAAAAAGCCCACACAGAAGGCTAAAGCACAAGACTTTAGAATTCCAGAGCCCTGAACCTGTCCTGGTTCCATGTGAGTGAGAGTCATCCCAAATCAGCATGTCAACACCATTGTCTGGCTGCTAAATCACATGCTATCCTGTGAAAAAAATATTACATTGGTCAACAGGAGCATTTTGCTCACTAGACCACCTTTCTGCAATCAAAGCCCAGCCATGGGGCCCTCAGAATTCCTTGGGGCATATGGCCAATCCACCTCTGGGATAGTGGGTAAGAGAGTGCCCTGAAGGGAAAAATTGGAAGATCAGGCCCATGTACATCCAGGTCCAGTCTCAGGTAATCACACCTAGCTAGTATTGCTCATTCCAAGTGCTGGAAGGCCATTTGGAAAATTTCAAGGAAGGCACTACAAAGTTCAAGGTCCATGGAGGCACAGGGCCTGGGATGTGAACCTCTCTGTCTGAATCTAAAGGTAGTATCGATTGATACAAGAGCAAAGATGTAGGTATCCAGTTAGTCTGGGGGAAAAGAAGACCAGGCAGGCTTCCTGAGGAGCTTTTAGTTGTGTCTTGAAGGATAATGTGATATTAGATAGCTAGAAAAGAGAGAAAGAACATTGCAAACACAGAGGACCATGGGTTTGAACCATAGAGATTGTGAACCATACATTATATTGAGAAGCTATAAATCACTTATTGTAGCTGGAGTGCAGAGGTCACGCAGGGCCTTATTTATCCCAAGTATGGTCTGCACTAGCTCAACAATAGCCTCAGTATCACCTAGGAACTGGTGAGAATGCGGAATTTGGGGTCCCATCCTAGGTCTACTGACAATTTATATTTTAACAGGATCTCTCTCCCCTTCTTTCATATAAAATTGGATGTTTGAGAAGCCCCTAGGTTTCTGAAAATGGGACTGCAATCATGGGCAAAGTCAGATGCTAGATCTGGATTTCACTCCACAGAGAAGAAGGACCCATTGCATTTCAAGCAAAGGATTAAAATGATCATCTTCAGGTTTTAGAACAGTGGGGTAGCTGCAATGTAAAAGGACTGTAGATCGGTAGGCCATGGGAGTGAGCTGATGGAAAAGGCTACTGCCGTTGTCTAGGCGAGATAAGAGTAGAGACCAAATTATGGCAGTGGGATGGAGAGGCAAGGAATAGAATTGTGAAACATTGCTGATTTGAGGGTGAGGCAGACTGAAGAGTCTAGGATAATGTACAATAAATCTGATCTGAGTGACTGTCTGGATAGCAGTCTGGAAGGGGATGTTGGTGAAGAGATTTTGTGGAAGAAGATGAGAAGTGTGAGATGAGGAGTTTGTGGGCGGATAATCCAAAAAGAAATGTCCAGAAGACATTATGTAAATAGAGCCAGAACTCAGAGGAGAGTGTGGGCTGAAAGTTCAGATTGGAGAGTCATCAGCTCACAGGCAGTAATAAATACCAAGGAAGAGGATGAGGTCACCAGGACGAAGGGAATGGTGGTCTAGAACAAAGCACTTGGCAGTACCAACATTCAGTGGTAGGTGAAGAAAAATCAACAAATAAGAGTTCAGGAAAGTAAGAGCAAAACTAAGAAAGACTAGACATAGGAACCAGAGGAGAAGTTTCAGAGACATTTTGATGTGGTCAAATACCACAGAGAGGTTAATAGGGGGGAAAACTGGACAGGTTATTGAAGCGGGGTCCTGGGTACATGGGAGTGGTCTATTGAGACTGGAACGTGCTATGCATGGATTCAGAGAAAGGAGAAAGTAGTGAGAGCCAGCATAGATAAACTTGAAAATCGTGGCTTTCAAAATGTGGTCCCTTACCAGCAGCATCAGCATCACAGCCTTCCGGGAAATGCAAACAGCAGAATAGCAAGGAAAGAGGCTTTGGAATTTCAAAAACTAGGGCTTTTTATTTGCAGAATCCTGGACTTCTTTTTATATATAATTTTAGTAAGTTATAGGTGTAGGGAAATGTGCAAAGCATAAGTTTACAGCCAAATAAATTTTCATGATGGAAAACACTATTGTAAGCAGCACCTCACAAGGAGCAGAACATCATTAGCCCCTCGGAAGCCACCTTTATTCCCCACCTTCCCAAGGGCAACCATTATAATGACTTCTAACACTATAGGTTAGTTTTGCCTATTAGTTTACGAGCGTGGAAACATAGAGTGTATCCTTTTGCAACTTGCTCAGTATTACATTGGTTAGAGTTATCCACATTGTGTTTGGTTTCGGTTTGTTCATTTTTATTGCTGTATAGAATGCAGCATGATAAAGGTGTGCTACAAAATTCATTCTACTGTGAATGGGTGTTTGGGTGGTTTCCAGTTTGGAGCTATTACAAGTAGTGCTGCTGTTGACATTCCTGTAGGTGTTTTTTGGTAAACATACATCTGTTATTCTAGGGGGGATATACCTGGAATTCTGGGTCATAGGGTAATATATGTTCAGCTTAGTAGATACCATCATTTCCAAGTGATTGTACCAATTTGTACTACTATCAACAGAATACAGGAGTTTGAGTTTCTGTCTGTTCTCACTAATACTTGGTACTATCTATTTTTCTCAACAAGCCATGCTGGTGAGTGTATAATGTTGTCAGATTTCCCTGACGAAGGTGTTGTTGATCACCTTTTCCTATATTTATTGACCATTTGGATAATGTCCTCTTCGAAGTTCTGTTCAAGTCTTTTGTCCACTGTTCTATTGTATTGTCTGTCTTTTTAATTACAGGGCCTGGGCTTTTGAATTTCAAAAATCTTAGCCTTCTATGGCTTAAAGCATGTACTTTATAGCTAAGAAAAATGTGTCAAAGGACAGTAGAAAGAGACAAGCAACCTGGCTGAGTTCTAGTCCTCTGAAGTAAAGGCTAACTGTTAATCTCATGCACGACAAAAACAACAATTATGCTACTAATAAATGGTAGAAACTACAATTTCACATGTACCTACTCTATAGAAGACACTGCTATTTACTGAAAAAAATACCCTAACATGATGAAAAGACGTAGGAGGGAAAGTTGATGGTTGGAGAGATGAAAACAATCATATTTATTCCTGAAAAAACTGAGAGCTACATATGGACACACACAGAAAGAGAATATGTGATTATTTAAATCCCAATGTTAATTTAAAAAATGCCACTGTTATAGGAAAACAGATAAACTGCATTATTTAAGTTTTAAAGTAATGGATGAACCCATGTTGTCCCCAATTTACTAATTATCTTCTTGCATCATAGCTTAATTGTTCCCTAATGAATGCCTTGCCATTTTCAAATACTGATTAATTACATTAAAAAATTCATAATTTTCTGACTTCTTTGTGTAGATTGGTTTAGATACACAGACTCCAGTTACACATTCTGGGTGGGGCACCCCAAAAATCTAATAAGGACATTGTTAATGAAACTATTACCCAATCCATGCTAATTCTGGGAAGAGATGCAGGAAAGAATTACAAACCCAGTGACTAAAAAACAAATCCTCACATTTACATGTTTACCCTTGCATTTTTTATGTTAAAGGATAATGAAAAAAGACACAAAAAATCTTGCTTGGTAACTTCTTCTAGTTCCCATACTACTTGACACATTTAGCTCACTGGGCTGGGGTGTCATTAAACGCTGAAGGGCCACACTACTTTGTGTTTACAGAGCTATTCCCTCCTAGTAGTAGTAAAGCTTCTCTCCCCCGCCCCCAAATACTTCATTTCAGGAACCTGGATTTCTGTCCTTTAATCTGAGTCTTCTAGGTTTGCATGGGGACCTACTTATACTTGCATGTCCTTAAGCCTTTAGAAGGTACCGAGAGTACGAGCACCCTGGAGAGAAGGGACCATGTAACCCATGTCTCCATGATTTGAAAATGGGGCTGAGCACATTAGGAGCACAGGCTCTCCCTCTGTGGCTTATGCATACATTCTGACCTTGGCCTTGACTTGATTAGCACATGGTCCAAATCACTCTATTATCACTACTGATGGACTAATTGATTGATTGATGATGGATTCACCTACTATTACTCTTTGGTGGCCTCAGGTTAGAATTTGTTAGCCCCATGGAAAGAAAAATAATTCTTGAAACTAGACTTTCTCTCTTGTTGACATCATTATCCTTCCTAGAGAGCACTGCTCCCTATCACCTTTGGGGTTCAGCAGATACTGGTTGGAATCCTTCCAGTGTCACCCACTGAACAGCAGTGTGACCTGGGACAGGTCATTCAAAGAAACTGGGCCTCAAGGAGGGTCTGCATATTGGAGAAGATATTAAATTAGTCAGTAGGTGCAGAACACTTGGCATAGTGTCTCTCACGTGGTAAACACTGAAAAAATGGTGGAGAGCAATATTATTATTATTATTTCCACACCTGTTCATACCACTACTACTATCACTATGCTCATAATAATCTTGGAATGAAATTATAGCTCCTTTAAGGTGGAAGAGTGAAAAAAGTTCATATGAAGTAAAAATCTTAGGTTCAGAGACATAAAGTGAGTTTTTCAAGGTCATACAGTTTGTGGATAGCAGAATTGGGACTGGAACCAAAATTTCCGGATTCCTGGACCAAGCCCTTCCCATTTCAGCAAGTAGCTTTCCTGTGTTAGCATGACTAAGTCTTCTTTAGTGAGAAGCAACACCCAAAGCTCATGCTATTACATAAAGAAAAATATATCAGACAAGTGCTAAAAACAAACTCACGAAGAGACAGAGAGATGGGGTTAGATTAGATGAAAGGTCAATGCCTTTGGGCCTCAAACACAAGAGAGCCCAATATAAGAGATAGGGTGGTTTAAATAGCTCCTTACGAGGTAATTAATTCATTTCATGGAAATATCCATTGCACTGCCACTGGCCACCACCTGATCACACCTAATTATCTTTCTGCAGTTTGTTTGTTTGTTTAAATTTTGCTGGAAACATGCCAGTGTACTCATTTCTATATTGGTTTATTCCTTGGGAGCAACTGAGTTATATCCCCTCTCCCCAGTAAAACCAAGTTGACCCCCCCTTTTTTTTTCCAGTTTCGAATGCCCCGCACAATAGTGCATACACATTTTTGCATTTAGCCTGGGCTTAAGTCCTGAGAGTCTCTAGCACTTTCAGTTAGGAAATTGTCTATCATGGATGCTGAGTAGTCAAAGGTCAGAGATGAAGTGTAGGACTTTGACAAGTTCACTATTTAAGAGTAATGTGAAACACACAGTACTAGACTCATATTTCTTAGATTACTAATATAATTGGTAGACAATTGATGATGTGAAACTGTGTACATGCTGAGTATACTAAGATAGATTATTTATTTCCATGAATTAACTTATAAGTACACATATTCTTAACTTCTGGAATATCCATTAAAATATTTTCCCTTTTTCCCCAGTAGACTTCAAAGAACACAAGAGCTCCTTGGCCTCTTCTACCCTCCCAAATTGGTATACTAATCAATTTCCAAATATGTAGATTGGGACTGAAATAATATTAACAAAAGCTGTTTATTTTTTTCTTATGTATCAGTAACTTTATTTTGCTTTACTTTTAAGGTAGGCTCCATGACTGGCGAGGAGCCCAACACAGGGCTTGTACTCACAACCCTGAGATCAAGAACTGAGCTGAGATCAAGATTCAGATGCTTAGCCGACTGAGCCACCCAGGCACCCCTGTATTAGTAACTTTAAATGGCACTCTAGTACCAGGTACTATTCTAACCACTGTATATGTAAACTTACGTAATCTGAGTGGCAAATTTATGGGGGGACATTTATCATACCTATCGTATAGATGGGAGATCAGAGGTGTAGAGAGGATACGTCACGTACCAAGATCACTCGGCTCCTAAGTGGGAGAAACATATTCAAATTTAGCAGTCTGGCTCCTGAGTCTCTGCTCTTAAAGATGAGGAACCTGAGACAGAACAAGGTTAAGGCCAAGTTTACACAGTAAGGGGCAAAGCCAGGAAAAAGAACCAGCATTTCAACCTAGTACCAGTACAACCACCGCAGGCTTTTGCTACCTAATCACTGTTTTCACAAGCAGTATGCTTCTGCTAAACTAGAAGACAAGTTATGTTCCTCATCCAACAAACATTTGTTGTCCCATTTGTTTCAGGAGCTGTGTTAGGCTCTGGGAATCAAAAGATGAGTAAGATTTGGCCCTGCCTTCCAAGAGTTCCCAGTCTATGGAGGATAAAGGAACAAAATAATTTAGCAGGAGGCACAATGAGTAAGTGCTACAAAAGGGACAAAATACAAAATAAAGAGGCAGGGATAATTTTGATTGGAAGGGAAAAAGGGAGGAGACTTCAGAGATGGTGTTACCTCTGTCTTTAAAGGATGAGGAGTAGTGTTTGTATGATATTAATTGATGTTTCTTCCTGATGTTTCTTAGCCCAGCTCCTCACTCCACCTTTAATCTAGGGCATTCTGTGCTCCTGGTATCTGATTTTCAAAATCTTGGCTCTTACAACTCAAAACTCCCAAAATGACAGGTTTCCAAGATTACCTCTTCTCCATAACCCTGACACCTCTCTGTCACCCCAAACATACTTGCCACAAAATTCCATGGGCTTCCTGTGAGGCCACGGATAGGAGGGGAGTAGTGGGAAGGGAGAGGATGGGGGGAGAGCCAGGGGGTGGAGTAGCGAGACATGAGACTGTGCCCTGGTGCTTCTAGTCCAAGCCCTGGGAAGGGGAAATAATTTTGCAGGATCTAGGAGCCGAGGAATCCTTTTTTCTTGGTTCCAGATCCTTGGTGGTAAAAGGCTGAGGGAAAAACATTTGTCTGGTGTGTAGCGGACAGGAACTAGCACAGTTTCATCAAGGCTCTGTCCTGACCTTAGGTAGCCTAGGAAGAGCACTGTCCTTTCCTCACTTCCAAGAAAGGACTTGGAGTGATGGAGAATCCCACTGGAAGAGAGGAGTATGGGAGGGGAATGAGAACACCTCTGGAGCAGATACAAATAAGGTTTGAGCACAAGGACCACATAGTATGAGGAATATGTCAGCAAATGCCGTGTAGACAGATGGCATTGAGCTTTGCCCCCTTTCCCCTCTCCCATCACTAGTGCACTGGAACTATTTTAGGCTTCCAGAACTTAGTATGACCTCAGTAAATGGGGAAAACCCCAAACTAAAATGACATTTAGTTTCCAAAAAGCCAGTGGAAAGGGGGGGGGGTAGAAGCAGAGATTAAGATGTATAGACAAATAAGAACAGTTACATTTTTTGCACAGCTAAATTCATAGATTGACCTTCATAGCTGCAATAGACAGACCTTTCCTCTTTGTTCTTGTTAGATAATCTATTTATTTATTGAACAATAGTTTATGAGGGACCTCTTAATGCCAGGCTCTGGCACAAGATGGATGCGAGGACACAATCTTGGACGTAACAAAATTTTGAGAATAAGATTTTAACACGGGCACTGCAAAGCTAGGATAATCTTTTGTATAAACAGAACATCATTACCTTGTTTAGACTCTCATACTTCAAAGGTAAACCTTTGGCATTTTTGAGCCTTCTGGGAGAAAACCAGAAGTTAATAGAACTTGTTAAAAGAAAGCAAAGTTTCCTTCCTCACACCGCTTCACTGTTATTTATTAATCTATTCATATTAAGTGTTAACTTGCAAAATTAACAATCCAGTGTATTAATGGGTAAGGAACAAAAAAATTGAAAACTGAGTGCTTAAACTGCTAGTGGAAAATTTTTTATTGGAATCATTAACTGGATTGTAACGAAAACTGATACCGTACTAGCCACCTTTACTTTTTACAAGTTACTTCTGACACATTTTTTGTTGTGGGGTTGTTTCAGAAAACTGATTTATGTTAAATTTAGATCCTGCAACTCTAAGGAATATTTATTCAGTCTCCCTCTTCATGCACCTCAGTTCTTGTACTTGTAGAGAGAACCACCCTCACGGGCTGCCCGCTATGAAAACACCCTGCTGTTCTCTCCAGGCTCTAAGCACAGAAGCCAATTCCTGGGTTCCGACTAGGCATTTTGTTTGTTTGTTTGTTTCATCAACCAAGTTGAGGCTCGGAAAGTTAATATCTCTGGTTGGGCTCCCCATAAACAGACCTTGAGATTAGGGCTTGTGTAAAAATTACTTGTTAGGAAGTGTTTCCAGGAAAACCTGATAGGAGAGCTGAGAAGTGGGACCAGGAAGGAGAGGAGGATGAGAGAGGGTGTAACATCCTGCAAAGTTCCACAGAGAATACCTTTGGCTCAATTAGCCAGGGGAGCTCTGGAGGCCATGTCGGTCACATTTCAGACAACATTTCTCAACAATTTTGGGAGAGAATTAAATCCTATTTCCTAAGGCTTCCATTGTATGTAAGGGATTAATTTCTCTAATATGCATCTAGAATGGTAACCATTATGAATCATCCTTAGGAGAACTGAGAAAAGAGTCACTCAAATTATATTTTGTGTTCTGTGGTTAGGATGAGGAACGCTCGCTGAGAAAAGCTGCTGGGGTGTCTTGAACAGGAGGTAGAGGAGCTGATGTGCTTAATACTCCATTTTCATCAGTCTTTGGTTAAAGGCTGCCACCCAGGGGAGACACAAATTCCTAGGCCCTTCAGGCTCCTTCTATCAGCAGACTAAATGGGTTCTCACAGCCTGAAGGCAGTGGTCAGGCAAAGAGGTATGGATGCTGGCTGTTGGGGTGAAAGCATACTGGGGGGCATCGTACGTGAATATGGTGAAGGGATCCAAAGGGATGGTTGGAACCCTGACGGCATCTGCTCCAGTTCTGTCCCTCTGCCACAGACTTATTCATGCTTCACGTTAACTGAACTCCAGAGATTCTTCAGGATACGGTTGGTCATAATCTTTAGAAAATAAAAAAGATCTTCAAAAGGAAGCTTACTGGGATGAGCTACTTCTCCTGCTGTAGATGGATAGTAATGATCTACTTCCTATCCCACCCATTTTTTTTTTTTGGTTAATTTTTAAATTTAAATTCAATTAGCCAACATATAGTACATCATTAGTTTCAGATGTAGTGTTCAGTAATTTATCAGTTGAATATAACACCCAGTCTCATCACATCATGTGCTCTCCTTAATACCCATCACCTGATTACCCCACCCCCACCCCCTGCCCCGCAGCAACACTCAGTTTATTTCCTATAGTTAAGAGTCTTTCGTGGTTTTTCTCCCTCTCTCATGACTTCCCATTCCATTTTCTTTCCCTTCCCCTATGGTCCTCTGCTCTGTTTCTTATATTCCACATATGAGTGAAACCATATGATAATTGTCTTTCTCTGATTGACTTATTTTGCTCAGCGTAACACCCTCCAGTTCCATCCATGTGGATGTCAATGGTAAGTGTTCATCCTTTCTAATGGCTGAGTAATATTCCACTATATATACACCACATCTTCTTTATCCATTCATCTGTCGATGGACATCTGGGCTCTTTCCATAGTTTGACTATTGCTGCTATGGACATTGGGGTGCAGGTGCCCCTTCAGATCACTACATTTGTATCTTAGGGGTAAATACCTAGTAGTGCAATTGCTGGGTCATAGGGTAGCTCTATTTTTAACTTCTTGAGGAACCTCCATACTGTTTTCCAGAGTGGCTGTACCAGCTTGCATTCCCACCAACAGTGTAAGAGGGTTCCCCTTTCTCCACATCCTCACCAACATCTGTTGTTTCCTGTCTTGATAGTTTTAGCCATTCTGACTTGTGTGAGGTGATATCTCATTGTGGTTTTGATTTGTATTTCCCTGATGCCGAGTGATATGGAGCATTTTTTCATGTGTCTGTTGGCCATTTGTATGTCTTCTTTGGAGAAATGTCTGTCCATGTCTTCTGCCCATTTTTTGACTGGGTTATTAGGTTTTGGGGTGTTGAGTTTGATAAGTTCTTAATAGATCTTAGATACTAGCCCTTTATCTGATATGTCATTTGCAAATATCTTCTCCCATTCTGTAGGTTGCCTTTCAGTTTTGTTGACTGTTTCCTTTGCTCTGCAGAAGCTTTTTATCTTGATGAAGTCCCAATAGTTCATTTTTGCTTTTGTTTCCCTTGCTTTGTTTTCTTGCTAGATGTGACTAGCAAGAAGTTGCTATGGCTGAAGTCAAAGAGGTTGCTGCCTATGTTCTTCTCTAGAATTTTGGTAGATTCCTGTCTCACATTTAGGTCTTTCATCCATTTTGAGTTAATCTTTTTGCTATCCCACCCATTTTAGATTACCCTCAGCCTTGGCCAGGATTTCTGCAGAGCTGGTGGCTTGCCTAATGGGTGATCTAGATATGCATCTCTGTGGGGGCTGGGACCTGATTACTATGCATTTGCTATAATTCTTGTTTGTAGTTGAAAATGGGCAAAAGACCACCAAGAGATGCCCAAGAGGGCACTTTGAGTTCCAGATGGCCCTTTTCCTGTCCCATTATGTAGCAGCAACTCTGCCTTCTCATTATAATCAGGATCATTACCCCTGGTAGTATAGAAATCCTTCTTCTATCTATCTACTGGCACTAGGGGTCCAAAATGACTGGAAAGTTGTAGCTTTAGATATAGTGAAGCCCTTATTATTTCCCCTGATGGAAATATTTCCCCCCTGACCCCCAACAAGAACTGTGGCCTCTAGACACACTAAACCTAACATTACAATGATGGAAGCACAAATTCCTCAAGGGGCACTGGACATGATGGTGAGAGGAGTCCACTCCTACCCTTTGTCACTTGGTTCCTGGACCCATGTGTTCTGATCTGAGGGCCCTCAGATAGTGGTGCTGGCCAAGATTCTTCTGTTAGGAAATGCAAATTTATATCTAGAAGATGTGTCTCTCCTATTCCAGACAAATTGTTGTATTATTTTTTTTCTGTAATAGAAGAGTTCAGATGTACAGAATTTGCCACCAAGAGACTGACTGGTCTCCGCAAGGGATGGTACCATATCAGAAAGGCCCATCTTTTGCCTTTGGTATTGACAGGGTGAACATTCAGCAGCATTTGTAGCCAGATCAGCCTTGGGGGCAGGAGTCCATGCTATTGGGTCATGCAGAGCCTCCATCTCTATGGCTACTCTGTGAATGGCTAGTACATTCTTGGGGTCACTGTTGAAACCCTAGAATGGCTCAGGGAAGAGGCTGGCTATCATTTTCCAGATGAATCTTTCTGTTTACTTCACTGTGTAGTGCCTAGCCTATAGTGGTTGTCTCTGGTGGGCATTGATATGTGGAACGAGGATCCACACACTTGGTGTCCACATTCACAGGTATATGGGTATATCCACAAGACTTTCCCTGAAATTCTTTTCTTCCATCTTCTAATCTTGTTCCTTCTCGTTTCTGGCTAAACCATTTGTCATTTCCCAGGAGCTCATGTCTGTTTTTATTTTAGGCTACTTCTTTCTCCCCACAAAGTGAATGATCATGTGTACTGCTCAGGGTTCTGCCCAGCGGAATGTTTTTCCCCTTACCGAGGCCTTCCAGGGCCACCCATTAAAGGGTAGGAAAGTCAAGATAGTCCTGAGATGAGACCATGATGTGATTAGGTGTACTGTTGTCTGTTTCAAGGGAATGAGAACTGTTTCTAACATTTCTTGAATATGGTTGTTAGAAATAATTCATTAGCCAGATGCATACATAACTGCATACCAAGTATCAGAACTAACATTAATTTGTTTTAGTAAATGTATCAGTCATTGAAGCTTAGTTAAATGTGGTTCCCAGTCATCTACCATGATCCATTTGCTTTTTGTGTGTACCAGACTGGTGAATTAAGGGAATATATTAGGAAATACCTTGCCAGGATTTGTTAAGGCTTTGAGGATGGTATTAATCTCTGCCATTCCATCTGAATATGATATTGCTTCTGATTTTCAGTCTTGGCTGGATTGGGGTAGAGACCAGTATTGGGGTATTTCATTTGACCTTTCCTCACATGATGGTCATCAGTCTGCAGGTCAATGAACTCATGTGAGAGTTTTTCAAAATGATAAATACACTGTCTAATTCTGACATTTTTCATTTCATTTCATGTGGGACTTCATTTTTTTTTCAATCTTCTGGGAACCATTTTATCAGTGTATTAGGGTTGGCTCTATGTGACTCTTTGAGGATCTTGAATCCTGAATCATGGAAGAGCAGCTCCATATCAACAAACTCTCCCTTATAGGGACTTACATTCTACCCACCATCACCTATTCAGTCCAGTGCCCTCAAGATCCTCCTTGAGCTCTGTTCTCCTGGTTTCTACCAACATATATTACCTAGGTTCTGAGGTACTTTTGGTGAATAATTCATTCTCTCCTTAAGAAGGACCTGTATTTTTCCAGATGATGAATCCTAAGTACTAGTCCCTAGTCATGGGTTTAGTAGCCAGCAGGGAGGTGAGAGTGGATTTTGAAAAGACCCAGTATCCAATTCCATTTCACAGATGAAGATCTTATTGATTGTCATATTATAGCATGCTAGGGGTTATCATCACCTGATTTAACTCCAACAGTGGGATTCCTGTCAGCATCTGGTCAGCAAATGCTGCAACTCCATAATCCTATCTTGAGAGTCTACTACTTAGGACCAAATCCAGTATCAGGTGACTTAGATTAGATCCTCCAGAAGTAGAACCTGAAGCAAAGCCATGCTGAAGTGATTTAACTGGAAACGTTTCTAGGAAAAACTGGTAAGAGAATAGGGACATGTGACCAGGAAGGGAGGGAAGCCAGAAGAGGGTGTGTTATCAAACAAAATTCTTAAGAGGGTCACTGGCTCAGCCCCTGAGAGACCACAAAAAATAGTATAGGTCATACATCAGGTTGTCTTGATTAGTGGCAAGGGAGTGGAGTATTATCGTGCCATGATCAGTCAGTGTTTAGGAGCTGCACCTGAGGTGACATGAATCCTGGCACTTCTGGCTTTCTTTATAAGCAGACAAAGAGTTCTGACAGCCAGGGCAGTCCCCCCAAAAGGGGATTCAGGTTCTGGCTGTGGGCAGTAAAAGTGCATTGGGAGCTGTTGTGCATAAGCTTTCGAAAGAGATCAGAGAGGATATGGGAGGAATACTGACAGCATCTGCCACCTTCATTTTTTATAAGCATTTACAGAAGGTTCACATACAACTGGGGTAGCATTCCTGTAGGGAATTTGTTAGTTTCTCATGTATTCTTCACCCCCACACCATTTGTATCATTATTAGTGTTGACTACCTTTTCAAGAAACTTAAATGTGTATGAGTTTTCTTCTTAGTAGCCAAATTTTGTTTCAATGAGTAGTTTACATGAAATTATAGTCCTATATGAAATCACAGTGGACTGATTAAGAACAGAACTGACCCTCATCTGCTCCCCAGTGAATTACTAAGCAAAAAACAATGCTCCAAGAAGGCTAGGAGAGAAGGGTCAGACACATATCTTTAAGCCCATCTCTTCTCTCCTCTAGACAGGTTGGTCTTTGGTAAAGAATTTGACAGTTAAGGTGTGGCATTTCTATTTGGCATGATAAAATTGTGTTATAAATACTGCATTCAAATGATCTCTTTTGTTATGTGAAGACCATGTTTGTAATATGAAACCATCATCTCTTATATTCTGACAGTTTTAACTAGCATGTTTCCTTTAAAGAGAGATACACCAATATTCTTCTGAAAATATAAGAGGAAGAGATTTTGGTCTATTAGTTTCAACGAGACTTTGGGTATAAATGAGTCATTATAGCTGATGAAAAGTGTGCTTACACTATGCACTGCTGTTTCTCTGGATTATATGTATCTGACCATATTATTGCTCCTGGCCTGGAGCAAGCAGAAATAAACAGGCAATCACTGGGATGTTGATGATTAGATGTCAGTTTGCACCAATCCTCTTTTCTCATTCTCTTCTATTTTGATATTTAAATAAGCATTGGGGTAGGAATTCCAAATATCATATCTTCATGCTGGATAAAGGAGGTTTTCATTCTGAGCTGGCTCAGTGAGTGGTCTCTTGGGTCAAAGCAAAACCATCTGCTACTGCTGTTTTGATTTTCATAGTCGAACGTACACCTTGCCACATAAATGTAATCTATGCATGTATTCTTAATAAAATGACACCCTATTTATTTAATGGAAATTCAGAAGGTGGCAGATAAATGGCCAGCCACAAGATCAAAAGAGGGTTTTTCATTTGGTATAAAGCTCTTTTTCTTGTCTAGAACTTATTTTTTAAATTTATTTTAAAGAAATATAATGAAATTGATTTTTTTTTTGCTAATCCAGAAGGAGAAAATGGAAGGTATTAATGATTACTTTTTAAAAAAGTAGTTATCTCATGCTATTTCACCCTCTTTTACTTCCTGTTCAGGTGTTTAAGAACTCTACAAAGATGCACTCAGACCAATGAACAGTGGGAGAAAAAAACACATAGAAACTTTATTCTGTTGGAACACATGTCTTTCCCTATCAGACTTAAAGTTTTGCCAGTGTTTTGTAGGCAGTAAACATATTTTGGCAAAAATAATTCTGTTAGTAATTACATCATTTTTCATTTAAGATTCCTATTTGAAACTGTGATTTTATCCAAGTGGTAATTTGAAAAAGTATTTTAATGTATGAAATATATACTTAACTAAAACATTCTCTTAGGTTATTTCTATATTAGATGACTGGATTTTGATCACTTCTGTAAATGACCAAGACATTTAATTTAAACTTGTCTTCTCTCCCCAAGTTTTCTAGTTCTAATGGTATTATTTAGATCTCTAGTTTCACTGTACATGAGAAAACTAACTCTTTCAAAATAATTTCTTTCTCACTCTATTCTTGGGTTTTTCTAGCCCTTCCCAGTGGCTCTTTCTGAAAGTTCTCAGAAATTCTCATGTACCAAGTAAACATGAGGTTATTCTTAGTATATTAACAGTTATTATCATGGGAGAAGAATGATTTTAATATTAATAAAAATAATTTCCACTCACTGCTGGAATAAATTAGTTTATTTTTAAAAGTTGATTCAATGATTGATGTTTATAGAAGGTTAATTTTTTTTAAAAAGGCAACTCTGTGTGCAGTCAGGCAGTTTTTGGCATCTTTGCCTACCCTTCACAATAAGAACACAGAAATTATTCTGCACATTGAATGGAAACCCAGTCTCATAAACCTAAATAATAACCCTGAGTATTGATGATCTATTATACTTTGCTGAGTCAAAGCACTTAAAAAGAATTAACAAATAAAATCTTCAAAAGACTCCCCTGAGGTAGATAAATGTTTTCTTGCTTATTTCTTTAGAGACTACATTTCAGGTTACTTGCCAAAGCTGAAAGGTCATTGTTGCTGATGCCAGGAGTGCCAAGAATCTTCTGGTTGCTAATCCAGTTCTTAGATAATTATAATTAGAGCTTGATATAAACTATGGCTAGTTTTGCATTTGGTTCAAATTAACATTGAAATTTCTTGACCCATTTAAATTATTTTATAGTTAATAGAATTTTGGAGTTGGAAAGATCCTTGGAGATGATCTAGTCCAAACTTTCTATTTCATGGATGCTGAAAGACTGAAGTTCAGGGATGTGAAACCCTGCTCAGGTCTCCGTCTTTCCACCAATGGACTGGTATGCAAAGATCTGATGGCCGTGGCTTGCTATGGAAATATCCCAGTAGATTTCAATAGATTTTCCAAGAGATGGCATTAGATCTGTAGAGTGGTAGGTAATGAAGAAAAAGGGAAAGAAAAGATGTTCCAGGAAGAGAAAGGATGTGGGGGTTTTGTTTTGCTCTGTTTTGTTTCTGAACAACTTTCTCTGTGCTGAACGACACCCTGCCCAAGGAAACCCATGTTCTATTTCTTAGAAAAATACCTCGGCTCAGAGCCATCACCACAGGCCTTCTTAGACACCCAAAATGGGCAAAGAATACTTTCTGAAAAGAATATTTTTAATAGTTCCCTTGAAAAGTCAAGGGTGGTAGGAAGCAAGAGGAAAGGGAGAGGTTGTGAGCAGGAAAATATGAGTGCAGATGTAGCAAATAAGGGGCAGATGCCACATGAAGATGAGTTCTGGTTTCCCAAATATGGCATGCCCTGTGTTGTTTGAGAGAGACACACCCTTTGTGAACCCAAGCAGCACTTCGAAAGTCTCTCTATCTTTCTGAAATGGTATTTTAAGCAACTCCCAAACTTCTGAATACCAGTCTTCATTCCAATGGCCTTCTTGAAAGATCTATTTTGATATCTACTAGGTATCTCAAAGTAACGTGTTCCAAACTCAACTGCTGGTCCTTTGTGAAACTATTGACCTCAGTGCCCTTCCTAGACCAGGAAATATCAACTCCATTCTTCTGGATATTTAAGCCAGAAAGTTTGCAGTTATCCTTGAATCCTCTTTTTTCACACCTCGCATCCAATTTATCCCTGAATCCTATTGGTCCCTATCCTCATCTTTGAGGGATCTTGAGCTCCTAGTTACCTGGCTTTTCTCAGATCATGGCCACTGTTTTGTTAATATACCATGAAACTTGGAAAGAAGAATACCAAGAGCGGCTCTAGTGAATTATCTGTTTGCTAAGCCAATTCTTCCCTGCCAACATTGTATATGTGTATAGTCACATAAAATGTAATGCTAGGTTCAGGCACAGTAGGACCAAGTAAGTTCATGACCAGGTGGATCAGAGTTACATGTCATCCATCATTGTTGCATATGTGACTATAGCACAACTTCACTTGAAGGTAGACTGATAAGCCAAAGGGATACATGACCAGCCCTGATGTAGCCATTGTAATAACAAAGCTAATAAGCCAACAAAATGAAACCATAAAAGACATTAATCCGAAAGAAGACAGACAAAAAGGAAAAAGGAACTAAGAACAGATTGGGACAAAAAAAAAAAAAGCAAAATGATAAACTCAAACCCAAACATATTAATAGTCACATAAAATGTAATGCTAGGTTCAGGCACAGTAGGACCAAGTAAGTTCATGACCAGGTGGATCAGAGTTACATGTCATCCATCATTGTTGCACCTGTGACTCTTCTTTGGCTCAAACCAAAGGCTGAATGTGAATACCCGTTTTAAGCAGTTGATGGAGGATGAAAAAGGATTCAGTCAGTATTTTGGGTGAAGCACAATATAGAGTGCTTCAGCACTATCTCCCCACTCAAAGGAGGTCTTAAAATACATAATTAAGGGAAAAAGTCTCCCCAGTTAGCAGAACTTCAGATGGTACATCTGGTCATCCACTTTGTGTAAAAGAAAAATAGCTCAAGAGTACTTATGAGCAGAGGCAAATGGCCTGGCTGGTTTATCAAAGGCCAGGAAGAAGAAATATTAGCAAGATCAGGGGCCAGAGGATAGAGTGAGAGGCCTATGGGTGGGCTTAAGAGATTGGCGATGGAAGTATGAAAGTGCTCCAAATAACGAAGCAGACAAAGTAACTCCGTGATTGGCTGCAGCCGGCTTCTGTCGTTAGCCACCCAAGTGCCAGTAGGATGAGTATATGAATGGAATTTGGAAGCAGAGGTAGAAGCTATATATGGCTGAGCCGCATGGACTGGCACTCATCAAGCCTGACCTAGCTACTGTCATTGCCAAATGTCTAATCTGACAGCCAGAGACCAGTGCTAAGTCTGACATACAACCAGTTCTCTAAGAGACCAATCAGATACTTGGTTACTTGAATCCTTTTGATACTTGAGTATTTGATTATATTGGGCACTCGCAACCCAAGAAAGGAGAGTGATTTATCTTCACCTAACTGACACATATATCAAATATGAATTTGCCTCTCTTGTCTGCCTCAGCCAGTGCCATTATCTAATGGTTTTCAGAGTATTTTAACAAAAAACACAGGATCCTACGTAATATTCCATTAGACCAAAGAAACCACTTTACAACAGAGGAAGTGCAGTGTTGGGCACATAATCATGGGATCCACTATTTCTACTACCTACCACATTTTCAGGAAGCTGCCACCTATTACAGCTATGGAACAATCTTTTTCTTCCTTCCTTCCTTCCTTCCTTCCTTCCTTCCTTCCTTCCTTCCTTCCTTCCTTCCTTCCTTCCTTCCTTCCTTCCTGTCTTATTGAGAGGTAATCGACGTACAAGAAATTGCATACTTAAAAATACAATTTGATAAGTTTAGATGTATGTATACAGCCATGGAAATGTTATCACAATCAAGATATTTGTAATCAAGATAATAAGCAAGATAATCACACCCAAAAGTTTTTTCATGCCGTTTTGTTATTTTTTCCTCCCACTCCTCCCTGCCCCCTATCACTGATCTGCTGTCGCTATAGATTTGTTTATATCACCTAGAGTCTTATATAAATGGAACTACATAGTATGTATTATTTTTGGTCTTGCTTCTTATACACAGAGTAATTATTTTGAGATTTATCCGTGTTCTCATAACAAAAGTTCATTCTTTTTTTGGTGAATAGAACGTTGTATAGTTATATTACAATTTATCAATTCACCTGTTGATGACTATTTTCAGTTGTTTCCAGTTCTGTTTACTTTGACTTGAGTTTTCTAGTTTCTTAAGTGGGAGCTGAGGTGACTAATTTGAGAACTATTTTTCCTAATATGAGTATACAAGTATTATAAATGTCACTCTAAATACTTCTCTAGTTGCATCTCACTAATTATGTTTTTTCATTTTAATTCAGTTCAAACACTTCCTGATTTTTCTTTTGAGTTCTTCTTTAACCCAAAAATAGTTAGAAATATTTTATTTAATTTCTAAATATTTGTGGACCACAATTTCTTTTGAATGCACAAATTGATCAAGTTCTTGTTTACTGCTCATGTATTTTTTCCCTGCTGTGCTATTCACCAGCTTCATAACTTCCTCTCCCACCCCTTTTTTCTCAGGACCCTGTGGCTGCTACTCCAACTCTGACTCTCATTGTGATAATTGGGCTTACTTTGCTTCTGATGTTATGTGCCACCCCGGCCTCTATTATTTCAGGATCCTCTTATTTTCATTGCTATCAGTAAGCCCAGTTCTGCAACACCATCTCCCGTTTCTAGTGCTAGACTGCAGAGAAGCACCATCCCTGAACTTGTCAAGTGATGCTGTGGATACTCTGACCAGAACATTCCTCATTGTTTTGATAAACAGAAGATCCTTTAGGCTTTTCCATGGAACTTAGTGGACTTAGGGTTCTGGCCTTCACTAGTATTTCCTCTATAGGATTCCCACTTCACTGAGTTTTTCAATCTCTTACCTTACTGTGGCCATCTATTCCTCCAAACTTTCATGATCCATCCTAAAATGATCTTTGCATTGTCTGCCAGAGTGTTTTCCAGGATGTTAAATCCTATATAACAGAAGATTGTTTCATGTTGATAAACTCTTTCTTATCCTATTTCATCTTCCTCATGTGTTAATCCACATCTTCAGGATCAAGCCCTATAAACTTCTGTGTTTTACTATGTTAGCAGCTCCTTTGGAGTAGTTTTTTGCTCTTTTAGCAGGGCGAACATATTTCTAATCTGGTTCTCCTGTGACTTACCCCAAGTTGTTGGACTGGGCCAGGGGTGTGAGAGGGGGCAAATCATGAGGGGTTGTATGCAGAGGCCTCTGCATTGTCTTTAATGAGAAGGGAGCACTAGCCTTTAACATGGAAGAGTGAGCTACTCTGTAATCCAGGGTGCTTAAGGGAATAGATAATTCAAGATTCAACGGCATCAACTCTGATGTCCTTATCAAGTGTCAGGATCCCACTCCTTCCTAACCAGGGCCCTGCTATTGATATAGCTGATTTTCCAGGGCTGAGAATTCAACTTTCTCTGCAACTCTACTACCCTTATAAATATAGAGTCTGATCCTCAGATTTTTCTGTCCTTCTGCTGCAGGAGATGGCAGTCTCTTTCTGTGTATCCAAGGAAGACTTTGGTTTTCATACTCTACCTGAATTGTAAATCCTCCTCAGTTTTCCCCCATTTTTCTCCAATGCCTCCATAGCTCTCAGCAAGAGCCATCAAATTCCATAGTCCTTATAATTTCTTCTGCCAAACTCTCAAATGCCTAATGCATTCCTCCAAAAGTGTATTTTCTTCCTCTGGTATCCAATTCTAGTTGACTGCTGGTGAAAGTTTCAGCAATGGCAGAGCTCTAGCATACTGAGGGCTTTCAGTATTTCATCCACCACCAGTGATCAGCAAGTGATTCTGCTTCACGCTCCCATTTTAGAATCTACTTTTTCAGACTGTTCCTGGAGACAACTTTTTTAGGTTGTAATCCTGAGGAAACAGTGAGGTATAGTTTTGCATATAGCTTGGTAATCAGAGAACGTTCTTGAGAACTGCACTTGTAAGAGAGAGAGGGAAGTAGGAGAGGGTAGAGGAGAAGTTGAACTGAGATGCAGTTATAACGGAGGCTTCAGTTAATTATATAGGAGTTTAAAGCTGGGGTGACTCTTCCTAATTGTCACCAGTGATTTGATGCAGGCTGTCCCTAGAGAAGGAGCAGACCTGGAACATTACCAGGATCACTATCTTAGGTAAGTCACATTTCTTCATCCTAGGGCAATTCATGTGGAACACCCTAGGTATGAGCCATAGGCAGGTCCCATTCTAGGCAGCTGAGGGAATGAGACCCTTTGTCCAGAAGTGTGGTGTCTTAACGGTGCACCACAGCATCCACTATAAACACTTCAGGACTTTTAGCCCAAGTAGAGACTTTGATTAATATTGACAATCACTAGGACATCAATATTTTTTTGTGAAATGTTAGCCAGCTTTATATTCAGACATCACTAAGCCAATTTATCTTATACTCAAGGATATAATAACAGACTTAAAATATTAAATTTGGAGGCCAAATACTTTGGTAAAATAAAGATAGGATATGTCTGCCTTTTCTCCATCATTCCTGTGTAGAATCCGTACCGAGCAATGAAATGACACTAGTGTGCATTGAGTTATCATAACTCAAAACACTCTGGATCCTCCTAACTGATTCATGAACTGTCTTGAATAACTTATTCTAGAAGTTTGGTTTTTCCTGGATCAGTCTCATGCTTGCTGGTTCCCAGTTTTTAGAATCCTTTCTCAGCCTTGGTGTAAGAATAAGTGGAATGTTAATTATTTTAATTCAAGTGTGTTGTCACTTTTTCTTCTCTAAAATTCCTCACAGATCATTGATTGTAATCATGCTTATACCAAGAAATTATTTTGAAGTCTTAATACCAGTGCCAAGACTCCCCCCTCCACTTTTCAACATTTCAGCCAAGTGTACTCTATCAAAAGAGCTTCCTGTCACCTTTACTTAGCCTAAGTTCCTTTCACTGCCCAATGAGATTTTCAGTAGCTGGATTCTTATCTGGTCATCCCTACTTAATATTTGGAAAAGTAAAACTAAAGAGATTTAAGCTATCACCTACTGGGATATTAAAAAGTGGTATATCCTAATCCTGGTGGTAAATAAACTATTTTTATTAGGTTAAGATGAACACATTTAGTAAAGCACAAATTATTTCCATGGTATCAAGAAGTGCCAGTGGTAAGCCCAACACTCATAACAGGACTCAACCTTGAAGGGCATAGAAAGTCCTGAATGTAAAACTAAGCAGCGGTCATGAGAAACTATTCCAAATGAGCACATTAAGAGTTTATTTGTGTTATATTTTTGTTTGGATGTAGAAATCATTACTAGCTCTTGTTGATCCTTGAATTATGGCATGAATGTGAGAGCAATTACATTTTTGGAAGGTTTAGATAATATTTTATGAGAAATTAAGTGGCTAATTAACTAGAACATTTGATATGAAAAAGCTCAGCAGGTTATACATTTTATAAGGTGGCTCTACTGAAAAATGATTATCAAATTCTGAAAAATCCACTTTTTCATGTAGCATTTCTTCTAAAGTTCTCAGGGCACTTACTACTATTTTTGCACGTTAAATTGGTCTACTAGAGTAATCAGCTTAGCATTATAACATCTATTTCAACGCACTACTTATGGGTTGTACTTCTAAAAATCAGTGTTAGAAACTGTGAGTGTTGTCTCACTACATTTACATTTTTTCCATCTTTAATTACTGGCCTTGGCAGGAACAGTCAAAGACGTCTAAATTACCAAGTCTTTCTAGCTACACCTAGCAAGAGTATAGAGTTCTCAGTTTTGTTCTAACAGAGCAGGAAAAACTGACTTTCTTTCTTCCTTTATTCTGACTTTAGTCCTTTAGGGACTAAAAACCTCTTCAGTTAGATGAATGTGTCTTGCATTACAGCTGTGCAAATTTTCACACATCAGGAGAAATCAGCAACATGTACTGCTAAAAGAAGAAAGAGAATGATTACTGTTAAGTGAAGCTTCAAGGAAACACACCCAATGTTTGTGCAGGCAAATGAGTGAGCACACGCCCTGGGGTCCCAAACACACCATTTCGGTGGATTACTATGCACGATTTGTCCATACTGACAAAATGATTAACTGTTTTGCATCTGTGAATTCATGACCCCAAACAGATGAAAGGTAAATATGGCTATGTTGACAAATGGCTTGGTTGCAAAATTCTGGTACAAACAAAGGCATTATTAGAAAAGAAAAGAAAAGAAATGAAATGAAACGATCTATGTAAAATAAATTCATGTTAATTTTCTTATCAGCCATCAGGACAACCTTTTCATTCTTTCAAAGAATGACACTATGGCTTTAAGTATCTGTGGAGGTAAGTGGGGAAGATATTCAGGGGTAGAATTTTAGGATGAAAGAAATGAATAAGAAGTAAAAAGGAGCTCAGTCTCAGGAAGCGAAAGCTTTTAATGACGTGCACCTCATCACCCACTGAGTGGGTGAGCAGGGAAATGATTCTTAACTCGATATCTAAGGCAATGTTCCAATATATTCTGGCCTAAAGAAACTTCGAGGTTCTTCACATTATACCTTTCCTGTCTCAGAGAAGAAAAATATGGACTCTACATACTCTTGCTAGAAAAAATGAATAATTTCCCTTTCTTAATTTTTACTGTAGGTAAAAAAAAAAAAAATCCTAGGAAATTCATTTAATAGGTGACAATTGGGATAGTGTGATCTTGAAAATGTGGATGAATTATAAACTATAGAAAACTAGCTAATAAAACTAAAACTAACCAAATAAACAAAAACACCCTAAAGGTAAGGACACATAGAGAATGAAGTGGATCTTGCCTCAGCAATCTTATGTTTCATGTTTAACCATGACACCATAAAAATTTCCCCAAAACAATGATAGTAGAAACAAGAATGAAAGTTTCATGGTTTCTGCTGTACTCAAAAGTGGCTTATAGTTATAGTCCTTAGTTCTAGACTAGTGTTTCCCAACTTTAGTATGCATATGAATCATCAGAGGATCTTGTGCAAACGCACGTTCTAATTCAGCTGGCCTGAGAGTCTGCATTTCTCACAAGTTCCCAGATGACCCTGACATGGAAAGTTCAAGGACCATACTTTGAGAAGCAATGATTTAGAAAACTTGGAAGAGCATCTAAGGGATATCAATTAACAAGTAACCAATTAGATCTATGAGGAAAGGTGAGGACTTCTGGGAAAAACAATGGATGTGGGAAGAGAAAGACAAATGAGTAATAAGAGGATCAAAGAATTAAAGGGCTCTTGGCAGAGTTTTCTTATTCCACAGACAGCAGAATTACAAGTGAGTTTCCATGATAGCTTAAAGAGTATGCAATATTGGGGTGCCTGGGTGGCTGAGTCAGTTAAGGGTCAGACTCTTGATTCTGGCTCAGGTCATGATCTCAGGATCATGAGATTGAGCCCTGCATTAGGTTCCATGCTGAGCGTGGAGCCTGTTTAGGATTCTCTCTCTTCCTCTGCCCCTCCCCACTCTCGCATCATTTCTCTCTCTCTCTCTCTCTCTCAAAAAAAGTTGCTAATGTTTTAAAAAAAAATCTGGAAGAATTTTATGACAATAAGGTGTGCTGAATATTAAAATAAGTTACTCAGAGAGGCAGGCAATCTACTACCAGGAGTTTAGAATGATTGAAGAATGGTCCTTCCTACAGAAAGATGGATTTTCTTTATCACCTCTTCAAATCCTCTTCCTGGTGAATGTGTATAGAATTGACCTATCAGTTTGGTAATTTTAATAATATATTTGCGTTAAAAAATCATTTAGAAGCCAATCTAAATATCAGAGCTGATAGCAGACCTCATGTACAACACCATTTTTGGCTACTTTACATATTTATTTAGTTATTTTGGTGGTTTGGGAGCACTCTCTTGGAGGAAGGCATTTATTAGATTACTTTGCACGTGATAGTCCTTATATAGCGTTCGTTTTCTTGTTTTCCCAGTAGCTAGCTAGAGGAAAAGTGAAAAAAAAGGTTTACTATTTGAATGCATATCATTTTTAAAAACAAAACTTCATAATTAATCAGTGAAAGTTTCAAAAATATTGTCCCAGTTTTTTAAAAAAATGCATTAAAAGATATTGAGAAAGAAAGAGAGAAAGAGAGAAAGAAAGAAAGAAAGGGAGAAAGAAAGGTTAGTTGAGGGTGAATAACTTCATGCTTGGCCAAATTCTTGGGTTCATTTTCCCATCCTTCCCAGAAAATCCTTTTTTGTTTTCAAAAGAGTTTTGTTTTCAGATGGGTCTTTGAGAGTTGTGAAAAGAAGTAAAAAATCATCATATTATATACTTTCCATAATTTATTACAGACTTCTTCTATGATCCTTGCTTTGGTATCACTAGGCTTCATGGCACAGTACTACAGTATAAGGCAAGTAAGAAAAGCTAGGCAGTAAGAGCTAATGCATACAGTGCTTTCTGTTTGTCAGACCCTATTCTGTGTGCTTCTTGTATATTAACTTGTTTAATAAGTTTAAGGATGTGGGCAAGCTTCAACAACAAAAGAAAAAAATTATCAAACACAACATTTTCATGCTCCCCACCTTAAAAAAAAAAAAAAGAATGGGAGGAGTGCTTGAGATAGCTCTTTTTAGATATCTGGTGAACTTTAGTGGTGTTGATAGTTAGACGGCAATTATATACAAGATGCTATAGAATTGAAGGCAAAAGTTGTTTGGAAAGAATCGAGAAGTTTTCAAGCACATTCCAGCAATGTATTATAGCATCCCTGACCATATGTCCCAAGGTAAATGCTAACTGGCACACTGGATCTCATGGTAAACTCACTCAAGTTGTTCTGTATGTATTTCTACCTCCATGTTTCAACAAAGGGACAAAAACATTCTTTGGAAATATTAAAAAAAATGGGCAGTAACCCTCAGAGCAGAGAGACCTCCCTCTCTTACCTTCTTTTCCTCCTGAATCCCAATGCTATGTACCACTTACATTTTTTAAGAGTTAAATAGTAGTTATGATAATTCTTCTGATACAAAGGTTTGTGACTAAGTCCCACACCATGTATCTATATGTAGTTATAGAACAAAGCTATGGTTGGGTAAATTAAAATGATGAGAGAAAAATTCCATTGTCTCAGAAAGTAGGAGTTAGAAGGACTGAGGAAGTTACTTTGGGCTTTCTTGTAAGTAGTCAAGAAGGGAAATCCATCACAGTTTGGGGTTTTTACTTTTCTTTTAATATGAAGGACCATAGCACATATTCTCTATTAAATGGAGTTAGAGAGGGAGGTTGAGGGGAGGCAAAGAGGCATGGAGGAACATCTGCTATCCAAAGGCACTTGAAAGGTACCCATGCAATAGTATGGAGGTGGGGGGAACATTTGTACACTGAGAGGCAGAGGACAGACAGCACATTGCAGACACGCAGACTGAAAGGAGGTGGAGAAGAACTAGTAACAGGTCGAAAACATACAGCTCAGTTAGAGGTTGGCTTATCTTGGCTCTCTGGCTTTCTGCTTTCCAGTCAGCTGGGAGCCTGATTTAGGATTTGAAGAAAGTCTGAGAGTGATTTGCTAGGTGTCAATAACCAGCTCTCCCAAAGTGCATGTGATACTCAGATGAACATTTCAATTATAAGGCTCTACCTCTAATTTAGAACTGCTTGCTTTTAACGTATAAAATATGAGTTTCTAAGCCAACTTAAAAAAAACATTCGAAAAATTAGCAGAATGTCTCAAAACTCCCACTTTGGGGGGGAGAAAGTAATTCCTCACAATGAACATTATTAATAATTCCTTAGTTGTGAGGTCTCAGTGCCTGCTAAATTAAAGGGATGCAGAATCTTCTAAGTGTGTACTCCGTGTGTTAAAAATAATAGCTAGAGAATACTTTGCCACCAGTAAGTGGGTGGTAGGAGGAAGTGGAAAAAAATAAAAATTCACAATGCCTAATGGTTTATTAATAAGTTTCATCTTCTTTTTGGAATGCGGACCTCTGATTACATGTGTGTCTAATCACTCTCTGGTGGATGGAATGTTTTCAGCCATCAGTTCAAGAGACAGACACACTTCATTATTAAACAAAGAGAAACTTTACAAGTGACCCTCCTCTAGCCATTCTCAATCCTCCACATTTGCAGACAAGCCGGCAAACAAAAGTTGTCCTTGAGGCTTTCCATGTGTGCCCACTAACTTTGATTAGCAATTGAAAGCAGGACTTGTTTGTTTGTTTGTTTTGTTGGTTTTGGACTTAAGGGCTATTCACAGCTTTCTGCTGATGGTGATGCATCATTACTTTGCTGGGAGAAAGGGCCCAGAAAAATCCATTGCTATGTTTTCATCCCAGAAGTGAAGAAAAACAAAAACCAAACACACCCAGATTCCGAACTGAAATCAATTAATCAATTAAATAACTTATTCGTTCAATAAATATGGTATTAAAGAAGTAAGGCCTGGATAGATAACTTCAGCATTTAAAATTTGTTAGGATCCCCAAGAAGTAGCCTATTCTTAAGACAGGCCCATGTTTTACTGTCTATATTCATAGTTAAGGATCTCCGAAAGAGGTAATTTAAAAATAATACCTGCTTAGAAAACTGACACTCTTTCTTGTTTATGTTTTATATATAACGAATTCCCTATTAGGTGTTTCTACCTCCTTCACTCCTCTGCCACCTTAATTTTTCATTACTCTCAAGCGGAATTATTACTTTAATTAAACAAGTTAAGTTGCTTATTCACTCAACTTTTAAGCCACGCTGATCGCATCTAGCTTCCCCTGGCCGCTTTCGCTGCCCCTGCTTCCGCCACGCCCCACCGGATCCGCTTCCGCTTCCCCTCGCACCACTTCCCCTGCCACCACTTCTTGTGCACGGGCCTCTTCTTGCCGCCTGGCTTTCCGTCCTGGCTTCCTCTCGCCTTTCAGCGAAGTTTACCTGGTAGGTACTGCTCTGGGTCGTGGGAAATACGGTTTTGGGAAAGACAAGGCTTTTGGCCTTGGGGATTTAGTTTTGAGTGGAGTTTACAGCTCACTGCGCTTCACCAAAGGGATTGCCCTTTGGAAATTCGGCCTGTCTTGTTCCTCCCTTCGAGGTCTTTCATGATCCACTCTGAGCCGCGGACTACTGGGTGGCAGAAGTCCTTTTTCTTTGTATCCAGCGTGGAAAAACATGATTGGTAAATGCCAAGTGTTCTGTGAATGTGCAACGAATGAATGATTCTATCCAATCCAGCCACTCCCTGAGATTGTATATGTAGCTACACTAATAATAACTTAAATTTATTTGGAGGTTTCACATTGTAAAGTGCTGTCACATACCTTACGGCATTCGATCCTCATTACTGAAGTAAGTGAAGCTGTTAGAACCACCCAGATGAACACACTGGAGCTCAGCACCAGGCCCCCACAGCTATTGTGCAAGGAAGGGAAGGTCTTAGAACACTCATCTTTCCACCACATCACATGTCTTATTTGTGTAACGTCTTTAGTATTGGTTGTTTCCTTCCCTCCGACCCATGACTCTCATATTTTATTCATCAGAATTACTTGGAAGGCTTGTTAAAACAGATTTTAGACCCCAACCCCAGAGTTTCTGATTCAGTAGGTCTGGAGTGGGGCCCATTAATTTGCATTTTTAACAATTTCCCAGATATCTTCATACTGTGAGAACGACCACGTTAAGATTGTAAAACTCTTCAAGAACAAACATTGTTTTCTATTTCCTCAATCAGTTAGTTATCCTTGCTCAGTTATTGTCACACAACTGCTTTGTTGTGTCATTTTAACAACTCACTGTCAGGGAGTTCTTTTTTCATTCTGGAATCAAGTTTTATGCAGTTTAAATGGATTTCACTTGTTTTATGGCAAAGATTCAGAACAGCTGTGTGGGCTCCTCTTATACTTATTTAGTAAGCGTTTCTCAACTTGTTTTTCAACAAGTGTGGTCCAAGAACCACATGCAATAGCATCATCAGGGTGCTTAATAGAAATACCCATTTTGGGGCCCAGTTCAGAACCACTAAGTCAGACTCTGTGGGGTTGGGGCCTAGTAATAAGCCTGTTAACAAGTGCCTGAGGTGAGTCGATTATATACCAGAGTTCCAAACCTCTGCACTAAAACCATTTTAAGATTCCTTTTTTTTTTTTTTTTTACTTGTATCTCCCCCTAGATGAAACACTCAAGCTTCTTTAAGTTTCCCTCCTAAAGTTAATTTTCCAGATTTTCTCTGAACCCTCTCCAACTTGTTTGAGTAGCAGGGGATGAATTTTTGGGCATGTTTTCAAAGAGTTCTGCATGCCGTTCCCATGTGTGGGTTTCTGCCCAGTATTTACAGAGAAGTTTTTAAATAGGCGGTAAAGTTTTGGAAAGTGACTACTGAAGATGTGAAATGGACTAACCAAGGAAAATTAAAAAGTTGCTTTAACTTTCTTTCACGGTAGATGTCTTTGAATTTTATATTTAATCTTCAGCCTGAAACTTGGTTTTTCATAATTATTATCTTGAATGAACCTGACTCTACTTTAAAATACTATTACTTAAAAATACTACCACCTAAAAGTATTTTATATATTTTAGATCTCAAAGGCCTCCAAATCCCCCTCATGGACTATGTTTCATAAATTTTCGTTGGGAAAATAATATTGTTTCGGGGAATACTTTTTATTTTAGAGTAGGTCATTAGTCATTAAGCTACATCTAGGAGCTTGGTTTGTTGTTTTTCAGGTTAGTGTTTTCAAGATAGTGGGAATTGCCTTTTTAGTTTAGGAAACTTTCTTTCAAGGGTCCTGAGAGTTCTGGAGCAACTACAGTGACAGATCTTTAATTGATCTGGAGTAAGTGATCTGAACAATTGCTTCCCAGGGTTTAAGGCCTTGAAAGTAAAATTTTTTGGCTTGTGTCAACAAGAAATGCCACTTATTCTCAGCGTACCCAGGAGTTCATATAGCTTAGATGAGCGGTATATCTCTCACATCTTACCTAACCCTGACCGTCTTCTCACGTTGAAGGACGCTTGTGATTACACTGGACCCACCTGGATAATCCAGGGTAATCTCCCTGTCTCAAGGTCAGCTGATTAGCTACGTTCATTCCTTTTTGCAAACAGAATTGCCCTTTACCTTGTAAGGTAACACATTCGCAGGTTTCAGGGACTAGGATGTGAACATCTTTAAGGAACCATTATTCTGCTTACTATAGATTCCACTGGAGAAATAGCTAATAATTTAAATTCTCAAATTTAAGAGAGGACAGCAACATCACCTGGGAACTTGTTAGGTATGCAAATGTCAGGTTCTACCTTAGATCTGAGTTTGAAACTCGAGACCTGGGCTTGGCAATTTGTAGTTTAACAAGCCCTCCAGGTGATTCTGTTGTACACCAATGTTTGAGAATCACTGTTTTAAGTAATATAAGGAACCTGAATAAAAATTAAAGCGAGCTCTCTATTTTGACTTAATACAGTCAGTTGATAAAGAACTCTACATTTTACTTATTTTTACTTGGAATTTAAGGTTCCAGGAACCTAAAGGATTCTAGAGGTGCCCTGGAACCTCTGAGGATGCATGCATACCAAGCAATGCATGACATTTCCATCTTCTCAATCCCACATTGATCTAAGAAGTTGATTTTTATTATTTAATTGGAGGGAGGCAAGGTTGTATGAAATTGGAAAAATTTTCAATTGGAAAAAGTTACCACTGCTAAAATTTTTCTGAAAACAACTAAATGTGTTGAATACGATCTACAACCTTATGAATTAGGTCTAGCAGAATTATCCCACATTCTTGCTGTTGACTTCTGCAAGTTTAGCGAAGAGAACATGCAGAGCAACCTAGAATCTTCTGTTAACGTACTTAGATAAAAAATAGTCAAGATTGTCCATTCACCTTTAAAACAAATTTAAAAAACTCTGCTTTATCTCATGCAAACAGAGCCTCTGAGGGAGTGATGGACTTCCCCAAAGTCCCCCAAAGTCCCCCCTAGAAAGTGGAATTCAGAAGACATTATACGGCCTATTGAGGAGCCATCAGCTTATCTGTGGCCAATTGTCGTATCTGAATGGAAAGATGGCTCACACGCGCGCGCACACACACACACACAAACAAAAAAACAAAAACCTAAAAACAACCAAAAATAAACAAAAGGCTTGTCCAATTGCTGCTTGCCTGACGCTGGCATCTGAAAAGAACTTTCCTAGGAACAGGGCAGCACCTGAAATTACCAAGTATAAATATAATAGGAAGAAATGATCATGAAAGGGGCTTGAAAAATCCATGGTTTTCGTGTTTGTTTCTTACAGCTTTGCATGAGGACCTAGTTTCTTTAACATGCAGAAGTCTTCAGAGTTAAAGTAACAAGGGGACCTCTTTAGGACTCATTCCCTTCTTGGATTTCTTCCTTTCTTCCATGATTTTACCTGTCCACTTGATATCTGCAAAGTGACCATCCTGAATTTATCAAGTTCTCCTTCTGTTATTTTAAGACCTCTTGGATATACATGTTTTCAAAGTATTTTCCAATGAAGAATTCAAAATTCAAAAATATTAATTAAAACATTATGTGACTGGCGCTTTTATAAATCCTGTTGCAGGGCTGAGCCAAATTGACATAATTTTAAGTTTATTAAGTTTAAATAAGGCCATATATTTCCACGCCCTCCACTACCAGATTATGCAAATGCTTTTTTTGTTGTTGTTTTCCACTAGTCCAGTTGCTCTAACCACTTTGTAACATTACCTATTGTTTTCACATTTATCTCTGATGTGCACAGATTTTCAAAACCAATTTTATAATGATCTGAAATCATATGCTATTTTAGGGAAGATTATTTAGATTATATTTCCAACTGCCTTCAGGCTGTTTCCATTTTTATATGGGTGCCTTCCTCTGTTTTCTGAATCTAATTAGGCTTGAGAGGCGTCATGAAATAGGTCAGATGAACTTGGATTTGAATCTTAGTTTTGCCCTCATCTTCTCTGTAAATAGATACAGTATATATGTGTGTTTGTATGTATATACTTGGGAATTTCAATGGAATATTTCTAAGCCTCAGTTTTCTCAATTACAATGGATCATATAATTAGCACATAAGGTGGTTGGGAAGATTAAGTGTGTGTATAGCTGTACATATGGAGAGATAGTTACTTAAAACCATGACTCAGACGTAATGGGTGCTCCACAAGTATGACTGCACATCCGCACCTCTTCCTTGTCAATTATTCTTATGAAATACGAACTCCTGATTTTCTCCTCAGTCCCATCATTCTGAATTGTGTGTGAAGATTCCTACATTTGTCTCCTATTTCTTTGTTCTCTCCAATCCTTGACCTGTAATCTTTCTAAAGTGTTGCTTTCACCCTGTTACTCCTGTGCATATGTGTATTACATATTTACTGCCCCTTGCAGTTCTCTGTCTGGTGTTATTCCTGCTTTACATCTACTTTACCTTCACAGAATTACCTGCATCATCTCCCTTGCAAAATCTGTTCATTTTGATAATACTCTTTGCTTTTCTTTCCCTGGGTGCGTCATGCTCAGTTTTACCTCTGAGTCTTTGCTTATATTGTGGTAGGATTTTTTTTTTTTAAAGATTTTATTTATTTATTTGACAGAGAGAGAGACAGCCAGCGAGAGAGGGAACACAAGCAGGGGGAGTGCAAGAGGAAGAAGCAGGCTCCCATGGGAAGAGCCTGACGTGGGGCTCGATCCCAGAACTCCAGGATCACGCCCTGAGCCAAAGGCAGACGCTTAACGACTGAGCCACCCAGGCGCCCCAAGGATTTTAAGTTGTATATGAGGGAACCTTAACTCTTAAGCATTTTCTTTCAAATTTCACTAATCTGCTGCATATGCTTAAGATGACTTAAGAGGTCTCTTTGTAAGCTACAGAAATCAAATTAGCTTAGGCCAGAGAAGTAAATTATTATCTCGTGGAATCCAAGTACAGTTTGTACAACTAAACTGTGGGGGGACAGGGATTCAGCCCAGTGCTAGGAACAGCTGGAACCAACGACTAGATGTGCCTCAGGACTCCCTCCATCTCCGCACTGCTTCTCTCAGCCTCTGGTATCACACTGTCACCACAGATGTGGTTCTTTCACATCTTTGGCCCTCTAAAAAGCTCCTCCAAAGAGGGGAGACAGACTTTTTTCAAGGACTTTGATTGGTCTAGCTAAGGTCAGGTGCCACTTCTTGGACTGTTTGACTTTGTCCTGGCAGCATGGTCATGTAGCAGTATGGAAGTTCCTGCTGTAGTTGTGTGCTAGTGTGTGTCTCTGGAGGTGTATGGTGGGGTATGGCTGGGAGCTATTCCCAGGTGAAGAGAGGGAAGAATGCTAGGTGTCATAACCATAGACATATTATTATTATTATTGGTATTAACAAAATCTTTGGATGTTTGGGGATGGATTTGTTCTGCTCTTTTGAATTTGTCATGGAAGGTAAACTATACAGCATCTCATTTGATATTAATGAGAGATATCTTACTGATCTTGACGTTCACAGGCATGCCTAAGAAGACATTTAGTATGTGATTTTAACTCTACTTGCAAGGGCTTTATGTGAGTGAGCTTGGGAATATAATTAATATGTTCCGGATGTAAGCACCAAACAGATAATATTCACAGTAGTCACACAGTTAAAATTTAAGGTTTCACCTGTTTTGAACATAAACTTCTTCTGTAACAAAGTAACTTATGAAATCATCTATATTTACCACTGATTATACTTAGGCTGCTGCTGAGCACCAAATAGCCTACCAATAATACTCGTCAACAATATTTTTATAACTACATCAGCCTTTATTTTAGATGGTCTTTTGGTACATTGACTATTAAGAGTCAAGAACAAGAATAGCTATAGAACAAATCAAATGTTTATTCTACAAAATGGAATCACATTCATTTGATAAAGGAAGTTGTTTCTGGTCACATATTGAAGTTCTATTTAGCTTTGCAGTATCCCTTTCATCTTGATGAGACCCTTGAAATTTAAGAAAAACTTGCTTGAGTTTGCCTGTATCAGAATTAAAAAGGAAACAAATATAGGCATATAAATCAGACTTTAGGTTTCTAATGACCCTGTGCATTTCTCTACCTGTAGGTTTAATAACTGAAATGAAATGTTAGTACTTACCAGTTGGAATCCTCTATGATTTTGCTTACCTTACTAAATAAGCTGCTGACACAGCATGGGAGCTTGTAAAGGATAAAAAAGATCATCTCTGGTCTGAGCTAAGACACCCTCTCCTACTGCTTTGCCTTACATATGCCTGTGTGGGGCTAAACATCTGGTAGACCACTTATTATTTGTGAATGAGGGCAATTATCCATGGCACAGGTGTGCTATCCTCTGAAAGATCTTATTTCATTCTAATATAGACATGTCTACAAATAATTTATGAGGTGCACTTATTTTATAGTCATTTTTCCCATGGAGAATAATTGCTAAGCTTCTTTTCTTCACTTTTTCTCTTTTTCCTAAAGTTTTCGGTTTTTATCAAAGATGATAATTGTAGCATATTTGATGAATATAAGTACTAAATAAGACACTGGTCTTTCTCTGTAAATCTTAGACAAGATGCTATAATTTCCCAGATCTGTTTCAAGACCACATCACCTTGTAGTCAGTGGGTTCTTCGTAGCAACCCTTGGTAGCACTTTCCTTCAGTTTTTGACCGCCCCCGTCTCTTTTTTAATCATGGCAGTGGATGTAGAAGTCTAGTGCTCAGTATCATGCTCATTCACTTCTTTTTTTCAGCATGCAGATTCTGTTAGCTTCCCTCATGGTTTGCTCTTTTGTGCATGGCTTGATTTTGTGAACACTTCCTGGAAAGTCAAGGAGCTCCTAATTCTTTGAAAATCGAAAAGTATCATTTGCATTTTACAAGTTTGCAAATAATTAATATAGTCATTGACAGACATGGCAGGACTTTGGACTCATTCCCTAACAGGCAGCATTCTTTTTAAAGTCCATTTTGAGTTATTTGAAAATAAAAACAATGGAATCTTTCCTCTCTACAGAGGCTGTGTTGTTCCATATACAGTATCTTTGATGGAAATTTGTGTATTGAGATATTTATAATATAATATGAAAAAAATATGAGTCAAAGTTAGTGCTAAGTAGCCAGATTATTTTGGATAAATCATTTAACCTCTTTGAAATCAGTAAACTGGTTAAGCATATGAACTCTAGAAACAGACCTGGGTTTGAGTCCTGCCTTTGCCTCATCACTACTATGTGACCTCTCTTAAACTTCAGTTTTCTAAATATAAAATGGAGATAAAAATCATGTTAACATAAGATGAATTTGTTTAGAATGCTTAGCTCAATGCTTTATAAAGCATTAAATTATTACTATTACGTGTTCACTGCATATTAACCACTACCATTAGTAAACATGAAATGAAAATAATACTTGCCTGTCCTCAGGCTATTAAAAATATCAAATGGTGACATGTATAAAGCACTACATAATAAGATTTTTTTTTGATGTTTTGTAAGCTATAACTAACCCTGTCTAAAAGAACCCTTGCGTTTAGCAGTGCCAAAATTTTGGATGCTCTCTCTTATTCATTGTTGTATCCATAGCACTTAGCATGGTATCGGGCACATGGTAGGAGTTCCAGAAGTTCTTGTTGAATTAAGTAATTCTGTTGCTTACTTTACCACTTTCTGAAGCTTGAAACAAATTGTAATCCTTTCAACCAGTGAGGTTTTTGTTTCCTTTGTTAGGAATCATTGGGAAAAAATTGAGATTAAATTCTGGGTTCTCCTCTTTTGAAGGTGGGGAGGAGTCAACCTAAATGTAATGCAATATCCTTAAAGGTGAAACAAAAGCAAATTAAAAGCTATCCTCACCTTTATTTCTGTGGTCTATCAGTTGGTTTGGAGTGGATTTGACTAGCAAAGGGAATAAAAGTGGAAAGTCTTCTGGGGCTGATAATCAGAACTGGAGATAGCTGAGTTAGGATTAGGAGTTAATTTGTTTTATGTTAAAAAAACATTGAGAAAAAAATAACTGATTTTAAAGACTACCTCTTATCTTGCTTTTACTTCTTTATCAAAAGAGGAATAAAAAGAGCACTAAAAGAAGTTTTCATGCAATCAAAGGAAAGAAGGTAGAGGAATAAGAGAGAGGAACCAGTTTTTAGTGGCCAAAGAATATTGCAATCTTTGTTGCAGTAAATGTAGTTTAAATATGTTGGGCATTTGATTTCTTATGGACCTAAAATATTCTTCCAAACAATTTGGTCATGCATCCTTCCCATAACTTTTTTCCGTACCAAACCACACTCATGTCTCCTGTGGTGTTTATCTGGAGGGCTGAGTGGAGAGTGATACATGATCATTTTTGGTTCTGATTCCAAGCAGTGTTTTTGTTCTTGAATGCAGAGATCATTGGAATCCTAGAGCTTGTCTAATTTAGATTTAAGTAACAATATTGATTAAATGATCTTGTGGTTCTCAACCCAAGTTGAGCATCCTATTTACTGGAGAAGCTTCTTAAAAATACAGAATCCTCTTCAGACCCCTTTATTCAGTAACCTGGGGGAGTTGAGGGTGAAAGATGCAGGGGGTTTGCATTTTGAAAACATTGTAATACAGGTGACTTTCATCATGGCAACCACTGACTTGGTTCAATCTACCTATTTTTACAAAGGAGGAATTTTGAACCAAGGGAAGGAAAGGGAAGTGATTTCTTTGAGTGTGCTCTCCACCTATTGAAGAGTTGACAATGCTTCAAGACAAGGGTTAGGAAAATGCACAGCACAGAAGTGTGTATTTATAAGGATAATTGAAGGGATTCTGTACCCGATCAAAGGCTGGAGCCCCTAGCAGATAATGAGTAAAGTTTTAGAACTGAACTTTTTCTCTTCCTCACTTCGGTCTCCCAGCCATTTGCTCCCAAATAGCATGTGACAGCATTGCTGGAATAGGTAGGAGCTCAAGCATAGTGAAAAAGAAATTAATGCCTCACCTGCTGGAAACAAATGGAAGGAAATGGTGAGACTCTATGTCTCCTTATGTAACCTGTGTTCTTATTAGTTGGGGCTTTGAGTGTAAACCTAAATATTAGTTATCTTTCTCCCATTAATTATTGTCACACAGATTTAAAGGGTCAGAGACTTGGAAGTTAATGCCTCATTCAGTGTGGGAAAAGTAACACTATGCACTTTGGCTGCTGTTTTTCTTTCTGGCTGACTGCGGACCAATTGTTTCTGCCCCATCTCAGCTGGCTGTCAAGATGCTAATTTGCATAGGATGGTAATTTTCATGGTGGGAAGGGGCAGCATTAAATTCAGTCTTGGTTTCAGGTGAGACTGTGGATCTTAGAACTTATACCCCGTGTATCCATCATATATTATACCTGTTCTTTTTCTGTATAAAAGATAATCTTTGTGTGTTCCCTTACTGGGTCCATACTGGATTTCTCTTGTGGCAAGCAATTTTCTTTCCTGCAAACTAAAGGAAGTCCAAAGCTTTTTGTATTGTTTTGTTTAGAGGCAAGTGATGAAGGATGGGGTTGGGAGATTAAAACAAAAACAAAAAAAAACAACAGAAAAAAACCCAAACCTGGGTTCCAGTCTTGGCTAGCTGTGAGGCTTAAGCATGTTGATTAAGCTTTCAGAGTCCGAGATTCATCATAAAATGAGAATAATAGTAGCTGCTTGACTTATCACATAGATTAAATGAGGAATATGAAGGTGAAGTGGTAAAGCAAGCAGTTACGATTTGTTGTAATAAAACAACAACCCTATATTCACTTTAGCTCATTTCCAACATTGAGTGCTATTCTCAGTGGGCAGTGAATTCTGCATTGGACTCCTTGAGGAAATGGTACTTCTTCTGTGGAACCTTTCTTAAAAATCATGTCCAAAGTAAAGAATACACTTGAAAGAAAGTGAGGAGCCAGTTCTTAACAGGTGGTGAGATCTTATAAAGACACCACCAAGCACGTGGACAGATCAGCAGGAAAGCATCATCTGGCAGTCAGAGAAGGCACAGTGGCTGGATATGCTCACCTGGCAGTGGACAGGTGGAGAGGCAGCAGGAGAGCAACACCATTGGCTCCAATGCTTGACATTAATCACATTCCTATGGAAATGTTGCAATTTTTACAGCATACTCATGGAGGGAAACTGTCAAATTCTATTGGATGTTCACTTAGACTTTATTTAAGGATCAAACAAGTTAAACCACCAAATGGTTTTGTCCCAGCAACATCCTGCAACAGAATGGAGAAATAATAAGTTTATCATGATGACCAAACCGTGAGAATTCTATAATGGTTTGAGGGCATAGGCCTCTCTTCTGTGGTAAGAAATTTTTACTGGAAAAATACTGCTACTATACAGCCTATTTCTTTCTTAAAATGTAGCTCTTAGTTGCAGACAGAAATTTAATTTTTCTCTGGAGACATAGGAGGGTGTTGATTCTAGCGAAAGGATTTTACTTCTTTGCCTTTTGAGGGAGCAGAATGGCAGGCGTGAGTAGAATGACAAAATAATTTGTTCAGGCAATGCAGCTTCATGGCTTCCTCCTAAACCCTTTGGTTCACACTTCTTATCCATAGAGGGAAGGTAGGTTCTCTTGAAGACTGTGGAGATTGATTGCATAAATATTTAATAAGACTTTTTTAGCAAATGAGTAGCTTTTTAATGTACCCACTATCTTCAGGCTTCTGTTGCAATACTCGTAACTTGTTCACAAACGACAAGTCTTAAGCAGGTGGTTCCAGGTTGGCTTTGTAGTTCAATATCATCAAGGATCTGGGCTCCTATAATATTTCTACTTGGTCATACTATATAAGTGACAGATATCTCCCCTCAGTCTCAAGATGAACGGTTGTAGCTCCAAGTGTCATTTTATTTCAAAAATTTTTATTATGTTAGTCACCATACAGTACATCCTTAGTTTTTGATGTAGTGTTCCATGATTCATTGTTTGCGTATAACACCCAGTGCTTCATGCAATACGTGCCCTCCTTAAATCCCATCACTGGCCTAGCCCAATCCTCCACCCCCCTCCCCTCTGAAGCCCTCAGTTTGTTTCCCAGAGTCCATAGTCTCTCGTGGTTCATTCCCCCTTCTGTTTACCCCCCTTCATTCTTCCCTTCCTTCTCCTACTGATCTCCCTGCTATTCCTTATGTTCCATAAATGAGTGAATCCATATGATAATTGTCTTTCTCTGCTTGACTTATTTCACTTAGCATAATCTCCTCCAGTCCCGTCCTGTTGCTGCAAATGTTGGGTAATCGTTCTTTCTGATGGCTGAGTAATATTCCATTGTATATATGGGCCACATCTTCTTTATCCAGTCATCTGTTGAAGGGCCTCTTGGCTGTTGTGGACAATGCTGCTATGAACAATTTAGCTATTGTGGACAATGCTGCTGTGAACATTGGGGTGCATATGGCCCTTCTCTTCACTACGTCTGTAGCTTTGGGGTAAATACCCAGTAGTGCAATTGCTGGGTCATAGGGTAGCTCTATTTTTAACTTTTTAAGGGACCTCCACACTGTTTTCCACAGTGGCTGTACCAACTTGCATTCCCACCAACAGTGTAAGAGGGTTCCCCTTTCTCCACATCCTCTCCAACATTTGTTGTTACTTGTCCTGTCCATTTTTTGCCATTCTAACTGGCATAGGTTTTATCTCAGTGTGGTTTTGATTTGAATTTCCCTGATGGCTAATGATTTTGAACATTTTTTCATGTGTCTGTTAGCCATTTGTATGTCTTCATTGGAAAAGTGTCTGTTCATATCTTCTGCCCATTTTTTGATTTGATTATTAGTTTCTTGTGTATTGAGTTTGAGAAGTTCTTTGTAGATCTTGGATACGAGTCTTTTATCTGTAGTGTCATTTGCAAATATCTTCTCCCATTCCGTGGGCTGCCTCTTTTTTTTGATGACTGTTTCTTTGCTGTACAGAAACTTTTTATCTTGATGAAGTCCCATAAGTTCATTTTTTCTTTTGTTTCTCTCGCCTTTGGTGATGTGTCATGAACAAAATTGCTGTGGCCGATGTCGAAGAGGTTACAGCCTATGTTCTCCTCTAGGATTTTGATGGATTCCTGTCTCACATTGAGGTCTTTCATCCATTTAGAGTTTATCTTTGTGTATGGTGTGAGAGAGTGGTCAAGTTTCATTCTTTTGTATATAGCTGTCCAATTTTCCCAGCACCATTTATTGAAGAGACTGTCTTTTTTCCACTGGATGTTTTTTCATACTTTGTCAAAGATTAGTTGCCCACAGAGCTGAGGGTCCATTACTGGGTTCTCTCTTCTGTTCCATTGGTCTATGTGTCTGTTTTTGTGCCAGTATCATGCTGTCTTTGTGATCACAGCTTTGTAGTATAGCTTGAAATTTGGCAACGTGATGCCCCCAGCTTTGTTTTTCCTTCTCAACAATTCCTTGGCAATTCGGGGCCTTTTCTGGTTCCACACAAATTTAAGGGCTGTTTGTTCCAGCTCTTTGAAAAACGTCATTGGTATTTTGATCAGGATGGCATCGAAAGTGTAGTTTGCTCTGGGTAGCATAGACATTTTAACTATGTTTATTGTTCCGATCCATGAGCATGGGATGTTTTTCCATCTTCTTGTGCCTTTTTTAGTGTCTGTCTAGAGTGATCTGTAGTTTGTGAAATATAGATCCTTTACCTGTCTGGTTAAGTTAATTCCAAGATATCGTATGATTTTTGGTGCTATTGTAAATGGAATCGATTCCCTAATTTCTCTTTCTTCAGTCTCATTGTTCGTGTATAGAAATGCAGCTGATTTCTGAGTATTGATTTTGTATCCTGCCACATTACCCAGTTTCTCTATAAGTTCTAGTAATTTGGGGGTCGAGTCTTTTGGGTGTTCCATATAGAGTATCATGTCATCTGTGAAGAGAGACAGTTTGACGTCTTCTTTGCCGATCTGATTTGAATACCATTTATCCCTTTTTGTTGTCTGATTGCTGTTGCAAGGACTTCTAGTACTATGTTGAATAATAGTGGCGAGAGTGGGCATCCTTGTCGTGTTCCTGATGTTAAGGGAAAGGTTTTCAGCTTTTCCCCATTGAGAATGCTATTCGCTCTAGGCTTTTCATAGATGGTTTTTATGAGATTGGGGAATGTACCCTCTATCCCTACACTCTGAAGGGTTTTATTTATTTACTATTTATTTATTTTTAAAGATTTTATTTATTTATTTGACAGAGATAGAGACAGCCAGCGAGAGAGGGAACATAAGCAGGGGGAGTGGGAGAGGAAGAAGCAGGCTCATAGCGGAGGAGCCTGATGTGGGGCTCGATCCCAGAACCCCGGGATCACGCCCTGAGCTGAAGGCAGACGCTTAACGACTGCGCCACACAGGCGCGCCTCTGAAGGGTTTTAATGAGGAAAGGATGCTGTATTTTGTCAGATGCTTTTTCTGCATCAATTGAGAGGATCGTATGGTTCTTGCCTCTTCTCTTATTAACATGGTCTATCACACTGATCGATTTGTGAATGTTGAACCACCCTTGCATCCCAGGGATGAATCCCACTTGGTCATGATGGATAATCCTTTTAATGTACTGTTGGAGCCTATTAGCTAGGATCTTGTTGAGAATTTTGGCGTCTATATTCATCAGGGGTATCAGCCTGTAATTCTCCTTTTTGATGGGGTCTTTGCCTGGTTTGGGGATCAAGGTAATACTGGCCTCATAGAATGAATTTGGTAGTTTTCCTTCTGTTTCCATTTTTTGAAACAGCTTCAGGAGAATAGGTATTATTTCTTCTTTGAATGTTTGGTAGAATTCCCTGGG
>NW_024423343.1:35377573-35487573 GCF_017311325.1 Ursus maritimus
ATCGAAAGTGTAGTTTGCTCTGGGTAGCATAGACATTTTAACTATGTTTATTGTTCCGATCCATGAGCATGGGATGTTTTTCCATCTTCTTGTGCCTTTTTTAGTGTCTGTCTAGAGTGATCTGTAGTTTGTGAAATATAGATCCTTTACCTGTCTGGTTAAGTTAATTCCAAGATATCGTATGATTTTTGGTGCTATTGTAAATGGAATCGATTCCCTAATTTCTCTTTCTTCAGTCTCATTGTTCGTGTATAGAAATGCAGCTGATTTCTGAGTATTGATTTTGTATCCTGCCACATTACCCAGTTTCTCTATAAGTTCTAGTAATTTGGGGGTCGAGTCTTTTGGGTGTTCCATATAGAGTATCATGTCATCTGTGAAGAGAGACAGTTTGACGTCTTCTTTGCCGATCTGATTTGAATACCATTTATCCCTTTTTGTTGTCTGATTGCTGTTGCAAGGACTTCTAGTACTATGTTGAATAATAGTGGCGAGAGTGGGCATCCTTGTCGTGTTCCTGATGTTAAGGGAAAGGTTTTCAGCTTTTCCCCATTGAGAATGCTATTCGCTCTAGGCTTTTCATAGATGGTTTTTATGAGATTGGGGAATGTACCCTCTATCCCTACACTCTGAAGGGTTTTATTTATTTACTATTTATTTATTTTTAAAGATTTTATTTATTTATTTGACAGAGATAGAGACAGCCAGCGAGAGAGGGAACATAAGCAGGGGGAGTGGGAGAGGAAGAAGCAGGCTCATAGCGGAGGAGCCTGATGTGGGGCTCGATCCCAGAACCCCGGGATCACGCCCTGAGCTGAAGGCAGACGCTTAACGACTGCGCCACACAGGCGCGCCTCTGAAGGGTTTTAATGAGGAAAGGATGCTGTATTTTGTCAGATGCTTTTTCTGCATCAATTGAGAGGATCGTATGGTTCTTGCCTCTTCTCTTATTAACATGGTCTATCACACTGATCGATTTGTGAATGTTGAACCACCCTTGCATCCCAGGGATGAATCCCACTTGGTCATGATGGATAATCCTTTTAATGTACTGTTGGAGCCTATTAGCTAGGATCTTGTTGAGAATTTTGGCGTCTATATTCATCAGGGGTATCAGCCTGTAATTCTCCTTTTTGATGGGGTCTTTGCCTGGTTTGGGGATCAAGGTAATACTGGCCTCATAGAATGAATTTGGTAGTTTTCCTTCTGTTTCCATTTTTTGAAACAGCTTCAGGAGAATAGGTATTATTTCTTCTTTGAATGTTTGGTAGAATTCCCTGGGGAATCTGTCAGGCCCTGGACTCTTGTTTTTTGGAAGGTTTTTGATCACTGCTTCAACCTCTTCATGATTAATCGGTCTGTTTAAATAATCAATTTCTTCCTGTTTCAGTCTTTGTAGTTTATAGGTTTCCAGGAAGGCATCCATTTCTTCCAGGTTGTTTAATTTATTTGCATAAAGCTGTTGATAAAAGTTTCTAATGATCCTTCCTATTTCATTGGTGTTGATCGTGATCTCTTCCCTTTCATTCATAAGTTTATTTATTTGGGTCCTTTTTGTATTCTTTTGAATAAGTCTGGCCAGTGGCTTATCGATCTTATTTATTCTTTCAAAGGACCAGCTTCTGGTTTTGCTGATCTACTCTACTGTGCTCCTGGTTTCTAATTCATTGACCTATGCTCCAATCTTGATCAACTGCCTTCTCGTGCGTGGGTTAGGCCTGTTCTGTTCCAGCTCCAGCTTTTTAAGGTGAGAATATCAAAACTTCATTTTAGATTTTTCTGTTCTTTTGAGTGAGGCTTGGATGGCTATGTTTTTTCCCCTTAGGACTGCCTTTGCAGTGTCCCATAGGTTTTGGATCGATGTGTTTTCATTCTCATTGGTCTCCAAAAACTGCTTAATCTCCTTTTTAATTCTCATTTTAATTCCCTGGTTTACCCAATCATTCTTGAGCAGGAAGGATGATTCTTAGTTTCCAAGTGTTTGAGTTACTTTTAAATTTTTCCTTGTGAATAGGCAGGGAATAATTTCAGTCTTTTGATATTGGTTGAGACCTGTTTTGTGACCCAGTATATGGTCTGTTCTGGAGAAAGTTCCATGTGCATTTGAAATGAATGAGTATTCTGTTGCTCTGGGGTGTAGTGTTCTGTATATATCTATGAGGTCCATCTGGTCCAGTATGTCATTCAAAGTTCTTGTTTCTTTGTTGATTTTCTGCTTAGGTGATCTGTCTATTGCTGAAAGCGGAGCGTTGAGGTCCCTTACTATTAACGTATTATTATCTACATGTCTGTGTATTCTGGTTAAGAGTTGGGTTGTGTATCTAGCTGCTCCCCTGTTGGGGGGGCATAATTACTTATAATTGTCACATCCTCTTGTTGGATACACCCTTTAAGAATAATATAGTGTCTTTCTGTATCTCTAATTAAAGTCTTTAGCTTAAAATCTAATCTGTCTGATAGGAGAATTGCTACCCCAGCTTTCTTTTGAGGTCCGTTGGCATGACAAAGGGTTCTCCATCCCTTCACTTTCAGTCTGGATGTATCTTTAGGTTCAAAATGAGTCTCTTGTAGACAGCAAATGGATGGGTCATGTCTTTTTATCCAATCTGCGACCCTGTGGTGTTTTATGGGAGTATTTGGATCATTCACATTGAGAGTGATTATTGAGAGAGATGATTTTAGTGATGTCATGCTGCCGTGAAGTCTCTGTTTCTATAGATTGTAAATTTCTGTTCTGTATCACTCTTGGGGTCTTTTTACTTTTATAGAACCCCTCTTAATATTTCTTGTAGGCCTGGCTTGGGGGTCACATATTCTCTCAGTTTCTGCTGGTCTTGGAAGGTTCTTGTCTCTCCATTCATTCTGAATGGCAGCCTTGCTGGATAAAGGATCCTTGGCTGCATGTTTTCTCACTTAGTGCTCTGAATATGTCTTGTCAGCTTTTCCTGGCTTGCCAGGTTTCTGTTGACAGGTCTGATGTTATTCTGATGTTCCTCCCTCTGTAGGTGAGCATTCTCTTCCCCCTGGCTGCTTTCAAGATTGTATCCTTGGATGTAAGGTTTGCGATTTGCACTATTTGTGACGTGGTGTATGTCTGTTCTCATTCATCTTGGGAGGGGTCCTCTCTGTCTCTTGGACATAAATGCTTGTTTCCATTGCCAGATTAGGGAAGTTCTCAGCTATAATTTGTTCAGATATCTCTTCTAGACCTCTCTCTTTCTTTTCCCCCTCGTGGATGCTGATGATTCTGACACTGGAATGTTTTATTGAGTCAGTAATCTCCCATAATCTACATTCCTGAGATGTATTATTTTGAGCCAAGTTCCCTCTTTTTTCTTCTTTCCTCCATCCCATCTTCGAATTCACTAATTCGTTCTGCCTCATTTACCCTGGCTGTCAGAGCATCTAGTTTAGACTGCATTTGATTCATAGCATTTTTTTTAAAGATTTTATTTATTTGACAGAGATAGAGACAGCCAGCAAGAGAGGGAACACAAGCAGGGGGAGTGGGAGAGGAAGAAGCAGGCTCGTAACGGAAAAGCCTGATGTGGGGCTCGATCCCATAACGCCAGGATCACGCCCTGAGCCGAAGGCAGACGCCCAACCGCTGTGCCACCCAGGTGCCCCTGATTCATAGCATTTTTAATTTCTGCCAGATTCACTCTCATTTCCACCCTTAGAGATTCTATATTCTCGTTCATATTTTGGCTAATATTTTTTTCAAGCCTACACATCATCTTGACCATTGTTACTCTGAACTCCATTTCTGACAATTTGGTTATATCCGTATCCATTAGTTCTGTGGCAGAGGCCACGGTCTCTGTTTCTGTCCTTTGTTGGGTTTCTTCCTCCTTGTCATTCTGATGAGGTGTGGTTACAGGGATGTACAGAGCCCAAATTATTGACCAGGACCCAGGCAGTGTGCACTTGTTTTATAGGGACCTTAGGGATGTGGGCTTCTTGATTTTTTCAGCCTGCCTTCTGGGGGAAGGGCCCGCTGCGCTGATATTCAGGCAGCCCTGTTTGGGTAGAGTTGCCCCATCCCCTGCGAGGGGGGATGGTGGATGAGCGCAATGTGAGCTGGCATTTCCGGGGTTTTGTTCTCTGGCGGCTTTCCCTGGCGGTTTCCTGTGGCTCTTCTGAGAGTCAGAGCAGCAGTGGCCCTATCCTAGCCTCTGTCTCAGACCAGGGAGATCGCAATCTGCCCTCCACTGAGCTCTCTTGGCCACTTTAACTCGTTTCTGCCGGTGCTGCTAAAAACCCCGCAGCGTCCTGGGATGTGCGCCCCTGAGCCGGTGTCCCAGCCCTCGTTTCCAGGGCCCGCACGTCTCTGTCCTTTGTGCTTGTAACACCGCCAGCCACCCGGGTTCCCGTGCGTGCTCCCGAGCTCCCTGTTTCAGTGTGGTTCGTGCACACTCCGGAGCGCCAGTTTTCAGTCTGGTTGCGCACGGGCTCCCGAGCCCCTGGGTTCAGTCCGGTTACAGTGAGCGCTCCGGAGCTCCTGTTTAAGTCTGGTCGCACTCCCAAGCCCCAGGTTTCAGCCTGGTTTCTCCACAGCTAATGGTCCGTGAGTACGGCCTGCTCCCCATTGCAGGTGGCTACTACTTCCTGGCGCCCAAGTGCAGCGACTCCCTCCCCCTTCCGTTTATCTTCCAATATTTGTGTGCGGAGTCAGGGCTCCCCGCTTTGTACCTCAATACTCAGCGCTGGAGATTTTCGTTTGTAGAGATCCAGATGTGTCTTCGTACATCTCAGGCTGATTTCATGGGTGTTCAGGATGGTCTGGTAGATATCCAGGTCGACTCAGGGGACCAGCTGAAAAAAGGTTCCCTTCTCCTCCACCATCTTTTTTCCTCCCCCTCACAAGTTTCATTTTAAAATAGGGAACAGGGTTGCGAGAAGGGAGGCTGTTTTCTTTCATCTCTTATCATGGAGTAAAAATATTCCCAAGAGTCTCTTAAGACTGCTTTGACTTAAATCTCATTGACCAGGATCAGATTACATGTGTGTCTCACCAGTCACTGGCAAAGGGGATTGGGATTCTCATGGTTGACCTACATCGTTTTGACTCATACTGGTTGTTAGGGCGGTTGTCTCCCCCAGCAATATTGGGGTTTTGTTCAAAAAGATCAAGTAGGAAATAGCTATAGTGTCTGCCACATTCTTTGATGGTGGAACCTGTATCATATTATCTAGCTATCTCTAAGAATCTGGCACAATGCTTGGTACATGGTAGAACCTCCTGAAATTGTTAGATAAATGGTAAATGCATGGATCTAGAGAGCCAATCTAAAACAAATAATTGAGTCCAATAATAGGTTACATTTACTGAGCAACTAACATACTCCAGATATTGCATATCATTTATAATTTTTATAGTCAGTCAGTAAAGTGAGTTTTAAGATCTCCATTTTATTATTGAGAAACTAAGGCAAAGAGTGCTTGAGTAACTTGCCTAAAGTCATAAACATAGGAAGTGGGAAGTCTATGTTGTTCCAAAATCCTGCCTTCTTCTGTAATATCATAGTGTCTCTCTGTGTTGGGACAGGGTTTTTGGTTATCCTTGGCTTCCCTTAATTAATAATTCTAATTAGTGTCCTCCAGGCTTAGAGAATCTCTGGTAGAAATAGACGTCTTTAGCATCTTCTGACCCATATCTGTAAATGAATCAAGCTGAATGGCAATTTAGTAGGCAAAAATACAATGTGGGTAGGGTATCAGTTTCTTGCAGCTGAATTTGAGACTGTGAAAAACAAGCTGCTTAAGTTTGAAGAGAGGATATATACAATAAAACTTACTATTTCTGGTCAACAGAGACAAAGGTAATTTGGATTTGGTAATTTGGGGCTTCATGAGAAAATTACTATCAACACTTAGACCACTGTAAGGGCTGTGTAACTGGTACCCTACATCTACTTGACTCATTCTCCGAATGGCAGCCTGAATGATTTTTCTCCAAATCAGATCTTTTGTCACTTACCAGCTTAAACTTTTCTATGGCTTTTTACTGTATTTAGAATTAAGACTAATATGACTTTAATGCTTTGATGCTCCACTAAAACTATCCTTCTATCCCTCTATCTTCACCTTGTACCACTCCCTGTTCTCCACCCACTTTGTTCTCTTCTTACTTCCCACACTGACCAAGCTCCCTTCTACCAAAGAGATTTCATACACTGATCCTTGACTGGGAAAGCTCTTCCTGATGCCAGTTTCACTTATACTTAGCCTTCAGGGCTCAACGGTCAATTCCCTGATGGTTGTGTCCTGTCATGTCCTCCCCTCCCCCATTGGGCTTCTTTATCGTGTATTCTCTGGAACCCTGTTCCTTTCTTTTCTAGCATTTATGTCCACTTTCTGAGTATACGCTGATGTGCGTGACGGTTGGATTGATGGCTGTCTCTGTAAGGCAGTAAGGCAGTGGTGAAGAGCGTGGGTGATGCAGCTCTAGCTAGCTCTGTGACATTGAGCAAGTCATTTTCCATGTCTCCATTTCCTTAAGGGTAAGATGGGGGATATAATAGTATCTACTTGTCATAGGGTTGTGAGGATTTAATAGGTTAATACATGTGCAAAGTACTTGGAACAGTGCCTGACATATTGTAAACACTCTTTAACTTGATTAGCTCAGAACAGGGACCATGTCTTCTGCACTTGATCGTAGCCAACAGGCCGAGAAGGGCCCATGTCTACTGAACTCACCAATGTAACCTACCATAACTTCGCCAGAGAGCACATTGCCTGTATGTGGTAAATGCACAGCAGACATTTGTTAGATCAAGGATAGGATCGACTACTTCATACAACTATCACTTTATTTTTCTTAGTCTTTCCATAGGACACGATAAAGAAGGCATGATAAGCTTTTGTAGCTTGGAAATGCTAGACCTTAATATCCATCCATGCTATTTTAAAACCTAATTCTTTCAAGTTTTGCTCTGATAATGAAGGACATTAATGCTTGAATCAGGATAGGCTTCCAACCCCTGTGGGCAGGGTTCTCTCTGACCTCCTTTGTAGCTCTAAAATAGGTCCCAGATTACTTCTGTATATTTTCACAGACTTGTCAATTACATTTGACTTTCTCTGTGAATCTCTTCATTTTCTTTTCTCCTGTTGGAGAGCCCCGAAATTTGTACTGTCTAATGAGTTGGCCTTCAGAAATTTACTGAATTTCCTGGCAGGACTGTTAATAAGCAAGGAAAATGTTTTCATTGTTTTCACTCATTTTATCTTTGGCCTCATTCTTTTCCTCTCTAATATATGTGGTCTCTGCCCATAGACCCTTTGAACTCTTGTGTAAAGGAAATAGGCAAACAAATGATATTAGTGACCCATCTGTCAGCAGGTGGAAGGGTTTGGGTTGCTGATTCATTCATTCTTTTACTCATTAATTTTATCTCTTTGGCAAGTAGGAATCCTGAGCTGAAGGTCATGAAGACCATTATAATGGTTGAGATAAGAAAGGCTGACTATTGAACTTTGGTAGGACAAGATTCAGGGAGCTGGTGGTGGCATAGAAGAGTAGGGTAGGAAAGAAAAGGGGAATGACACTGAGAAGAAAAGCGCTGATGGATGAGTAAAAGAAAAAAAAAATTAAATCCTTTAGAAACATCCTCTAAAAAAAGTCAGCCAGTACAGACAAGCTTTTCTTTTACTGGCAATAATGCATCTGAAATGCATTATTTAGAGAAGACAATATTACCAAAGTCAACATGTATGGTGACAACTTGCCTTGTTGCAGAAGAACAAAAAAAAAACCAAAAAAAAACAAAAAAAAACACAGCGATGTGGAAGTGCTTCAAGTAAATGAAAATGAATCCAGTTCATAATCAAGTAAAAATGTTATGGGTCTGGAGCCAGAGAATATTCTTATAGTGGGCTTTTTTCAGCACCCTAAATTTAACCAGATGGAATGCTTTTTAAAGCACCACCCTATTCAAACTTTGGAAGTGAAGAATTTGTCTTTTAATGGTAAATTTGCATTCCATCAAAAGATGGAACACATCATCCTCAGCTTACTTATTACCCAGAAATAAAATTATAATTCAGTTTATCTTTATGGTCTGTGATGAATACCCAGATTTAAGAAAATTTATTTCAGCCATGATCCCGTAGAGGTATACAAACCACATGGGTTGAGGCACATTAAAAATGCAAACTCCCTTTCTGGTATACTCAAAGCCATGTAACCACAAATTCTTGTTGGTTTTAATATGAATATCCTATTTCACAAACCCCAAATAGTGAGGTTAGAGAGAGAATACTCACTACACTGAATATGGAAAAATTAATGCAGCTGAATTATTAGTAAGGGAGGATCTAGTTGCTGAAATGCAAATAGGTCAACAGCAAGTTAACACAATCCAACAGAGAACCATGGGGTCTGTCAGAAATTCTTGGTTTGGAAATAGTCCCATATTTTGCTGGAATAGCATCTTGATTTTCTGATAGCTACAACAAGTGGAAGCTGTAATGGTGGACTTAGTGCCCAGGTTCCTCTAATTTCTATACAATGGGCTATGCATTTACCAGTCAGCAGGTTGATTTAGATGTCTGTTGGTACTAGGAATTAAGATGCAATTTTAACAGTCAACAAATATTTATTGAAAGGCAAATATGTGTCAAGCCCTGTGGTAGGCCCTGGGAATGTGAGCGGTGATAGATACAAAGGCAACTAAGATACTTGCTTATTCTTGTGGAATTAACAATCCCAGTGAAGAATTCAGACATTAAAGCAGTCATATTGTGATGCAGGCTTTACTTGAGATTTGCACACAACACGAAAAGGCTCAGTGGAGCAGCTACTTTTGCTCCAGGGGTAAGTGAAGGAAAGATTGACAGATAATGTTACATTTGAACTGAGTCTTTGCAAGTGATTCGGATATTGCGTTTGGCCAGGAAGGAGGAAGCAGAAAGAGCAGTCAGGCAGAAGAGTATTTCCAAAAATGAGGAATTTTGATAACTTGCCTGAGAATGACAGGTGAGTTGATGTGGCTGGATCAGAGTGTGTGAAAGGGATAACATTATTACTTTTGAGCCTTAGGACAATCCTAGGAGGTGGGTGGTCATTGTGATTCCAGTTCACAGGTGAGGAAACTGAGGCTTACAGACGTTAAGCAACATAACCAACATTACTCAACTTGGTCATTTTTGCAGCTTTAGTTTCATGATCTTGGATAGTAGGTTTATAGAAAGAGAACAATTGAATTTTGGTCAAAGGTATTAAAATGCTAATGTGGGAGAACGTGCTGTCATAATAAAAATAATGCTAAATAGGGTAAATTCCCAAATACTTGAGAGTGAGTTAGTCATTACATATAAGCTTGCCTTCTGCCACCCAGCATGCCTTTTGCCACCCAGCACATTTTTGCTTGCCCACATTTGTCAAAAAACTACCTTTCCTGGCGGTATATTGAGATGAGAGACTTCCTTCTTGGATTTCCTTGAGATGTAAGTGGTCCACTTAAATCCATTTTAATTGTCATTTGAATGGTCTATATTGATGTACTTTAAAAGGAATTTTAGCTTGTGACATGGAAGAAAGAGCCTGAGAAATGGGTAGGGACTCCTGGTCTGGGGGCATGAAAGAGGATTCCTCACAGTTAAGAGGAGAGGATGAAGGATGGTTTAGTGTGTGAAAGAAGTAAAAGACAAAAGTCTCTAATTTATCATTTAGGAAATGGAGTCGGAAAACAAAGCCCAGGGAAAGAAATGAAGTCAAAGGAATATGAATTATAATGAACTCTTAAGTGGGGTCAGGGTAGGAGAGGAAAAAGTTGAAAGGGAAAAAGTATTAGGAGGTTATAGTCCTTACTATGTGGTTATTATGGAAAGAAATCCATGTGGGAAAAGTCGATGACCTGTTCAAAAGGAGAAGAAAAAATGAGGCTTAATTTCTGGGATAGGCCACATTAGACTCGAAGTTGTTGACCCTTGGAGATCAACATGATAGTAAAATTGTGTTCTGCTATGATGAGATCTTTTATTTATTTGAGAGAGAGAGAGAGAGAGCAGGCGTGTGAGTGAGCACGAGTGGGGTGGGGGAAGAAGGGCAGAAGGAGCAGGAGAAGCAGACTCCTTGCTGAGTAGGGAGCCCGATGTGGGGCTCAATCCCAGAACCCCGGGATCATGACCTGAGCCGAAGGCAGATGCTTAACTGACTGAGCCACCCAGGAGCCCCTGTAGACTACAGAAAATTTAATGAGTTTGTATTACATATAAAAAAAAATTAAGCATTATAAAGTGAGGTTGCAAGTTTTTTAGATTGTCTTCTGTTTTGAATTATTGCATTTGGTTCTATTTATACTGATATTTGACAGTAGATTTTGCAATATTCTTTTTTTTTTTTTTAAAGATTTTTATTTATTTATTCGACAGAGATAGAGACAGCCAGCGAGAGAGAGAACACAAGCAGGGGGAGTGGGAGATGAAGAAGCAGGCTCACAGCAGAAGAGCCCGATGTGGGGCTTGATCCCATAACGCCGGGATCACGCCCTGAGCCAAAGGCAGACGCTTAACCGCTGTGCCACCCAGGCGCCCCTGATTTTGTAATATTCTATTGGATAATTCATCAGTTGGATACTTAATTTTTTCTTTTTTTTTTTTTTAAAGATTTTATTTATTAGTGAGAGAGACAGAGAGAGAGAGCACACGTAGAGGAAGAAGCAGACTCCTGCTGAGCAGGGATCCTGACTCAGGTCTGGATCCCAGGACCCTGGGATCATGACCTGAGCCGAAGGCAGATGCTTAACTGACTGAGCCACCCACCCTGGACAATTAATTTTTCCACACACACACTGCATATATGTATGTGTGTGTGTGTGTGTGTGTGTGTGTGTGTATGTGTGTGTATGTATGCACCGACCCTGGGAAGGTGGTACCTGGTCCAAACCTGGCACTGGATTTGGATCCCATTGCAGCCTTATACTCCTTCTTCCTCAGGGACCCAGTTGACCAGACGATGCCCTGGTAGTGCTCACCAGCCAAATGCCCCATTTAGAATATCAGGCACATTAAGGATATTTTTTGAAGCATTTACATTCTTTTCCAGTGATTTTTTATCTCATGCATGCATTTTCCTAAGTTAACACAGATTCTCTCAGGCAACAAAGCTGGGTTGGATAATAGTGAGTGATTTGACTTTTTCTGAAAGAATTTTGAATTTTATAGGTGACCATCTCTTTATATGCATGACTGAGCTTTTCATCTTTGAAGATTCCCTTCTATTTTTCTATGGTAAATTCTTTCTAAATTGGGTATTTAGTGAAAATTCATTTCCTTAGTGCTGTTCAGGAAGGAATTGGAATTTCTGTCTTTCTGACTGTGGCTAGTCTTTCTTGGTTTGACATTGAGGATCATTAACTGCATCGATTATATTATTTTATTTAATTTAAGTACATTTAGCTTCCTTTTTCTTCCAAAGTTTTTTTTAATAATAATTTTTTATTATGTTATGTTAGTCACCATACAGTACATCCTTAGATTTTGATATAGTTTCCATGATTCATTGTTTGCGTATAACACCCAGTGCTCCATGCAATACGTGCTCTCCTTAATACCCATCACCGGCCTAGCCCAATCCCCCACCCCCCTCCTCTCTGAAGCCCTCCGTTTGTTTCTCAGGGTCCCTAGTCTCTCATGGTTCATTCCCCCTTCTGTTTACCACCCCTTCATTCTTCCCTTCCTTCTCCTACCGATCTCCCTGCTATTCCTTATGTTCCATAAATGAGTGAAGCCATATGATAATTGTCTCTTTGCTTGACTTATTTCACTTAGCATAATCTCCTTGTCCCGTCCTGTTGCTGCAGATGTTGGGTAATCGTTCTTTCTGATGGCTGAGTAATATTCCATTGTATATATGGACCACATCTTCTTCATCCAGTCATCTGTTGAAGGGCCTCTCGACTCCTTCCACAATTTGGCTATTGTGGACAATGCTGCTATGAACATTGGGGTGCATATGGCCCTTCTCTTCACTACGTCTGTAGCTTTGGAGTAAATACCCAGTAGTGCAATTGCTGGGTCATAGGGTAGCTCTATTTTTAACTTTTTAAGGGACCTCCACACTGTTTTCCACAGTGGCTGTACCAACTTGCATTCCCACCAACAGTGTAAGAGGGTTCCCCTTTCTCCACATCCTCTCCAACATTTGTTGTTTCTTGTTCGTTTTTGCCATTCTAACTGGCATAAGGTTGTATCTCAGTGTGGTTTTGATTTGAATTTCCCTGACGGCTAATGATTTTGAACATTTTTTCATGTGTCTGTTAGCCATTTGTATGTCTTCATTGGAAAAGTGTCTGTTCATATCTTCTGCCCATTTTTTGATTTGATTATTAGTTTCTTGTGTATTGAGTTTGAGAAGTTCTTTGTAGATCTTGGATACCAGTCCTTTATCTGTAGTGTCATTTGCAAATATCTTCTCCATTCCGTGGGCTGCCTCTTAGTTTTTTTGACTGTTTCGTTAGCTGTGCAGAAGCTTTTTATCTTGATGAAGTCCCATAAGTTCATTTTTCTTTTGTTCTCTCGCCTTTGGAGATGTGTCATGAACAAATGCTGTGGCCGATGTCATAGAGGTTACAGCCTATGTTCTCCTCTAGAATTTTGATGGATTCCTGTCTCACATTGAGGTCTTTCATCCATTTGGAGTTTATCTTTGTGTATGGTGTGAGAGAGTGGTCAAGTTTCATTCTTTTGTATATAGCTGTCCAATTTTCCCAGCACCATTTATTGAAGAGACTTTTTTCTACTGGATGTTTTTTCATACTTTGTCAAAGATTTGTTGCCCCCAGAGCCGAGGGTCCATTACTGGGTTCTCTCTTCTGTTCCATTGGTCTATGTGTCTGTTTTTGTGCCAGTACCATGCTGTCTTTGTGATCACAGCTTTGTAGTATAGCTTGAAATCAGCCAACATAAGGCCCCAGGTTTGATTTTCCTTTTCAACAATTCCTTGGCGATTTGGGGCCTTTTCTGGTTCCACACAAATTTAAGGGCTGTTTGTTCCAGCTCTTTGGAAAATGTCATCGGTATTTTGATCAGGATAGCATCGAAAGTGTAGATTGCTATGGGTAGCATAGACATTTTAACTATGTTTATTGTTCCGATCCATGAGCATGGGATGTTTTTCCATCTTCTTGTGTCTTTTTCAGTGTCTTTCAAGAGTGATCTGTAGTTTGTGAAATATAGATCCTTTACCTGTCGGTTAAGTTAATTCCAAGATATCGTGTGATTTTTGGTGCTATTGTAAATGGAATCGATTCCCTAATTTCTCTTTCTTCAGTCTCATTGTTCGTGTATAGAAATGCAGCTGATTTCTGAGTATTGATTTTGTATCCTGCCACATTACCCAGTTTCTCTATAAGTTCTAGTAATTTGGGGTGGAGTCTTTTGGGTGTTCCATATAGAGTATCATGTCATCTGCGAAGAGAGACAGTTTGACATTTTCTTTGCCGATTTGAATACCATTTATCCCTTTTTGTTGTCTGATTGCTGTTGCAAGGACTTCTAGTACTATGTTGAATAATAGTGGCGAGAGTGGGCATCCTTATCATGTTCCTGATCTTAAGGGAAAGGTTTTCAGCTTTTCCCCATTGAGAATGCTATTCGCTCTAGGCTTTTCATAGATGGTTTTTATGAAATTGAGGTTTGTACCCTCTATCCCTACACTCTGAATGGTTTTAATGAGGAAAGGATGCTGTATTTTGTCAGATGGTTTTTCTGCATCAATTGAGAAGATCATATGGTTCTTACCTCTTCTCTTATTAACATGGTCTATCCCACTGATCGATTTGTGAATGTTGAACCACCCTTGCATCCCAGGATGAATCCCACTTGGTCATGATGGATAATCCTTTTAATGTACTGTTGGAGCCTGTTAGCTAGGATCTTGTTGATAATTTTGGCGTCTATATTCATCAGGGGTATCAGTCTGTAATTCTCCTTTTTGATGGGGTCTTTGCCTGGTTTGGGGATCAAGGTAATACTGGCCTCATAGAATGAATTTGGTAGTTTTCCTTCTGTTTCCATTTTTTGAAACAGCTTCAGGAGAATAGGTATTATTTCTTCTTTGAATGTTTGGTAGAATTCCCTGGGGAAACTGTTATGCCCTGGACTCTGTTTTTGGGGAGGTTTTTGCTCACTGCTTCAATCTCTTCATAATTAATCAGTCTCTTTAAATAATCACTTTCTTCCTATTTTAGTGTTGGTAGTTTATTGGTTTCCAGGAAGGCATCCATTTCTTCCCATTTGTTTAATTTTTGGCATAAAGCTTTTTTTCTTAAGATTTTATTTATTTATTTGACAGAGACAGAGAGAGCCAGTGAGAGAGGGAACATAAGTAGGGGGAGAGGGAGAGGAAGAAGCAGGCTCCCAGTGGAGTAGCCCGATGTGGGACTCGATCCTGGAACGCCGGGATCACTCCCTGAGCCGAAGGCAGACGTTTTGACAGAGAGGGAGGCAGCGAGAGAGGGAACACAAACAGGGGGAGTGGGAGAAGCTGGTTTCCCGCCGAGCAGGGAGCCTGATGCGGGGCTCAATCCCAGAACGCTGGGATCATGACCGGAGCCGAAGGCAGACACTTAATGACTGAGCCACCCAGGCGCCCCAGTTTTCATTCTTTTGAGTGAGGCTTGGATGGCTATGTATTTTCCCCTTAGGACTGCCTTTGCAGTGTCCCATAGGTTTTGGACCGATGTGTTTTCATTCTCATTGGTCTCCAAAAACTGCTTAATCTCCTTTTTAATTCCCTGGTTTACCCAATAATTCTTGAGCAGAATGGTTCTTAGTTTCCTAGTGTTTGAGTTTCTTTTAAATTTTTCCTGTGATTGAGTTCCAGTTTCAAAGCATTGTGTTCTGAGAATAGGTAGGGAATAATCTCAGTCTTTTGATATCGGTTGAGAACTGTTTTGTGACCCAGTATATGGTCTGTTCTGGAGAAAATTCCACGTGCATTTGAAAAGAATGAGTATTCTGTTGGTCTGGGGTGTAGTGTTCTGTATATATCTATGAGGTCCATCTGGTCCAGTATGTCATTCAAAGCTCTTGTTTCTTTGTTGACTTTCTGCTTAGGTGATCTATTGCTGAAAGCGGAGCGTTGACGTCCCTTACTATTAACGTATTATTATTTACATGTCTGTGTATTCTGGTTAAGAGTTGGGTTGTGTATCTAGCTGCTCCCCTGTTGGGGGGGCATAATTACTTATAATTGTCACATCCTCTTGTTGGATACACCCTTTAAGAATAATATAGTGTCTTTCTGTATCTCTAACTAAAGTCTTTAGCTTAAAATCTAATCTGTCTGATAGGAGAATTGCTACCCCAGCTTTCTTTTGAGGTCTGTTGGCATGACAAAGGGTTCTCCATCCCTTCACTTTCAGTCTGGATGTATCTTTAGGTTCAAAATGAGTCTCTTGTAGACAGCAAATGGATGGGTCATGTCTTTTTATCCAATCTGCGACCCTGTGGTGTTTTATGGGAGTATTTGGATCATTCACATTGAGAGTGATTATTGAGAGAGATGATTTTAGTGATGTCATGCTGCCGTGAAGTCTCTGTTTCTATAGATTGTAAATTTCTGTTCTGTATCACTCTTGGGGTCTTTTTACTTTTATAGAACCCCTCTTAATATTTCTTGTAGGGCTGGCTCGGTTGTCACATATTCTCTCAGTTTCTGCTGGTCTTGGAAGGTTCTTGTCTCTCCATTCATTCTGAATGGCAGCCTTGCTGGATAAAGGATCCTTGGCTGCATGTTTTCTCACTTAGTGCTCTGAATATGTCTTGTCAGCTTTTCCTGGCTTGCCAGGTTTCTGTTGACGGGTCTGATGTTATTCTGATGTTCCTCCCTCTGTAGGTGAGCATTCTCTTCCCCCTGGCTGCTTTCAAGATTGTATCCTTGGATGTAAGGTTTGCGATTTGCACTATTTGTGACGTGGGAGTTCTGTTCTCATTGATCTTGGGAGGGGTCCTCTCTTCCTCTTGGACACGAATGCTTGTTTCCTTTGCCCGATTAGGGATGTTCTCAGCTATAATTTGTTCAAATATCTCTTCTAGACCTCTCTCTTTCTCTTCTGCCTCGTGGATGCTGATGATTCTGATACTGGAACGTTTCATTGAGTCAGTAATCTCCCGTAATCTACATTCTTGAGATGTATTATTTTGAGCCAAGTTCTCTCTTTTTTCTTCTTTCCTCCATCCCATCTTCGAATTCACTAATTCATTCTGCCTCATTTACCCTGGCTGTCAGAGCATCTAGTTTAGACTGCATTTGATTCATAGCATTTTTAATTTCTGCCAGATTCACTCTCATTTCTGCCCTTAGAGATTCTATATTCTTGTTAATATTTTCGCTAATAATTTTTTCAAGCCTACACATCATCTTGACCATTGTTCCTCTGAACTCCCACTTCTAACAGTTTGGTATATCCATATCCATTAGTTCTGTGATAGAGGCCACAGACTGTGTTTCTTTTCTTTGTTGGGGCGAATTCCTCCTTTTTGTCAGTCTGATGAGGTGTGGTTACAGGGACGTTCAGAGCCCAAATTATTGACCAGGACCCAGGCAATATGCACTTCTTTTTTAGGGACCTTAGGAATGTGGGCTTCTTGATTTTTTCAGCCTGCCTTCTTGGGGGAGGAGCCTGCCGCGCTGATACCAGGCAACTCTTTTTTGATTAGAGTTGCCCTGTCCCCTGCGAGGGGGGATAGGGGTGGGCACTATGTGAGCCGGTTTTTCCCGGGTTTTCTTCTCTGGCGGCTTTCCCTGGCGGTTTTCTGTGACTCTTCTGCGAGTCAGAGCAGCAGTGGCCGTATCCTAGCCTCTGTCTCAGACCAGAGGGATCGCAGTCCGCACTCCCCTGAGCTCTCCTGGCCACTCTAACTCTGTTTCTGTCGGTGCTGATAAAAACCCCTCAGTGTCCCGGGTTGTGCGTCCCACAGCCACTCTCTCAACCCTCACTTCCAGGGCTCGCAGGTCTCTGTCCTTTGTGCTTTTAACACCTCCAGCCGCCCCCCGTTCCTGCGCGTGCTCTCGAGCTCCCTGTTTCAGTGTGGTTCGCGCACAATCCTGAGCTCCCAGTTTAGGCCAGTTCCAGTGAGCACTCCGAAGATCCGTTTTTCAGTGAGGTTGTGTACAGCGCGTTTCCATTCTCACGGTCTCAGTCTGCTTTCTGGCGGGGTGGGGGGGGTGGGGGGATGCCGGTCTGCGAGTGCGGCCTGCTTCCCAGTGCAGGTTCCTACTGCTTCCTGGCAGCCGAGCGCAGAGGCTCCCTCCCCCTGCCATTTATCTTCCAATATCTGCGTGGATTCACGGCATCCTGCTTCCTACCCAATACTCAGCGCTGGAGATGTTTGTGGACATCCAGATGTATCTTCCTACGTCTCAGACTGATTTCGTGGGTGTTCAGGATAATCTGGTAGATATCCAGCTGGATTCAGGGGACCAGCTGAAAAAAGTTCCCCTACTCCTTTGCCAGTTTTTTCTGACCTTTTTTTTTAAAATATTTTATTTGTCAGAGTGAGAGTGAGATCGCATGTGAGCACAAGCGAGGGGAGCGGCAGGTAGAGAGATAAGCAGGCTCCAAGCTGAGCAAGGATCCTGAACCTCCATGGAGAACTGTGGGATTAGGACCTGAGCCATAGGTAGAAGCTTAATGGACTGAGTCACCCAGGTGTCCCCTTCCAGAGTTCTTAGATAACAGTTTAACTGCACTGTATTAGTTTTCTTCAAACCCATTTGCATTGGTCTTATGAGTAGTCCCCATTTTCTCATTTATCCATTATATGCAGTGTCAGCTTCTCACTATCTAAGAACAGCAGTCTTTTCCAAGAACAGCAGCCCAGTCTTTCATCCCCAAATTATTATTATTACACCAAAGCTTCATCTGATTTTCTTTACCACTTTGATTTTTCTCAGTGTCCCTTCAGACTTTCCTAATATTTTTTTTTTCTTTTTGGTAAGTTTGTTTGCTCTTCTATTCCCGAGCAGCTTTGTGTTTCCCTTAAGATGAGAATGTTCATCTAACGCAGCTTATAGTGATTTCTGAAGTTCTTCGTTCTCGTGATCTATTTTGAAGGCAGTTTTGGTTGTAGCTGCTTGGAACTTAATGTGTTTTGATGCATCTTCTAAATTCTGAATCTTATAATTTCATCCATTAGATTAACTTTTTATAAATATATAGATTTAATCTCTTTGAAAAGTCTGTTAAGCTGAAGTAAAAATTTGGAACTTCCCAGGTCTTTAATGATATCTTCCAGATATTGTATTTCTGATAATTTGTTCTCAAGTCTGACTTGCATTAAAGTGCATTTAAGGTATTTCAGTTTTTTTTTTTAAAAAACCAGGCTGTTTTTCAAAAACTTGATGTCTTTCCACTAGAAAGACGGTGTTGTAGTAGCTGCATTTTTTTTTCTCCTTAAGTAATTTTTTTAAGCAACAACAACGATAAAACAAGTATGACCTCTATATACACTGCTGTTTTTGATGCAATCTGTGGGTACCTGGGCCTGTTATGTAATGCCCTAAAAGTGCTGCTGTCACCAGGCACAGCATCTGCAGGATCATTGCAACACAACATCATGGCCATCAGTGGATACTTATGGTCCCCAAGGTCCCTCTGAATTGCGTCAGGTTTGATAGGCTGTGCTGGTTATAGTAAATAGTAGAGAGCACTGGCAAGTATTTCATCCAGAGCCCAGCCAATACCTGACGTATAGGGTACACAGTAAAATACTGGCTGACAATCTCCTCTTGAATAACTTTTTCGTCCTGTGGCCTTGAAAACATTGTCCTGCCCACCTTTTCCTGCCTGCAGGAAATGAAGCAGAGAAAGTAGATAGAGCTCACATTAGCAGTTTGGCCACTTACGCTCCTTCTGGAAATCAAACAACATACTTCTAAATAACTATGGGCCAAAGGAGAAATCACAAGAGAAATTAGAAAATATTTCTAACTGAATGATAATGAAAGTACAATAAAGCAAAATGCATGGGTTGCAGATAAGATAATGCCTGTAAGGAAATATATAGCACTTAAAGCTTATATAAAAAAGAACAAAGTTTTAAAATCACACTGTTAAGTTTCTACCTCAGGAATATTAAAAAAATAGATTAAAATACAAATAGGAAATAGAATAATGAGAAAATTAACAAGGTCAAAGTTGGGTCTTTACAAAGATTAATCAAATTTAATAAAAGTCTTACACGGAATAACTAATAAAAAACATAGAAGCCCACATTTTTAATATCAGAAGTGAAATATCAAATATCACTATAGATCCTATAGATAATAAAGCAATGAGTAGGAAATATCATGAATAACTTTATGCCAATAAATTTGACATTATTAAGATATGATGGAAAAACTTCCTGATAAAAGCAGTTTACCAAAATTGACATAAGAAATAGAATATCTGAGTAACATTGTATCTTCTAAAAAAATTGAATTCATTATTAAAAAGTTCTCCTCAAAGAAAAATCTAAATCTAGTTATTTCTACTTATGAGTTCTGGTAAACATTTAAAGAACAAATAAGATCATTCTTATACAAACTGTGTCAGAAAGTGGAGGAAAACACATATCCCATTTCATTTCATGAGATCAGTGTAACATGGATACCCAAATTTTTCAAGACCTTATTGGAAAACAAAATTACAGAAAAAGGTTGCTTATGAAATCCTTATGAAAATATTAGGAAACTGAGTCTAGTAACATACAAGATGACCAAATGAATTTATTCCCAGAATGCAAATGTTATTTTAATTCAAAAGCAAGTAAAATGAATGGAAGGATAAAAAAAACATATATGTGATCATCACAGGAGATGCAGAGAAAATATTTGTCAAAACTCACCCATTTATTGCTGTACCCTCTCAGCGAACTAGAAATAGATGGGAACTACCTCAATCAGATAAAAGTCTTAATAAATGATGAAATAATGAATGATTTTCCCTTAAGATTAAAGACAAGGCGAGGATGCCTCTTACTCACTTTTATCCAACATTATAGGTGGCATGATTATGTACATAATTTACAAATTACTATTAAAAATGTGAAGTTAGAAAACTTACAGGATACAAGGTCAATATACAAAAATGTATTTTTATACTAGCACCAAATGATAATCTAATTTACCAAAGCTGTTGCTGTTTACAGTGCTAACATAAATATAAAAATACTTAGGATTAAGTTTAACAGGAGATATATAAGACCTCTACATTTAAAACTAAAAATCATTGCTGAAAGAAATTAAGGAAGACCTAAACAAAGACAGTCATACTATATCCATGGATTTGAAAACATAAGAATTTTAAGATACCACCACTCCTTAAACTGATTTTTTAGATTCAGTGCAATTCCAATAAATGTCCAACAAACTATTCCTTTTAGAAAATGCCAATTTGATTATAAAATATGAGAAAAACAAAGGATCCGAAGTAGCTGATCAGTTTTGAAAAAGAAGAACCAAGTGTGGCACTTAGAGTATTTGAAGACTTACTATAAATCTACAGTAATCAAAAGAGTATGGCATTGGTGTAAGAATGTTCAAATACCTTAATGCAACAGAATAGAGAGTCTGTAATTAGACCTACACTTAAATGGTCCATTGGTTTTTTTAACAGATGTCAAAGGTATTGATGGGAAAAGGAAAGGCTGTGTGTGTGTGTGTATGTATATGTGCGCGCGTGCACGCATACGTGGTTTTGGCAAATTATTTTGGAACAACTGCATATGCACGTGGAAAAAAATGGGCTTTAACCTCTGTTTTACACAATATGCAAACATTAATTCAAGGTAGATCATGGATATAGACATAAAAGTTAAAACAGTTAAAGCCTTTGGATGAAAATATAGAATATATTTGTGACTTAGGGAGAGCCAAGGGCTTTTTAGACAGGTCATAGGAAGCAATAACCAAAAAAGAAAACACCAATAAAATGAACTTCAGCTTTTCAAGACGGCTCATTAAGAAAAAAAAAAAAGCCAAGTTACATGTTGGAAGAAAATAGCCACAATACATATATCTAGCAAGAACTTATATCTGGAATACGTAAAGAATTCATACAAATCAGTAAGTAATCAGGGAGACAAACCATGAGAGACTTTTAACTACAGGAAACAAACAGGGTTGCTGGAGGCAGGTGGGTGGGGCGATGGGGTAATTGGGTGATGGGCATTAAGGAGGGCATGTGATATGATGAGCACTGGGTGTTATGCAACTGAAGAATTACTAAGTTCTACATTTGAAACTAATGTACTATATGTTGGCTAATTGAATTTAAATAATAAATAGAAGGCTTGAACAGATACTTTGCAAAAGATGGGTGAATGATCTGTAAGGTGCTCAACGTGAGTCATCAAAAAAATGCAAATTAAAACTGTAGTGAGAGACCATTTCACATCTAGAATAATTAAGATTAAGTTTTCCAAATGTTAGGATGTGGAACAACTGGCACTCCCATACGCTGCTGGTGGGACCGTGAAATAGTATAACCGCTTTGGAAAACTGGTAGTTTTTAACTAAGCAATAGGCCATCCATTTTAAGACTTTGCGCAGGAGAAATGAATACATATGTCCTCAGAAAGACTATCCATAGTAGCTGTATTCATAATTACCCTCAAATAGAAAAACGGCCAGTGTTGAGCAACCGAAGATATAGGTTACTTTCTATATATTTCATACAATGAAATACTAATTAGCAATAAAAAAGGAATGAGTTACTGTTTTTTTTTTAAAGTATTATTTTTATTTTTTTAATTTTTTTAATTTTTTTTTAAAGATTTTATATATTTATTAGACAGAGATAGAGACAGCCAGCGAGAGAGGGAACATAAGCAGGGGGAGTGGGAGAGGAAGAAGCAGGTTCATAGCGGAGGAGCCTGATGTGGGGCTCGATCCCATGACGCCGGGATCACGCCCTGAGCCGAAGGCAGAGGCTTAACCGCTGTGCCACCCAGGCGCCCCAGGAATGAGTTACTGTTTTATGAAATAATATGGATGAATCTGAAAAGCAATATGTTGACAGAGAGCCCAGGTACAAGAGTACATATTATATGATGCAATGTATCTGAAACTCAGGAACAGGCAAAACTAATCTGAATAGTAGATATCGGGTCAGTAACTAGAGGGATGGGGTGGTTGAATTGAGCCCAGTAGAGCTGGGTAAAGGAAATGGTCTATAACTTGATTGTGTGGTCATAATGGACTTTATATTTCCTTCAGATCTCATTGAATTGTATATTTGTACATTAGTCTTATTTTTAAAAATGGGCAGGGATTACCTTTGCTGAGAGAGTGAAATCAGTGCATTCTAAAACTGCATAAGTAGGTCTGGATGATAACTTGCTTCTTAAGGATCCTTTGACGTCTGGGGAAGAGCAATTGAGGATGTATATTAATAGGGCTTGAGCACTCTTTCAATAAACAGGATTCATAACTTTCAGCTGTTCTTCTTTGCCTTCAAGGCATCTCCTGGTGCTACTGACAATCAAGATTTAAAGCAGGGAAATTATGTGGGAAAGCCAGTCTCAAGTTCCCTCAAATTGAGGTCCTGCGGGAGTGGGTGGTAGAGGAAGCAGTAGCAGAGAAGAAATTGGAGCAAATATGGTATTCAGCTAAGAGGGAAAAAAAAATTGTCCGGATATTGACATAAACAGTTTTGCTTAGCATTGAAACAAATTGTAATGTTCATGTATGGAGAATGAGTCAACAGAGACATCAGAGGCAGGGGTACTCAACAGCAAGTAAATAATGTTTGCTATAAGCCTTCTTCATGATCCTCTGATATTTAATATATCATTGACTTTATAATAATGTTTGATATTTATCCACCTTGTACATTGCTTTACCAGTTTTTTAAATCAGATTCCTGGTGAGATAGCTTTTTCTGTTTGTAACATATCAACTATTCCACATATTCTATTCCATTTATATGGAATGTCCAAAATAGGTAAAACCGTAGAGACAGAAAACATAATAGTGTTTGCTCTGGGCTGGGGAGTTATACGGGTTATAAGCTAAGGGATACATCGTCTCTTTCTTAGGATGATGGAACTGTTGTAAAACTGATTGTGGTGATGGTTCAATAACTGAATATATTAAATGCCACTGAACTGTACATTTAAATGGGTGAATTGTATGTGCATGATATCTCAATAAAACTGTTGAAAGTATCAGCTTTAACCAGCAATTAATACTAATTGCTGTTAAAAATACTAGCAAGTAAAAATACTTGCCTCTGACAAATTCCTGAGTCACACAACCAGAGGGATCACTGACAAAATCCTAGATTATCCCAGCCCTTGAGGGACTCAGGAAATGGGAGAACGGCCAGGGTGTAGCTTGCATTTCCCTTAGCGTGAAAAGGCTTCTGCTGCCCCATTGTAGTTTCACATTTCTTCTCCCAGGTGTCTTCTTGGAGCTTCTAGGTTTGCATTGGAAGTGAGCTGAGGTCTACCAGTGAAGGTAGTCATTTGTAGTGGAAGTAAGAGGACCTGTGTTTGAAGCGTCATTGGCAGTTTTAAATTATGCTGATGTAGCCAAGTGAACTGCATACTTGTAGCCTCTGTTTTGGAGCCCTATTCTAAAAACTGGTGATGGAAACATACATACTGTAGCTCACAGAAAGACAAGGACTTCCTACATTTTATGTGTTATCAATAGTCCTAGCATCTGAGAGGTAGAAAGTGGTCAATAAATGGTTGAATGCCAATGTGCTTTGAAAATTATAAATCCCTGTTAAAATGTAACATTAATTGCTCTATGAAGGCAGTGACTACGTTTTGTTATCCTCTGTACTGCTCACAGTGCCTTTTACATGTCAAGTGTGGGAGCCAAGGAATACAATAGAAAGATCACAGGTTTGGGCATTGGACATTCCTGGATTTAAATCCCAACTTTGTCCCAGTTCTAGCAAATTATTTAATGCTTAAGGCTTCCATTTTCTTTATAAGATGGGAAGACTTTAACTCATAGAGTTGTTGTAAGATGTAAATCAAAGAATATAAACCACCTACCAAATTTCTGGCACATTTAAAGTATGCATTAAATGATAGTTCTTTCTTGTATTTAATGGATGAATAATCACTGTTCTACTCAAATATAGATATGAATTATTCCCCAATCAAGTATTATATTAGTTTTGTATTACCTATGGAAGTGTTATGATAGAATTATCCTTGTTAAAAACATTCTCGGTAAATCAAATTTTAAGTTATTAAAACGCAGTGATACAAATTATAAAAATACATAATTTCATGAAAGTATACAGGTCTTTCTAGGCGTGTAGTGAAAACAAAGATGAAAAGGGAAATGCTGTTAACATACCTAAGACTTTAAATTTGTATATGTGAAAACCACAGTAAAAGATACTGAAAGACTAACCTGCAAATGGGGGAAAATTTTTGACACCTGATATTCTTAACATATAAGCCCCTGCACATTAATAAAAAGTCAACCAAATTAAAAATAGATAAAAGAGGGGCGCCTGGGTGGCACAGCGGTTGAGTGTCTGCCTTCGGCTCAGGGCGTAATCCTGGTGTTATGGGATCGAGCCCCACGTCGGGCTCCTCTGCTGGGAGCCTGCTTCTTCCTCTCCCACTCCCCCTGCTTGTGTTCCTTCTCTCACTGGCTGTCTCTATTTCTGTCGAATAAATAAATAAAATCTTAAAAAAAAACATAGATAAAAGACATAGACATGTAATAGGATTAAAAAAGGCTAATAAACAGAAAAAAATTCACGTTTACTAATTTAAAAACATCAGCTTAAATTTGAGATTCATTTTTACCTATATATTTTGCAAAGATTAAAAACAGTGCTATCTGAAACATATACCAAGATAGACTATATTCTGGATCATTAAACAAATGTTAACAAATTTATCAGCATTGAAATTGTGTTTTCTGTGACCAAAATGAACTCAGATTAGAAATCAATAATAGGGGGTGCGTGGATGGCTCACTCGTTTAATTGTCTGCCTTTGGCTCAGGTCATGATCCGGGGTGCTGGGATCGAGCCCCATGTCAGGCTCCCTGCTCAGTAGGGAGTCTGCTTCTCCCTCTCCCTCCATGCTCTCTCCTGCTCTCTCTCAACTCAATAAAAAATCTTTAAAAAAAAAAATCAGTAATAGATAACGAAAATTGGTAAACATGTGGAATTGAACAAAACATTGCTAAGTAATTCATATTGGTCAAAGGACAAGTTCTGAGGGAAATTAAAAAAAATACATTGTATTGGATGAAAATGAAAAAAGAGCAAACCAAAATTCATAGTAGCTAAAGCACTGCTAAGAACAAAATCTGCAGCAATAATGCATACATTAGAAAAGAGGGAAAGTCTCAAATCAACAATCTCAGTTCCTACCTTAAGAACCTAGAAAAAAAGCAAAATAAACGCAAAGTAAGTAGAAAGAGCCAAAAATCAATGAAATTGAAATCAGAAAAATATATGTGCTGCTTAGCAAGCACTGAAATCAGAAAAATGACAGAAAAATCAGTACAACAAGGAACTGGTTTTCCAGAATGATAAAAAAGCTGACCAACTTCTAGAAAGATTAACAAAGAAAGATGAAACAGATCATCAGTATCAGGAATGGGAAAAGTAAGAACGCTGCATGCCCAGCAGACACTGAACGGGTAATAAACAGCTGTCTGTACATAAACTTGACAACTTCATGATCACGATCTCGGGGCTGTGAGGTCGGGCCCTGAGTCGAAATCAAGAGTCAGACGCTTAACTGACTGAGCTACCCAGGTACCTCTCTATTGTCTTTATAAGGACATGTGAATCTATTATGTTAGAATAAAAAGTTTAAGAAACTATAAAAATGTTATGAAAAAAATTGACATTCTCATACACTGTTTTCTTTTTAAATAACAGATTGGTTCAACATTTTAAAGGAACATATGATAATTATAATTTTAAAATTGTGTAACTTTTAGCCAGCAACTCCACTTTTAAGACTTTATCTTAAAGTCCTTCATAAAATGCTTATGTGTGTCCCTAATGATATTGATGGACTATATATATAAGTTCATTATAGGTAAGGTAAAACTGATTACATTCATATAAAAATATTCAGAGTTGGCAGGAGAAATAATCATGACATATTAAGTGAAAACAAGTTGAGAGCAAAATTTCTGTTTTTGTAAAATAGTATGTATCGTTGTACAAACATAAGAAAAAACCCAGGACATATAGAGATCAAGTTGTAAACAGTTCACTGTCACCCCCTGCTCAGGGACTGGGGTGAGACAAGTACAAGGAATTATCACTGTGCATTTAAATATTTCTGCATTGTTTTTCATTAGATATGTTTACCTTTATCATAAATAATTATTAATAGCAATTAAGCAGTTAATATGGGCATAGGGTTTTTACAGCTGAATAGACACCTTTCACTATATATAATCTCATTTAGTAATCAGCCTGCTAGATAGATCCTAGTTCCCCTAGGATTCTGCTGGTGAGTGACCAAACCCAGTTCTAGAAATCTTTGGCTCATATTTTTCCAGGCCGACTCTGTTATTAAACTGTTTATGACTTTGCGTTGCTTGCTCATACCTCTGTGTTGCTGGAATGATTCTTCACTCCTCTCTGCCAGCTTGCAATCTGCCGATCAAAACCACATCCTTTTGAAAGCCTATGGAATAGTAGTAAACTCCTACCACTCCTTCAGCAGGTGTCATTCAACTGCTGCATTACTCAGTTCCATCTTGAATGGCTTGCACTGCATTTAGGATGTTGCACACTATTAAATTTTCTTTGAGGAGCTTGGGCAGCTCAGTTGGTTAAGCATCTGACTTTTTTTTTTTTTTTAAAGATTTTTATTTATCTGACAGAGACAGTGAGGGAGGGAACACAAACAAGGGGAGTGTGAGAGGGAGAAGCAGGCTTCCCGTGGAGCAGGGAGCCCGATGTGGGGCTCGATCCCAGGAGGATCATGACCTGAGCCGAAGGCAGACACTTAACAGCTGAGCCACTCAGGCGCCCCAAGCGTCTGACTCTTGATTTTGGCTCTGGTCTTGAGCTCAGGGTCTGAGATCGTGCCCTGCATGGGGCTCCATGCTCAGTGGGGAGACGGCTCAAGTTTATTTTCTCTCCCTTTCTGCACCTATCCACTCCCGCTCTCTCCCTAAAAGAAAATAATTTTTTTTTCTTTGAGTGTGTGTCTTGTCTATACCTAAGAAGAGATTATGTGATATTGAAGGCAGAGACTAGATCCATAGTTTCTTTTGTTGTCTCCCCAGTAATGGTGATGTGATCCTCAGGTCAAAATGAACTTTACAGCAGTTTCCTATCTGGGTTGCATCATCTTCTAAATTAGCATCTAATTGCAACTCATGAAAGACACAGTATTCTTTTCAATTGGCTAGTAATGAAAGTGAGAGGAAAATCACAAAAAGCCCCCAAATTGACAAGGGTAGATAAGGAATCCTTGCACCCTCAAACTGAGAGCCACTTCCCTCTGTAAGTGTAACAGCATGGCTTAAACCAGTTAGCAGCTCATTACTAAGATGTTTTTCATTTAAAGATAAAACACTGTTTTGCCAGCAGCCACTTCTACGAGACATCTACTCAATGTTGAGTTTACAGGGCTGCTGTTATTAAAGAGGGAATTTGACTCTGTTGACAAGTTGTCTGACCCCAAAACTGTAAAAGTTCAACTCTCTGGCTGTCAGTTTGACCTCTCATTAAAACTTCTGGCTGCTGCCTGCTTCTGGTTATGTTAACCATGGGGTTAAAGGATCAAGACCAAAGTTTTGAAATCTGATCAACAGTCATAGTCCTGTTTACGATCTTTTACCACAAACAATCTGTTGTCTCCTATTAATCATCTCTCAAAAAGGAGGAAGTCGCTTTGCTTTATCTTTTGTGCATAGGCAGGTTCCCCTTCATTTAACCCTCCTGGAGGAGATGGCAATAATCATTTCTCTTGCTGATGGGTAGCCATTGTATTATTGTTTGCGCCCTCATTCAAGTTGGTGGGTGGCATTTATAGAGTGAGCATTCCATCTTTCTGGTGGTTGAGGGGTTTGAGGATTGGGGAGGAGAGGTAAGCTAAGGAGGCAAAAGCGACCTCTGAGATGAGATTCCGAAATAAGCTGAAAGGGCTCCCGTCCTAGCAACCCTCAGAAAATACATAGAAACACATCTGTCCCTTATTTTTTCAGCTTGCTTTATGGTGAGTCATTCAAATTCTTAAAACCATACAATTACACATGCTAACAGCAGGGAAAAAGAGTAGATAATAAACCTGGCAGGGGTAATTTAACCAAACCATGCGTATCAGTGGTTTATACCAATAAGGGAGATTTAAGAATTCTTTTCAAGACAGACACACACACACACGCCTACCTCTCCATAGCCATATGTATATAAAATAGAATTACACACACATACACACACATATGTACACTTACGTATCTACACACATACCATCTCCAGTATGTTCAGAGGAGAAAGTAAATGGGGTATTCTTTTGAAGAAATGCAGTGTAAAATAAATGCAGTGATAAGTTTAAAACAGAATTAACTCTTGTGTGCTAGGTTATCATATTCCTTGACAAAGAAATGTTCCCTTCTGAGAGAATTATAGTAAAAAAATTAATAGTTTAAGAACTAAGGAACAATTGAAGGTATACAAATCACCAATTTTCTTTTTAAAGGTGAGTAGGGCACACAAGCTTTCTGTACACTCATAATTTATATCGACACTGTCACATTTGCTAAACTCCCACTGTGTTGTGTGTGTGTTTAACTTTGTTCTGAAGCCATAATTTCAAAAAAACGTTTGGAGATTAATGTATCATGCAGCATTATTCATATGCTGTAAACAAATAAAGGATAGAACTAGTAGTTATCGATGTAACATCCCTGAGGAAAAGAAAACTACCATAGCCTGGGTCCCAGGCCATCTCTTTAAAAATATCCAATATATTTAACTTCGCAGATGTTTTAGTAGGAGTGGCTTAGAGGAGCAGGGGAAGACTCTCATTACCTAAAGTTACTCATCAGAGGGACTCTTGGACTTTAGCGTCTATTCTTACAAAGTAGTTCTCTAAGTAGTTTTTGATTAAATCATGGTTTGTCATAGAGTGAGAAAGTAAGATTCCTGATTTTCAATATTTATAATTTAGCATTTAAAAAAAGTTTACTTCATTTGAAAGTTGCATTTTTGAAAGCAGTTAATAAAAACTAAAAGGTTAGGAAGACCTTTATTCTATGGAATTTGCATTGCCTCTGCTTATTGCTCATCAGATCTTAGCTTCTCTATCTTACCTTCTTTTTTTTTTTTTTTTAAAGATTTTATGTATTTATTTGACAGAGACAGCCAGCGAGAGAGGGAACACAAGCAGGGGGAGTGTGAGAGAAAGAAGCAGGCTCATAGCGGAGGAGCCTGATGCGGGGCTCGATCCCCGAGCACCGGGATCACGCCTTGAGCCGAAGGCAGACGCTTAACGACTTAACGACTGCGCCACCCAGGCGCCTCTCAATCTTACCTTCTTCTTGTCCATTGTAATAAAAGGAAGCATTAAGTGCATTTCTTACCTGGGATTATTTTAGGCATGGTTCATAGGCCGATGGGAGATATATATGGACATGTATATGGACACATTTTTGCATATGTGTGTATATGCATATCTGTATATATAGATATGTGATGCATGTAGATATGTGATACATGTGTGTGTGTATGTGTATATATATATCACATATACACACATACTTTTTTTTAGTAATCTTAAAGGATAATTTAATTCAGCTCCCACAGTTGCCATTTGTCTATACCGTAAGACCATCTATTCTCAGTATGTTATGTTTTCCTGATGTAATTAGTGTCTTTTATGTAATCCACTGCATATAATTATGTGATGACATTGGTCCTAGAAGTATTCCGAGGCACATTTTTATACCTGATTTGAAAGCCATCTTAGTTTAGTAGCATGCTTTGAATTAGCGTTTTTATTCCTTTTCCCAATTAAGAGTACTTTGAATATTATATGTGTATGTGTTCTGAAAAAAGTATATGCATGAATCCGAATTCAGGGTACATTAAAAATATATCTTCCCTAGAGCATTTTACCTGAAATATATTTTATTTTGTACGTATGCCATAATTTCAACGACTTCTTCATGTGGTACAGGAAGTAACTTTCCTATGAAATTTAGAATTTTAATAAAATCTCTTGATTGTTCATGCTTTCATACTTATGATTGAGATTAGAGATAGTTTATTTTATTTTTTTAAAGATTTTATTTATTTATTTGACAGAGAGCGACAGCCAGTGAGAGACGGAACATAGGCGGGGGAGTGGGAGAGGAAGAAGCAGGCTCCCAGTGGAGGGGCCTGATGCGGGGCTCAATCCCAGGACTCTGGGATCACACCCTGAACCGAAGGCAGACGCTTAACGACTGAGCCACCCAGGCGCCCTGAGATTAGAGATAATTTAAAAAATGTTTTCCACAAGAATTTTAACTTCTGATATGACAATTTAGGAATGTATTGTCAAAAGATATTTTTACTATTTTGACTTAAGTTGTTAATGAGTGAAGAGAGTTAGTTACTAGCTGACCACCTCTGAGTGATTTGCTAGTCATCCTCTATTTTCCTTTAGAGCCCAGTGTAAGGTGTACCTGATTTTTTAGTCTTTGATCTTATAGTACATGATATTTTGGGGTGTTTGGAACATTGGCTTAAACAGGATTGCTTTAAAAAGTGGCATCAAATGGTATTTTATGAATCCAAAGTAATAGTATTGTGTGTAAGAAATAGCCATCGGATGTTAGTGGTGTATGGCAGTATTTATTCTCTCGTGAGTCAGCGAAGTGCCTCTGCTTTAGGCTTGGGCCAGCAGAAAAGTGGGGGTGTCTCTGCTCCATTATCTAATTTGGAAACCCAGGAGCACCTGATGCCCAGGGCAAGTCTTAAGGTAGATGCTAGAAGAAATACTTTTTACACGCAGTGTCTTCACTTTCTATTCCTATGTAAAAATTACCACAGATTTAGCTATTTAAAATAACACACATTTACTGTCTCTCCGTTTCTATGGGTCAGGACTCCAGGCCCAGTGTAGCAGGTCTTCTGTTCAGGGTCTCCCAGGCTGCAGTCAGGCCATTAGCTAGACTTGATCCTTTCAAAAGCTTGGGGTTCTCTGCTGAACTCATGTAGTGTTGGCAGAATTCAGTTCCTGACGGCCGGAGGACTGAGGTCTCTGCTGTCTTGCTGACCAGAGGCTGCTCTCAGCTCCTAGAGGCCCTTGCAGTTGTTTGCTGCAGACTACTCACAGCATGGCGATTTCTTCCAAGCTAGCAGAAGAATCTCTCCCTTTAGTCTGCTAAACTGGAGTCTTATATAATGTATTGCAATGACAGGCGTAAGAGTATCACTTTCACCATACGCTGTAACCTACCTAAGGGAGGGACCATTCTGTCACCTTTGTCATATCTATTGATTAGAAGAAATCAGGAGGTGCCGCTAACACTGAAGGGGAGAGGCTTCTACAGAGGTTTGGATCATTGGGGGAGCATCTTAGAATTCTGCTTCTCACACACTGTAATCCACCAACCAAAGGCCACAAATGCAGCACTTCCGCACTCGGAAGAATCATATTTATCTTCAGAAATTCCAGCTTCTCTGTCCAGTAGTCATCATTTGAGGAATTCAGAGCAGTAAGTGTCAGTGGCTCTAGGAGTAATTTAAGTTTTCTGAGGACTAACTTACAGTCCTCAGAAATACTGGAGGACTCTTACTCTGAACCCAGTAAATATCATCAGTTGCGGGATGAGCATAGAGATGGGTAGGTTTAAAAAAAAACAGAAAAGAAAAAAAAACAACAGTAACACCTAGGTTTTAAAATCCTGCCCAGCTCGTGTTTGACAATCCTTCTGATAGCCCAAATACTATAAATTTAGTTGACGATAACAGAACAGATGGAAAAAACATATGGCTTGTAGGTAGTGTGTGGTGGTTGATATTTGCGGTACATTAGGGGAATTTATTTTATTTTGTCTCTTTCCTTGTGTAACTTTAAGATACTTTATCAAATAAATTTTGTAATGCCTTTTTTGACTTACCTTTGTTGTAGCTATTAAACTCTTTCTGTGACTTGAATGGTACATTAAAAAGGATTAGGTTTATAGTTATTTTATAGCAGGCATTTAGATACACTGGCAGGAAGACCATTTCATTCATTAGCCATTTGGTATCACGTAGAACCCTTGGATAGAGATTACACAGGTGAGAAAGGTGAAAATGTAAGGAAATTCCGTGAAGGGCTGTTAAGGAAGGTCAGAATAACTGGGATTTAGATTGATATGTATCCAGAATTCCAGCAAAGCTCAGTAGGTCTTGACTAACATTGGCTTCTATAACTTCACGTTTTCTAAAGGAAACTTAGTCAGGAAATCAGGGTGTACCGACAGTGCTACCTTTGAATTCTGTTTTAAGAATGAGAAAATTTTACTGTACAGAAAATGGCATAAACATACTTATTCAGATGTAATCCTTGATTTGATATTTTTACGTTTGACAGCAGCCCTAGAAACCCTGTATCACTGAGATTTATCTGAATTGAAGTGCAACTTCTTAATGTTTGCCTATGAGTAATCTTGTGATTTATTAAAAATAAAGAAGCTAAGTATTTTTTTAAAAGACTATCTAAAAATAAAAGATGAAAAAAAAAAAAGAACATCTCTTTTTAGAGGGAGTAAGGGGTAAGGGTAGACTCGGGCAATTCAATAAAATTAAAAAGTATGTGTGGAAATTCCTATTGCTGTTTGATATAGCATGTCTATAATAATAAGGCCATAATAAAAATAAAAGTTGAACTATTGGCAATATTTATTTTCTAGGACTAATTCACTTTCTTGCCATGACCCTTTTTCCTTACCTCTTACATCAATTTATTGACTGTGTATTCCTGATTATCTTAGCAAATGAAGGACTTTTTTTTGAATCTCATCTCCATTACTTTTCCTTAAATAGCTGACTTTGGTGGGTTCTCCCTATTTCCCGGTTTTGAACTCTCTCTCTCTCACATGTGCAAACCACTAGAACAGACAAGAAAAAAAGAGTAGCCCATCTCATTCTCCCATAGAATATCCATTTACTGTGTATTCTTCTCTTGCCCTCTTAAACATATGAAATAATGTATTTAGTCAAATTTTAAACTTCAATCTGAAAGTATCCATTGTGAGGGCACCTGGGTGGCTCAGTTGGTTAAGCATTTGCTTTCAGCTCAGGTCACGATCTCGCCCTGAGTCAGGCTCCCTGCCCAGCGGGGAGTCTGCTTCTCCCTCTGCCCTTCTTCCCCCATCCCCCGTCCCCAGCTTTTGCTCTCTCTCTCTCTCTCTCAAATACATAAATAAAATCTTAAAAAAATCCATTGTGATGATATACCATTTTTTGATCAAACAGCTTCTATCAGTGGGCATTAGGGTAGCTTCCAATATTTTGCTATTACAGATATTATTGATATCCTTCATGAATATTTGGGATTATTATATTTATGTATAAATTTTTAGGTACCTTGATTTTTCATTTTTCCTACATGTTACAGATGTCTTGGCATCATAATAGTGCCTCGTTCTTACAAATTTCACAAACACTGGGTATGATGTAATGTGACGTGTGAATTCTGATCATTCTTATCTGCAAGCTTTCTTCTTCTGTTCCTGTTTATGGATCAGTATGTGTGTTGACCCAGAGGTTCTTTTGCTTGTTAGAGAATGTTTATGAAATGCCTACTGTATGTTGTGATGTATAGGATATAGAACTGTGGAAGACAGAGCCCCGCCATGGAGCTGATGCTGTGTCTGTGATTAGCCTTGTGATTTGAGGTAAGGCAGCTTACCTATTTGGATCTCAGTGTTTTTATCTGAAAAATGGGAACTGTAATCCTTATTTTGATGGCTTCATGGAGCTCCTGAAAGAATTCACTGCAGTGATGAATGTGAAATAACTTGCTGAAAATACAGAGCCATAAAATATATGGAATAGTTACTGTTATTTTAGTACTATACGTTCTCAAATGTTTTGCTATTATCTCCCCCAACAGACTTAGCTGTTTGAGAAACATCAGTAGAAGTATTGTTTTCTATTTCCTCAAAGCAACTGGTACAGAGGGAGTAGACCCTGAATTTATGAAACAGTCTATTTTACTGAGTCACTGTATTTTGTACCAAGAGTCTCAAACTTGAATTCCTTCAGGGGGCTTCATAGAGGACATAAATTGATCATAGTAGAAAGTGGTGAGAAGGTATGGCCAAAGTAGCCAAAGTGGAGAGATGAATTCTAGACCTAAAAACATTCAAATTCAAGTTCAAAAACAGTACTGTGTGAGGTAAATGATTAAAGGCCACATTCAGCAGTCTTTATGCCCATTTGTGTGCTGTGATTTAATGAATGTTGCATTTCGGAGAGGAAGCTTATTTCTTTGCTTCATTCATATCCTAGGTGACCTTAAAGATGTGGGATGTTGACAAACACAGTCATTAGAATAATTATCAGTAAACCTGAAAATAATAAAAATATTTGTGATGTGTGACTGTGATACCATAATAAAAGATAGGACACAGCCTTACAGTGTTATGATTATTGTAGACCTACTTTTTGTTCCTTTCTGTACCATGTTATACATTTCCTATCCGTGATGACCCAGGTGCTGGGTATGGCTGTGCTTCTTGTAATGACATATCTTGCTTTTATTATGTTGATGCTGTATACCATACCATTGATCATATTTCCTTTTTTGCTTGGTTCCTGGGGTGTTCGAGCCAAAATTGTCACTGACTTTTAGAAACGTATTCCACATCCCAGGTTACAGTTACTGTGTTCTAATTCATTGTTAGCTTTGTCTTTTAACTCCTTCTTCTCCTGACTCACTATTCCTTATTCTGTTTTGCTTTATGTATCTTTGTAAATTACCACCAAGCCTTTTTCAAAAAAGGTGAAGTACACATGACAGAAGTCCCAAACTATGTACATTTGGAGATAGGAGAATAATAGCTCTCATGTTGTTGTTATTTGCTAAGAAATGGTGCATGCAGCTGATAGAACATTACTTTTTACAGTCTTAACAATGAAAAATATGTGTTTTTCTATACCTTGCTATCCAGTTAGGTCTTCTCAATTTTCCCTACAACATTTTTGAAGAAAAAACATAGTTCTTTTAGAAGAATGGGATGGTCCTTATTGCTATCCCTCAACTATTTCTGGCTCTTCGCCTTCAGAAACATGTTAGGATTGTACTTCCTGGCCTCTCTTTGGTGGAACCATATGTTTAGCTCTAGCTGATGAGTTGCAAATAGAAGTGACTGGACTATGCCATTTCTGGGACAGAGTTGAATTATCCTGTGAGACCCTTCAGCACTCATTTCTCTTTTGGCATATTGACTGCAGTATTTGAGATGATGGCTGATCTACTCACGGGGGTCCCTGAGTGTTGACTGTTAAGTTGTATTTGGCAACTGAGAGTTTGGAGTACTTTGCTACCAAAACATAATCTAGACTATCTTGAGAGATGCAAAGACAATTCATAACAAAGCAAAGATTAGGACAATAGATTGCTTATTAGTTATGCTTGCTTCTTGCTGGATAATGAAGGTACAAGTAAGGATCCAAGATAGTCAGATAGGAACGGATTTCAGAATTTGCCATGAAATTCAAAGGAAAAGAATAAAATCATTCAGATGAGAAATGCTATCTTGCAGCAAGAAAAAATCTCCATTTTCACCTGAACATTTCCACTGCTCAGCTTTGCTTACATTAAAATCAAGAACACAAAATGTTTCCTGTGACAACCTGAGTATCTGGATAATACGTTTATATACTTTTCATCAATCCTGTGTTTGTGATGCTTCCCACAGCTAGAGGTGAATGAGAGTCTAGAGGGAAATAATGAATGGATTTAGCCCTCATTTGCCTTGACTCTACAGGCAGTTTTTACATTTTCAGACACTCAAGGGTGTTATTTGGAGAAATTACTTGGGAATAAAGATATCCCACCAGGCAAACGAAGATTTCATGTTTTTGAGACACCACTTCTTCAGTTTACAGTTTGCAGGTGGGACTGGGGGCAGCACAGGGAGTTAAAAATGTCTAGATGATATCTGTTACTAAGAGCAGCAAGCACCTGCTCAGAGCTCAGCAGTGAGTGGACTTTCAAAGGAGACACATTGCCCACGTGTCTTTTTGTTGTTGTTATGAAACCCCCCCCCCCCCCCCCCCCCCCGCCAAGGAGTGGTTTCCCTCAGATGCTTCTGTATTTCCTGGGATACAGTCCTGGATGCTGCCTTCAGAAATCTGATCTTGGATACGTGCTGCTTTTTTGTTCTTGATTTGGGAAAAAAGGTGCTCACATACACAAATGATGGTATGACCAAGTAAACCGAGATCAGAGACAGAGACAGGTGTGTAGACGGAGATACAAGTGAGCCAGGTCTCCAGAATCCAAAGATGCTCCTACCTCAGTAGGAACATAGGGGTACCCTGATAGGCCTTTTCCCCAGTTGTAATGAGAAATAATGGACATACATCACTGTATACATTTAAGGTGTACAACATGATGGTTAGATTTATATATGTTTTGAAATGATTACCACAATAGATTTAGTTAACACCCGTCATCTCATAAAGATACAATATAAAGAAAACAAAACAAAAAATCTCCTTTTGGTGAGAACTTTTAGGATGTACTCTCTTAACAGCTCAGAAGATGAAACCTTCATGAATTTGTGGTCATCCTTGCACAGAGGCCGAATACTGCTGAAGTGAGCACCACCCTGACATTCTCGATAGGGCTTTTAGTATGGACTAACAGAGGAGCAGGGTAGGAAATCTAGTGGAATAGGTTTTTTTTTTTCTTTTTTTATTTAACTTTAGAAGCCAGATCCTTCTTTTTTTTTTTTTTCGTTATTCTGTCAATTTATTTTTATTTTATTTTATTTTTTTATAATAATATATTTTTTATATTATGAAGCCAGATCCTTCTGAGAACATTTCATTTCTAATGTTGAAATTGATATCTGTATATTTGCAGTTTTAGAACATGTAATATTACAAGTGAAATCTAAAGCTTACTTTATAGTCCTTTGCAAAAATAAAATAACTGTATTATTTCCCACTTCTTGTCTAGAAATGATGTATTAATTTAATCCTGTCTGTATACATTAAGCACATATATTGTGTAGTATTTCTTGTGAACTATAAATTTCACCACACAAAGTCAAGAATGTTTATTGTTAGCACCTTATTATAGCAAAATAGTAGAAATTATGTACCTTTATAAAAACACAAATTGGTTTAATAATTTTCAGTATAGCTGCAGAAAGCAACATTGTGTGCTTAGTAAAGTTATGTATCTCAGAAGAAATCTATTTCTCTGAAGGAAAAAATGCTTAAAAATACATTGTTAAAAAGCAGATTAAAAACTATAATTTCTTATAAAGAATAATTGTGTGTGGGTGTGTATTTTTGTACATATAGAAAAAGAACTCTGTGGTACTTTTTAATATCTGCCCCCTCCCCACCCCCAATGGTCATGCATTGTATTTAATTAGAAGTGAAAGGTAAGATTAAAAATTTAGATTTCTCTAGCCTAGACCCTCATTGAGTGCCAGATTAATTTATATCTGGTTTTGTTATATTCACCTGTATATCTTACAGACATCCCAAAGTTAACATGGCCGCCCTCCACATACAGTAAATCTGTCCCCCTCCAGTGCTTCAACTTTAGTTAATGACAACTCCATTCCTTTCAGATAAGTCAACTAAGAGCTAACTTTGTCCCTTCACACCCACAGCCCACTTCTACCTCCATCCTATTTATAACCAAGTTCTTTTTCCAACATAGATTCCCAGTTTGTGAATATGTCTGTGTGTCTGCATCTGAAGTGATGTTACCTCAACCCCAGGTTCCTACCATCTCTCACCTGACCCACCATGACATCTTTGTGCCCTCCCGATCTTTTCTCCCTTAGTTCTTATGGATAGCCTTTTGACACATCAGTGGCTTCCTGGGGCTGCTGGGATAAGCTCAGTATCCTGTCATGATTTATAGAGGCTGTTCAGCCTGAGCTCGCCTTTACCCAGCCTCATCCTGGACATTGTTCTTGTTTGCTCGTAATTTTCTGGCCCCTCTCTCCTCCCCTCAGCCCTTAGAGCACTTCTTACCAGCAGTTTCTCACCTTAGGGCCCTTGTATAGGCTTTGCTCTGTTCTTGGCCTGCCTTTAACCACTTTTTGTGTTTAATTCTGATGCCTTTTTTTAGATGTTTAGAAGCTCCTCTTTTTTATGGTACAAATTCTTGAATTGTTAGGTATTTGTTGTATGTCACTCCCACTAGAATGAACCCTTCTTGAGGGCAGGGGCTTAATTATTGATCTGTTGAACAAATCACTACATGAATAGATATGTAATTGTGCCATTTCAATATTAAAATATTCAAAAATTGGTTATTCTTAGGCTATGATATATTTCTTTTCTTTTTCCATTTTTTTTTCTAAATTTCTTTTTCCATTTTTGGCTAGATAAGTAGTTGAAAATAAAGTAATATTTTCTTCACTTTTTTATTTTATAGAAAAGTGATAAAGTAATTTTATATTCAGATTGACAGGAAAAAATTAATAGGAATTTTAATAAAAGTACAATGTTAACTGCTCACAGCCTTTGAAATATGAAGCATGCTGGGCTACATGGTATTTCATTGTGATCCATAGGAATTTAAAGGTATTAAACTAGCTGCAGGCATGCTCCCTATTATTCTCTGAATGTAATAGGAACATAGTGAGAATTACAAGTTAAAATTGAATGTAAGTGCTATAGAGCTCAGACAAAAACCTAGTTTTCAGTTCAGGAAAATTGGAATTAAATTTTTATCATGGTGTATACATCAGATGTGACCAAAACGATATATATATATTTTTTAAAAATAGGGTTACATATAATAGGTTAAATGACATTTGAATTATGTAAATGAATGTTGAGGTTATAATGACCCATTTGATAGTCATAGAGAATACTAAGAACTTTACATAGATTTCAGCTGCCAAACAATTTAAGGCTCATTCTTTTATATTTATAAGGTCTATTGATGTAGAATTTATAGCTGTTTCACTGGATATCATCCATCCAGTTTTGGTATTCCCTATATGTCTATTAATAGACTGTTAGAATATGTGTGAATACGTGTTAAAGGTTGTATCTACATAGTGTCTAGCAATTTTAGGCAAATTGCTACATAAATTAATATATTTTTTTAAAGATTTTATTTATTTATTCGACAGAGAGAGAGACAGCCAGCGAGAGAGGGAACACAAGCAGGGGGAGTGGGAGAGGAAGAAGCAGGCTCATAGCGGAGGAGCCTGATGTGGGGCTCGATCCCATTAACACTGGGATCATGGCCTGAGCCAAAGGCAGACGCTTAACCGCTGTGCCACCCAGGCGCCCCCATAAAATAATATTTTTAATAAAAAACTCAATTTACCTTGTTGGGAACCTGTTTGTACATCAAAGCATCATGGTATTTGGAGTTAAAAAAATTCAGTAGCAATTATTTATGTTCATAAAAACATAAGCATTATTTATCATTTTTCCATAGATGTAACTAGTGAGGTCACATGCTGGTATAATATAAGTGACATGTTACCTAAATGTAAATGTAGTAATTCAAACTATATGTATATGTGAGTATTCTTATTTCATTTAATACCTTTGAGTAGGATAGTGTGTGGATGTGTTTACATAAAATTTTTATATTTATAACTTGTAAAAGTTATTTTGCTATATATAAAACTTTAAACCATGCCATTTTCTTACTGCATTATATCGAAGCCATTTTCCCGTGTAATTAAAATTTTCATCCAGATTTCGTTTATACCACCATTTCCTTTTGTAGGACATTGAGGGTGATTAATTAAAAGTGATTCTGTAGTGAACATCCTTGAGAATTTTTGATCAGTTATCTGAGCAGTTCTCTCAACTTTAGCTCTCATTAGAAGCAGCTGTTGGGCTTGGTAAACCACAAATTGCATATTCCCATCCCCAAAGCTTATGATCAAGTAGGTTGGAAGTAGGGCCCTGACACTTTGCATGTGCTGATGTTCTTGGTCTGGGGATTACACTTCGAGATATACTGATAACAGTATACTTTTAGTAGTAAGGTTATAGGATTAATGAGTATACCTATTTTTTAAGGTCTTGGTACATATTGCCAAGTTGTTTTTCAGAAAAACTGTATCAAATTACATTTCTATCAGTAATTCTCATCAGCATGGAGTATTTTAATTTTAAATCTGTCATTTTGAGACATGACAAATGTTATCTCCATTGAAGCATTTTGTGTAATAAGAAAACACTGGAAACTTTTCTGTCCAAAGAGAAATGGATTAGTAAATATGTGTTTAGCCATATAAGGAAACTTTAGCAGTTTAAATGAATGAATTAGATCTATGTGTATCAACACGGAAAAATAGCAATGTGAACAATGCTGATTGCTTCTGAACACAGTTAAGCAGTAAATATATAAAGAGCACATATACATATGTAGTAAAAGTATGAAAAACATGTATAGGAATGGTAATATGTCAAACTCAGGACAGTTGTTACTTCTGGGAAAGAAAGACGAGGGAAAGGAATCAGCGAGGCAACATTCAAGGGGCTTCCATTACATCTATATATTTTTTAAAAAAATATGTGAAGCTAATATGACAACATGTTTAACTAGATGGGTATTTATTGCCTTGTTCAATATTTAAAAATGGGATATTGATTTTATGTGCATTTCTTTAATTTAGTGAGCCTGACCATTTTCTAAGACTATTGGCTTTTTCTTATTCCTTACATGCATATGGATTTTATTTTTTTAAATTCTTTTATTATGTACATTAGCCACCATACAGTACATCCTTAGTTTTTGATGTAGTGTTCCATGATTCATTCATTGTTTGCATATAACACCCAGTGCTCCATGCAATATGCACATGGATTTTAATAGAAAATTAGATTTGGAATCCTTAGTAGTAGTACAGCTTAGCTGTTGTATGTGCTTTTATTTGTAAACAACATTGGTTATGTCCATATTTTTTTGTTAAAGGGTCTGTCAGTTTAAAAAGACCTTTGAAAATGGAAACAAAAAGAAGTACTAAATTACTCTCAAATGCACAATTAACAACATACAAATACATTTAGCTATTTACCGTATATTTACACTAAGCAGAAGTTGAGAAGAACCAAAACCATGGTTACTGACTCCCTGTAGTATGCTGAATCATGGCACGATAGCAGGCCATAATCCCTGGAACCTGTAAATATTAATTTATAAGGAAAAAAGGTCTTTGCTGATTGGACTGAATCAAAGATCTTGACATGGAGAGATTATTTTTTATTATCTGCATGGGTTCTAAATCCATTCCCAAGTGCCCTTGTATAAGAGAAGCAGAGAAATTTCATCTGCACAGAGGAGGGAGGCAGCGAGGTCATGGAGGCAGAGATTGGAATGATGTGGCAACAAGGCAAGGGATACCTGCAGGCCGCCAGGAACTGGGATGGATTCTCACTTAGAGCTGCTAGAGGAAACAGCCCTCTGACACCTTGACTATGGTCCAGTGATACATGAGTTCGGGCTTCTGTTCTTCTGAACTGGGAGAAAATAAATTTTCTGTTGTTTTAAGCCACCAAGTTTGTGGTAATTTATTTCAACAGCTACAGGAAACAAGTATGCCTTCCAATTCAAAAATTTCACTTTGCTAATGTCCTAAAATATTCCAGTCATTTTTCAAGAATACTGAATACAGTTTGGAAAAGCAGTTCTTTTTCCAATTAGGTATTTTTGGTTTATTTGTACAAATAAATATGACCAAATCTTTTTAAATTACTCTTTAAAGTTTAAAAAACATGACCTTTTATCATGTCAAAGTGAGTTGTTTTGAAACTATCAGTGGGATTCACTACAAAATGCTTTTAAAAGGAGGAAGTATGAATCTTTCATGCTACCTCCAAATAACTTACTAATTTTCATTATTTTCCTGAAATTGTTTAATCTTAATTAGGATATTCCCATGACCAAGATTATAGAATACTCTGAAGAAATGAAAACATTTGTAACATGCGCAAATCAACTGTAATAATCATTTAACAATTTACAACATATTAAAGGGAGGAATGGTTAAAGACAAATTGATGACTGTTGATTTAGGGAAGCATGTGACCAATTTGTTCTATTATCAATGAGAAAGTGATATATTAGCTGACCTTAAAACTATTGTTCTTTTTTAAGTAATATTGTAGAGGATCTGTATTTGGCCTTGACTTTTCATGCATCTTATACCCAATCGATTTGTTTCATTTACTACCTTTTTAAAAAACTTTTGACTTTGCAATAATTATATATTCACAGTAATGTGCAAAGAAGATTACAGGGAAATTCAGTGCACCTCTCCCCCAGCGTTAATATCTTACATAAGTGTAGTACAATATCAAACCCAGTAAATTAATATTGGTACACTTCAGAGCTCATTCAGATTTTGCTAGTTATACATGCAGTGGCATGTGTGTTTATCTATGTGTGTATAGCTCTGTGCAGTTGTATCACCTGTGCTTTGCATAACTGCAGTTGCAATACTTAACCATCACTACAAGGTTCTTTCATGCTACCCTTTGATAGCTATACTCATTCTCTCATCTCTTTCTTTAACCCACAGTAACTACTGCTGTATTCTTCATATCTGCATTTGTGTTATTTTGTGAAGGTTATATAGATGGAGTCATGAAGTATGCATCTTTAGGACACTGGCTTCCATATAATTTCTTCTGGATGTCTCCACGTTGTACCATTTACCAATAGTTTCTTATTATTGCTGATCGGTAACCATGGTAGGATATACCACAGTTTAAGCATTCACCACTGAAGGACATTTGGGTAGTTTCCAGTTTTCAGCTATTGTAATTAAAGCTGCTGTGAACATTTATGTACATGTTTCTGCATGAAAATACTCATTTATCTGGGTCCTATGCCCAAGAGTGTAATTGCTGTGTGGTATGCTGAGTTCCATTGTTAATTTCAAAACAAACTGCAAAACTCTTAGCCGAAGTAACTATCATTTTACATTCCCATCAGCAATGTATGAGTGATCTAGTTTCTCTACACACTAGCCAGTTTATGGTTTTATCACTATTTTTTATTTTTCGCCATTCTGATAGGTAAGAAGTGATACCTCATAGTTTTAATTTACATTTCCCTAATGACTAATAATATTGAGTATCTTCTCATGTGCTTACTTGCCATCTGTATAGCCTCTTTGGTAAAATGTCTTGCATGTCTTTTCTCTACTTTCTAATTGGATTGCTTATTTTTTAATGTTGAATTTTGAGAGTTCTTTATTCCAGATACCAGTCTTTTATTGGATATGTGATATGCAAATATTTTCTTCCAATCTGTAATTTATTTTTCATCCTCTTAACAGGGCCTTTCACAGAGCAAAAGGTTTTAATTTTGATGAGGTCTGATTCATCAGGCTTTCCTCTTTCAAAGAGATTGTGCCTTTGGTGTCAAGTTGAAGAACTTTTTGCTTAGCTCTAGGTCCTGAGTATTTTCTCTTTTTTTAAAAAGTATTTTATGGTTTTATGTTTTACATTGAGTTAATTTTTGTATAAGTTGTGAGGTTTAGGTTAAGGTTCATATTTTTGCCTATGTTATATTCAATTGCTCCAGCGCTGTTTATTGAAAAAGATTATTCTTCCTTCATTGTCTTGCTTTTGTGCCTTTGCCGAAAATTAATTGGGCATATTTGTGTGGGTCTATTTCTGGGTTTTCCATTCTGTTCCATTGATCTATGTGTTTATCACTCCATCATTACCACTTTGTCTTGATTACTATAGCTGGATAGTATGTCTTAACATTGTTAAGAGGAATTCCTTCCACGTAATTCTTTTCAAAATTGTTTTGGCTATTCTGGGACCTTTCAATTTCATAAATATTTTAGAATAAGATATTCTATGTTTATAAAAATCTTGGTAAGATTTAGATAAGCATTTCATTAAATTTATAGATCAATTTAGGGAAAATTGATATTTTTATTATGTTGAGTCTTCTCATCTATGAACATGGTATTTCTGAGTATTTTTTTATTTCTTTCACTAACTATTCATGATTCATTTCTAACATTAACATCCATGTTTTGTTAGATTTCTACCTGAGTTTTTAATTTTCTTTGGAGAAATTATAAATCGTTTTGCATTTTGTATCTTAGTTCCTATGACCTTTCTGAGCTGTTATTAATCCTAGGAGTTTTTTTTTTTCTTTTTGTAGATTCCTTGGTATTTTTGTGTAGACAACCATGGCATCTGCAAATGTAGATAGTTTTATTTCTTTTCTCTTTCATACAGGAAATCTTAATTATTTTTAAGGAAATTTTATTGCAATGGCTAAAACTTGCAATATTTTCTCAAATAAGAATGGTGAGTGTGAACATCCTTTTCTTGCTCCCAATATTAGAGGAAGAAGAATCACTCTTTTGCCATTAAGTATGTTATGAGCTATAGGTTTTCTTGTAAATGCTTTTTATGAGGTTCAAGAAATATTCCTTTATTCCTAGGGTACTGATGGTTTTATTTTTATTATGAATGGGTGTTGAATTTTGTCAAATGCTTTATGATCATATGATTTTTTCCCTTTAATCTGTTAATATGTATTATTTATTGATTTGCAAATATTGAACCAAATAGTGAACTTTAATAACTGGAGTGAACTTCATTTGGTTATAATGTATAATTCTCTTTATACATTTTTGGATTTGGTTTGCTAATATTTTGTTGAAGATTTTTGCATATAAATTTATAAGAGATTGTCATTTATTTTCTCTTTCTTTCCCTCCATCCATCTCCCTTCCTTCCTTCCTTCCTTCCTTCCTTCCTTCCTTCCTTCCTTCCTTCCTTCCTTCCTTCCTTCATGTTGTCTTCATCTGTTTCTGTATCAGGGTAATATTGGCCACATAAAATGAGTTTGGAAGTGTTTCTTCCTATTCCTAATCTGAAAAAGACTGAAATTCATGTTAATTCTTCTTGATTATGTGGTAAAAATCTCTAGTGAAACCACCTGGACCTGAAGATACGTTTTTGTGTAGGTGAACTTTTAAATTACAAACTTAATTTATTTAATAATCATGGGGTTTTTCAGGTATCCATTCCATCTTGGCTGAGCTATGATAGTTTGTGGTTTTTGAGGAATTTGTCCATTTCTCCTAATCTGTTAAATGTATAAGGGTAAAGTTGTAGTGTTCTCTTATTATCTTTTAGTGGCTGCAGGATCTGTTGTGATACCCCTTATTTTATTTGAGATGGGTGATTAGTGTCTCCTTTCTCTCTCTGTCTTTAATCAGTCTTGCTAGAGCATTATCAGTTTCATTGATTTTTTTTTTTTTTTAGAGATCCAGGTTTTGTATCATTAATTTTCTCTATTGTTTTTACTGTTTTCAGTTTCACTGATTTCTGTTCTTAGGCTTTCTATTTTCTTCTACTTTCTTGGAATTTATTTTCCTCTTTTTAAATTTCTTCAGCTAGAAACTTTAATTATTGATTTGAAACATTTCCTTATCTCCAGTGTAAGCATTTAGGTACTGTAGACTTCTCTCTCAGTACTGCTTTGAGTGTATTCTAAAATTTACATGATGTATTTTCACTTTCATTTAATTCCGTATATCTTTATGAATATTTCCTCTGACCAATGGATTACTTAAACATGTATTTCTAGTTAGCAAGTGTTTGAACATTTTTCTGTTACTCTAGTTTGAATCTGTTACAGTCAGAGAACATAGTTTGTATGATTTAAGTTCTTTAAATTCTTTAACATTTGTTCTTGACCCAGGATATGCTATATCAAGGTGAGTGTCCCCTGGGCACTGAACATGATGTGTGTTGTGATGGTACTAGGTGGAGAGCTCTGCATGTGTCAGTTAGATCCTCTGGTTGTTTGGTTCTGTTCTCTATTCTTGGTGATTTTCTGCTATCAGTTACTGGTAACCAAGTGGTCTTACGAATTTTTAAGTAAGGTTATAATTCTGACTTTTTTCCATAGAGTTAGGATAACTCATTAATGGAAATAGTTTTTAAAATTTCTGCAATTAAAAAGTTCATATAAAACATTTACATTAAACGTTGAAACTCACCTGTAAATCATTTAACTTGAAGGAAGAAAAGAATTCTTCTACTTTTGTAGCTCTTTATATCTTTTGGCAGTTTAAAAAAAGTAAAGTGTTGTTGGAGACTTCCAAACTGAATTTTTCAGATCAAAGCCATCAATAAATTCATTAAAATATAAAATGGAATCAAAATATGATTAGAAAAAAATGTTCATTTTAGTTATGGGTTGATTGTGCTATTTTATACTGAGGAGAACAGCTTCAGCTGCCTTACAGAGCCAGACTTACTAACGATCACTTCATTTGTTGAAATGAGATGTAGGAGGCATTCTTAGTTCCATTTGATGTATAGAATGATTTAGATCCATAAAATTTCAGTAAGTGGCTATTGTTACAATTGAAGAGGAACTGGTAATACTCACAACCTGTAATGCCTTCTCTACAATTAATTTTTGTAAACTAATGGTAGATTACAGACATGGAGAAATGTAGAACAGTGATTGGGAAATGGAACACTGAATTATCCAATCCAGTATTTCAGCCACTACATTGTATTTCAGTCCTATGATTCCAGTTTAATTCTTTCCAGTATTATGACCTACTGCTAGACTTTGAAAACTTTTATCTTTTCTTAAAATGAAAAGTCTTAGGAATTGCTAAATACCCTGAAGACTAGATTGTTGATTTCCTTGTATTTTTAAGTAAAATATTTTTCCGACTTAACAGCAGAGCAAAAGAACAACAAAGGCTAAGAAAGGAAACCAAATAAAAAGTCAGTTACCATGGAATCTTCAACATTAGGCTTGAAAAAGAAAGAGGGTATTCAATTCTGTCAAAAGAAAAGAAAAAAAAATGATAGAGAAACCGTTGCTATACACATTACTTTATAAATCTGCCATTAGAACTGTAAACACAGGTTTAACAGTGGATTTTGTACTTTTACAGCTGTTCTTTGATAATGTAAGAGAAAAATTAATCCTTTATAGCTCCTGATTATCTGGTTATAGCTTATTAAAGTATCAACTCAAGTGATTTTAATGCCTATATATTAGGTTGTCCTTGAAAAAATAGTCTTTATTTAAATTAAACCTATTCAAAAATACCTTTATAAGACAAATAATGATGCAGTTCATAATGAAAGCAAATTTTGCTCTTTCAGGTAATATAAAACATTTTTGTAGGGATTGGGTAAAATTTTTTTGAAAAGTTTTTTTATAGAGATGAAGATGAAAATAAATTTATATTACCAGCTTTATGAGCTCAGGAATCTAGGTGAAGATTACAAGTGAGTAAATCCTTTACGCTATCAGCATTCTTGGTTAATATTTCAACCGTATATATGAGATTAGCCTTTGGATAACGTCTATTATAAGTTGATAATCAAAAGCACACTAATTAATAATGATTGAATTCTACTTTTTCTGGTGAGTGAGTCATGCCTAATATTATTTGAATTTATTATAGTTTATATTTTGCAAGTTCACCACTCTGCAACTGTGCAATGTTGGCAGAAAGTAAGGAGGGTATGAAATCTTGTCATTGGACTGGTGACGATGGCACGGTTTGTTGAGTTCTGGTTCCAGTATTTGGGTGGCGGTGTCTTTGGAATACCATGATCAGAAGGCGCCTTACGAAGAATCAGTTGTAAAGTTTAGTTTTCAAGGCTTATTTTTAGCTGCAGTAGATAAGAGGGTTCATTGTCTGATAAATCCTGTCAACATTAAAAATAACTTGTTCTCAAGATGACTTTATGACAGAAGAAAAACTCAAATTTTCAGTATCGTAATTAACTATTTGTTACTGACTTTCTCAGAGAGAAGTTTGAATTGCCAGAGTGAATTAGTTATTTTATTTTGTTTCTCAGATAACAGCACTCTGTTTGCTGTCTACTTTCTGTTTCTCTACTTCTCTCTGTTTTCTTGTTGTTCTCCACCTCCTCTCTTTCTGTTATTCTCTTTCCAACAAAATAAAAGCTCATGCTAGCTTGTGGGTGAAGGGATAGGAGGGAGGAAGGAATAAAATTAATTGGATTTCTACTATGTGTTAGTTACTGTGCGATTTGCTTGACTCCTTCAAGTAAGTACAAATATTCCCTTTTTACAGATAGCAAACTCAGGTTAAGAGAGGTTTGTTGGGAAGGGATGCAAATGGAACTTCCTTCCTTCCCTTCTGTTCTCCAAACATTGAGTGTGACCATGTACAAAGTACATCATCTTAACTGGAAGCCAGTTCTATCAAGATGTTAATGATTTAGCTTAGGAAAAGCTCTGGAGCCTCATTTTCTGTGAAAAATTATGTTGAAAACATGCTATAGTATGTTGTCTGCAATGCAGATGCTAAAAGGTGTGAAGAGTTCTTGTTTTCCCTAAAGGCTCACAAAGTCAGACTCTCTATGATGTTGCTTTGCAGGTACTGCTGTGGTTTCCCTGAGCAACAGAACCTGCAAATGGGGTGTGATGACTGGGAGGAGGGGGAAAGAGTGCCATCCTTCATGTTTTTCCATTCATTCAAGGCCCTAAATTTAGGGACAAATTATGTTTTGTGAGTTCTTTTGCAAATAAGTTGCTTAGTAAATGAAATTCTCTTCTTCATTTAAACACATTATGGGAAGTATTTCTATGTAAGCCGGCACCCTAGATAAGCCAGAAAGGAGCAGGACCACAGAACAACAGTTTCCTTTGAAACATAAGTACCAATTTGAACAGTTTCTAGTAGAAAACACACGTATTTTAGTTTGAGGGCAAAGGGAAAATTTTTGCTCACTGGCCAATCTTCACATACCATTCCTTCTCTGAGTCAGTCCTTCCGATTTTCTCCACCTTCCCTGTATTACTTGTTTCCACTGAGGTGATTGGATCTATATTCCTCCTATCTTGGTGCACCTCGAGTGAGCTGCGTGGGTGGATGCACCATTTCTAGGTTGGGATTTTAGAAAGTGGTGGTGCTAGTATTGACAGAAGAGCCTGGTAGAATTTCATGATTAATAATAATTAAAGCCAAACTTCTTTATTTTACTATCACAGAATCTCAGCAAGAAGAGGGCAGTGAGATCATCTAATATGTATTTAAAACTATTCATTGTTATGACTTTTATACATGGGATAGTAAAATAATAGTATTATTTAGGAAATTCTCAGTTTGTATGAGTGGTGAGCAATATGCCATACTTCTTAAAAATGAGCTTGGTAGAAAATATATGTCACAAAATTTAAATGTTTTTATGAGTGACCTGAAATGGTGGTTCTCAGTGTGGGCAGTGGGACACTTGGTAATGTCTGGAGATATTTTTAGTTGTCATGACTGGGGGAGGGGGGTGCTACTGGCATCTAGAGTGTAGAGGCCAGGGATGCTATCCGTCAGTGCACAAGTCCACTCCCCACAACAAAGCATTATGCCATCTAAATGTCTGTAGTGCAAGGAAAGCAGTGTACTCAAATTTTATTTCTAGACCTCAGACTGAATTAGTCTAGTTATATAACTAGTAGAACTCATGTGCAGTTTTACTGAAGTAGAGAGTTGAGTTTTAGAAATGAGTTACATTCAGTTCTTAGATCCATATTTCTTGCCACAACTCTCAGAATAGACCACAAATGGTGTATTGTTTTTATGCTACTCTGTTTTTCAAATTGTGTCACTTGTGGGAAAAGAGCTGCCTTCCCAGGCCTAGACTGTGTTTTTAAAAGCTATGTCTTAGAACAGCCACTGTGAGCTAGAACACTGTTGCTTTACTGGCTAAGAGAAAGAGCTATGAAATTGTGGGGACAGCTGATGTTCCAGAAAGTTCACCCTAGAGACATGACTATTACATGTAGGTCTTTTTATCCAAGAGGTTAGGGCATCATTCTTTTGTCAAAAAATATTTAGAATTCTCTACAATTAAGACCTCTTCCCCAAGTAAAGGGACTTGATATCTTGGTTGAAAGAACTGGGATAATCAACCTAGAGGGAAGCATTTTGGGGGGCAAATAGATAGGGACTTTGATTATATGAAGTACTTTTAAATATGTTTGTTCCCCAGGGCCCTCATGGGTACATTTGTGAATAATAGGTAGAAACTATGGAGAAACAGATTGTATTCAATGTAAAGAAAAGTTTCAAAATAACATTAACTGTACTTAAATATTTTTTTGTGATACAACTCCCAAATCTTAATTGTATACCTCAAGAGATTTCTTAATTCAAGAAAAAATTCTAAAGATTTATTTATTTGACAGAGATAGAGACAGCCAGTGAGAGAGGAAACACAAGCAGGGGGAGTGGGGGAGGAAGAAGCAGGCTTCCTGCAGAGGAGCCTGATTTGGGGCTTGATCCCAGAACACCAGGATCACGCCCTGAGCCGAAGGCAGATGCTTAGCAACTGAGCCACCCAGGCGCCCTGCCAGACCCTATTTCTAATCTAATCTGCCATGGTTAACTGAAGCATGATGTCTTGAACTCCATTTGGTTAGGTTCTCGATACCCTACCTCTTCCCCTTTCTGCTTTCAGCCCCTCTAGTATCTCTCAGGGAACAACCTTGCATCTCTTCCTATTAATGGTAGAATCAGGCCCTGATCATGACAAGAATGCCTTGCTGGATATCAAATAGAGCCTGTTGTCCCCATTTCAGCTCCTGGACACCTATCCTCTCAATTAGACTTTTTTGAGTAGCGCTGGCAGGCCAAAGCATGAAAAAGTATGCCCACCTTTGAGTGTGTCAAGTTGGACAGCTGACTGTCAACTTAGAGATATAAATTATAGTTGGGTCAGTTTTTCACATTCCCTTTCTCTTTGCTGCCTTTGCTCACTTCCCTTGCTCACTGAATCCCCAGGGCTCCTGAAGTTCAAGTTCCTTGAGTTTCTGGACTGAGCTTCCTTGGGAAATTTTTTTTTTCTATCACTGGAGGTATTTAGGCACAGATTGGATATGCCCCTGCAGTGATTTCTATAGAGGAAATCAGATGTGTTATTTATACCAAGAGTACCAAGTTTAGAATGCTCACTGAATGACTTTATAGCTCTGTTTCTCTGAAAATGACTTAAATGTCTGGAAGATGTTTTTCATCAGTAAAATGAGATTATTAATAACACTCAAAGTAGTATGTGCCATATAGATAAATTGAGATATATGGGAACTTGCTATGAAATTAATTATTATTATCTTGTTTTCCTTAATTCCTTTGGTTACGTTATGCCAGGTGGTCAGACTCAAGGTATGCATGGAGGCTGGCAAGAGAAGTGGGTTTGACCACAATCCCTCACAAAGACTTCTCTGCTCTCTTTGCAACCCAGAGATTTACATTTTTATTACTTGTTTTGTTTCACCATCAGAAGACACATGTTAGCACTTAGGAACCCTTGATCCATTAGAGAAAGTTCTGGTCCTAGAAGAGCAAGTTTATTCACTGGGGAACTTTCAGTGTTCTTCCTTGATAGTAGTGTCCTATTCTGAAGGAGGATATGAAGCCCATATAGAGGGTCTGCATTATCATAAATTTGTGGTGGTATCATTGAGATTATTGAGTTTGCCTTTTTGTATCTTTCACTTGCATGATCAAGACACCTTACATTTGGATATCTATGAGAATGTTAGTCCTATACCCTCAACTTGGAAAGGCAGGTGGGATCTAGTCATTTTGTTTATAGGCAAAGTAAAGCAAGGTAATAACTGCAGCAGCCTGGGAAGAGGCTACAAATATTTAGGCAAGGGGTAAGAAGGCATAAACTGGGTAATGGACTGGAATATGAAGAAAGAAGCATTTCATAAGTAAAGAACACTAGTTTCACTGTGTTTATGCCATTTTTTAGAAAACTGAAGATACTAATTTTAAGATGCACCATTACTCTATGTGCCTCTAAGTAAAAAAAAGAAAATTGCTGGCAATTAAATTCTGATGCAATGCTATAACACTAATACTAGTCCTGTGAGAATAGACCCCCATTACTTAAAACTTCTTTGATCTATTTTGAGATATTTAGCAATTTCTCTAGTTTTCCATTAAATAGCTTGGTATGACTTAGGCAATATTTATCTCTTTTTCAGTAACAAAACATAATTCATCTATGTGTGGCTCCTTCCTATGGTCCTATGAAACAATTGGTTGATATTTTGTAAGAAAACCAAACAATTGCAGTTCGTTCGTTCATTCGTTCGTTCTTTTTTTTTTTTTGATTTAGTATATTTATTTTAGAGCGAGCGAGTGTGTGCACGAACAGGGGGAGGGGCGGAGGGAGAGGGAGAGAGAATCTCAAGCAGACTCCGTTCTGAGTGCAGAGCCTGATTTGGGGTTCAATCTCATGACCCTGAGATCATGATCTGAGCCGGACACTCAACCAACTGAACCGTCCAGGCGCCCCTCAATTGCAGTTATTTCTAATGACAAGATACTTGATTCACTAAAATTAATTTATATCCCACTGCTGTATTTCCAAGTCTTTCTGCTTAAAAAATACATTTTTTGTTTCACTGCTGAATTACAGTGTATTGTTCTTGAAGACATTTTAAATGATAATTAAAATTGGCATGTGTAGTACTAACAAAACACACCATTCAGTTGCTATGATGAAAATATGAACAGCTATGACTGTGTTTGTCTATGCACAAGAAAATATCCTTACCTACCACCCTGTGACTATTGCTAGCCAGCAGTGATTTAAGATGCCACTCATTGTTAGATGCAGCCTACTATCAAAGACGTTAACATGGGATAAACATTGAAATGAGTTCTGTGGTCCAAAAAGTTTGGAAACTTTGGATTTACCACAGTTATGGAAATTTCTTGTACCGTCACACTTCATAGAGACTTTCATAAGCTAATAAGGACTATGAGTCTTCCAAGGGAGCAGTGTTTGGCAAATTAATTGCCCATAAATATTCTTCCAAATCTCATCTTTCTTGGCTACTGATTTGAAGAAAACATTTTAGAAAATGCCAGTGGAGAAAGACTAACAATCAGAGTTGAAGAATATTAAGGGAGGAGTCTTCAACGATGATACGTTGCTGAGAAGTCAAGCAAAATAAAGACCTAAGAATAAAGGCCTTTGGGTTTGTTAGAAAGTCACTGTTGAGTTTTTGAGGATATTGTTGGAACAGGACAGTATGGATTAAAAACACATCTCATGGGACTAAAGAAAAAGGTAGAGTCATTTAACATAAGCCCTATTTTTGAAAAACATTGGCAACGAGAAATGGGGGATCATAGTTCCAGTTCCCAGTGTTTAACAGGCTTTCACACAGTGTGGTCTACTGGACTAAAGCGAGTATTTTTTCTTCTCTGAAGGGTTCTCTGAATCTTAGAATGTGAAAAGCTATTATCTTAGAGTGGGTCTCTCTCAGCATCCCTTGTATTTCTGCTCTGACTCAAATGCATTACATATAACAACTTTATCATTCAGGAAGGATCCCCTGTATTCTGCTTCCTTCTTGAAGGTTGTTACTGAGTAATATGTTATTGCAGACTTACAGAAAAAGAATTTGTGAATGTGATGGGAGTGGTGGTGGAGGCAATTAGTCCAAGAAGACCCTGACTGTCTAGAATTCTAACCAGTGTCCACAAAATGGAGCACTGAATTTCTAATTTTGGGGTGGTGATGGTAATATAGATCCTAGAACTACTAATTAGAGCTGGTAATAGGTGTGATCTATGAAAGACAGTTAAGGTGAAGACTAAGTTGATAGCCAGAATTGCTGAATGTTAATGAATACTTACCATTTTGTTGAGGATTTAAAAATAGATATCATTATTATAGGTCAGAAATTAAAACATATACAGAGTGAGTTAAATAATAAGAATTGTTTTTCTTCCCCCCCAGTTCAGCTTAATGAAAGGATCATTTTTTCCCCTATATTTGACAACAGGTTAGTCTTACTTTTTATAAGCACTGTGAATAGCAATTGAGAGTGAATACACTTTTCAGAGGGAATTTTGAGTGATAAAATCAGGTATCTTAGCTAAATCTGTCAGAACTTAGAAGGCCTCAGGATATAAATCTTTTTTAAAAAGGCAGGAGGTTGAGGAAAAAAGAAGACTGGGTGGAAGCTCTGTGAGACTGAGGGAAATGAAGGTTTGTCTTTAGGAATCCAGCCTGGAGAATCAACAAGGAATGAATTAGACACTAGCTGAGAAGAAGTAGGGGCCCAGATGAAATTTGGTAGCATAAATTTCTAATAACCATGTCACTATAGTAACTTCAGAAAAAAGTCATGTCGAAAAAATATGGCTTTATCCTCAACTGTATTCAATGTCATATGTGTACAAATTCATGTCATTAAAAAATTTATTCTTAAGCATCTATATACAACAGTATATAATTTGAGTTGAAATTTCATAATTTATTCCCTATAGAATAACAGTCTAAAATATTACTGTGTAGTTATAGTCAAATCTGTTGACTGTATATTAAACAAATATATAGTGAGTAACACTAAATATACCTTCTCCCATGAAATGAGGTTAATTGGTATAACCCAGTAAGGGTACTCTAAGAAAATACTTGTGAGTTGGAAAATTGGGCCTATTTGCTGTTTGGGTGAGTGGAGTTAACTCCTGAGGTTATTTGGATACTTTTGATTGCAGCACTTTAGCCACTAATACCTTTGATCTATGCAAGATGGTTAAGACGAAGACTAGGTAGCTGGCCAGAATTTCTGATGTTAATGAATATTTATGATTTTACTGAGGATTTAAAAATGGACATCATTATTATAGGTCAGAAATGAAAACATAGGCAGAGTGAATTAATGATAAAATCAATGTAAGTCTTTAAATGCCTAAAATTATTTCAGACATTTGATGGAATTGTTTTTGAGATGGATTACATGTTTCTGTGGGTCTGAAAACAAAGAATACTGAATACCATTTAGCATTTCTTGATGGCTCTGAGTCAATGTGTGAATTCTGTTGTACTGACTCAGTGGGTCTGTGCTGAGGTCTATATGGGAGGCTGTTTACTCCAACTCTAAATGCATTAAATGACCTCAGTTACATCTAGGCAAGCCCTGATACTCTCTCGGTACTTCTGATTTGCCTCCATCTAATCTGTGACACAGTGGAAAATAAGTTTACTATCCTAGTTAGAGTTGTAACAACAACAACAAAAAATAGTAAATATGCTCTGAGTGAAGATCTCAGATCTTTGCATGAAATATGTGCATTTGACTAGATGAGATTAGGCAAAATCTGTTTTGATTGTGTGTATCACTTTTTTTTCTTATTTTCTGGTTCACTGCTATAAATGGGATAAATGAGTTCTGTATATGAGAAATGCTAATTTACTGATAATTTGCACCTGCAGTATGTGTGCTTGGTTAGTATGCACACACTCTAATCCCTATAAAGAAGGCTTTAGTGGTATTGTAAATGAAGGCATTGTGAAATTTGCAATGAGGAAAATCAGTACAAGTTTTCTAATTAATTTGGGAAGTTCCAGGAAAAAGGGCTACAGTATGTATTTATTTTGGGCCACACTATCATCAGTGTTCATATCTTGTGTTTGCATTTTATATATACGTTATTTGTAATTCAAGTATTATGGTTGGGTTTGAGCTGGCCAGCCAAGCTTTTTGTATATTAATATTGACTGGTTATTGGGTAATAGCCTATGCTGCGTACCTCCTGTCATAAAATGATGAAAAGTGATCACGAAAAGTGCTTTGGTTTTAAGACTAGTGAATAAAAGAAATACCATTTCAGTTTCCCCACAGGGAGATCTCTGTTGGTATTCTAATTTGTGTATGAACTATGTGTACAAAAAGAAAAGGAAAATAAGGTGATAAAAGTCTTAGGGAGCTTATTAATATTTAACACGAAGAAGAAATCTTTCACCATGATTCCTTCTAACGTTATGAGGCATCAGGGAATAAATGATCCTTGCACACAATATTAAAATGTATATTCACATATATGTGTATAAATTAAAATATTTATATAACATTTGATGGAAATAGTATTTTTGATCCAATTATTAAATTTCAAGGAATTTACCTTAGGAAACAGCAATGAGTGAAGACAAAGAATTAAGTTTAAGGATTTCATCATAGCATAATTTATAATACTAAAAAATGGAAAACCTAAATAATAAAGAATAAATGAAAAATTAAGCACATCTGTGTCATATTGACTTTTCATGGGAAAAAGTAGCGATGAGAGAAGAATACTAAGAATTAATTTAATGTAAAAATAACTAGACACAAAACAACATATAGCATAACCTCAATTTTATAAAACAATTCCAAAATATATAAACATAAATCCATGTGAAAATGAAGCAAATGTCAACGATGTCGTCTCTGGGTGGTAGAAATCTAAATGCTTTTTATTGTATTTTTGCACTTCTCTGTATGTTTTTTATATTAGGTCTATATTATTGTTATTGTTCAAATGTTTTTTCCTAAAATTTCTAAAAGCAGAAGAAAAACTTATGCAAATGTTAAAGTGTAGCTTCTAAGAGATTAAAAAAAAATTATTTTAGAGAGAGAGAGAGGCTGAGCAGGGAGCCCTATGCAGGGCTCAGGGCTCAGGGCTCAGGGCTCAATCTCACAATCCTGAGATCATTACCTGAGTTGAAATCAAGAGTTGGACACTTAACTGACTAAGCCACCCAGGCGCCCCTCTTCTAAGAGATTTTAAAAAGAGGATTTCATTTAAATTAAACTATTGAATAATAAAAAAAATTTTTTTTGGTGACTTGAGTTTAACATTGGCTTAATCAAAGAATGCATATACTGAACAAAATTTATATGGACAGCAGTTAAAAAACACTACTCTTTGAATGTAGCATATGTGATCCCAGTCTTTACTCTTCAAGTTCTTTCACTAGAACAAATTTATTTTCAGAGAAGTGACTTTCAACTAAAACGAAATAAAACAAAAATAAAATTAAAAAAAATTATTGAACTGAGCCATCATGAGAAGTTCAGCATGCAATTAAAAATTTGTCATATATCTCCTTAATATGCTTGCAGCAAAAATTAGAATGCATTGAAAATCTGAAACATTATGCCAAGGAGTCAGTTGTTGTAAACTCCACCACAGTCTTGGTGTCACTGCAAGAATGTATCACCTTCTGAAAATAGTCCCCAAGATGTTTACCTTCTGTGTTCTGCTTCACCTGCCCTAGCAACGCAGAGACTCTCCTTTTTCTTTCATTGTGGTTGTGAGAGAAGTTCTAATCAGCCACAAAAAACTAGTACTCATTATGGCAAATACTCTAATTGCTAAAATTCTAAATAAAAGATATGTTTTAGGGTCTTGATAACGTGTCCTGCAATTAATTAATAATTATGATGTGAAATATTTTTGTTTTGTAATTTAAGGCACGTAGTAGTTAATTGAATTGATTAAAACAACATTGTAGAGGCTCGGAATTATATCAGGCTTCATTATACACCAGGCTTCATTATACACCAGACTTCATCCTAAGAATGTGTGGGTAAATTGACTTCTTGTAGGAAACAACTCTGTTGCAGAATCACAGATTTTCCTTTTAATATCTGGTCAGTCATCTTGTAAAGATGTTATAGGTAAGAAGTGTCATTGATCAGAAATCCATGCCCATATCAAAAATGTTAATTTCTGCATTATTGTGAGTTAGACATTCAGAGAAACCCTGTCAGATTTAGCAAAACTAAATTGCTGAAGTAAATGATAAGACAGTATTTTACAGTAATAGACAACTTGGCAGCAAAAAAACCTTAGAGGTCAGAAATTATAGGCAAATATGAATCCACAGAATTAATGGGGCCTCAAGCTGGCACTTGACCCTGGAGTATCTGCTCTCCCTGGTAGCTTAATTTAAGCTGGCTTTAAATGGGTCATGTGAAGAAGGTGGTCAGAAAAGTGAACAGGTGGCACCTAAGTAGAGAAAGAATAGACGCTGGTGAGATGAAAGTAGAAGGGGGGACATTCCAGCAGGAGGACTAGCAGGTGTTGCACTGGAAGGTGAAGGAGACTGTGTCATGTTGATGAAATTGCAACCTGTTCGACACAGCCTGCCTGGACTGTGGTGTCAAAAGAGGGAGGTGAGATTGGGGAGGTAAACCTGGGTTAGATCACTGAGGGTCTAATATAACATGCTCGGTAATTTAGTATCATGAGGGCAAGAGAGCTTCACTGAGACATTTTAAACAGGATAGTATGTTTCAGAAAGATTTTTCTTATGGCAGCCTGAAGAATAAAGATGAAACAAAAGTAAAAACAGACTAGTGTATTGCAAATCACTCAGGAAGGAGAGGGTAGTATTCTGGACAAAGATAAAAAAGAAGTTGATAGTTTCAAGAGGCACTTAGGAGATGGCAACAACGAAATCTGGCCATCTATTGGATATGGGGGAATAAGGGAGAGGAAGGAATCAAAGCAACGAATTTTCCCAACTTAAGCAACTCAGTGGACAGTGAAGCTAAGAAATATGGGGAGGTAGCTAGTGATGACTGGAAACTACTATTGCCTTGGGAATGATGGATGATGTGTCAAGAAGGGTTGTAGAGAAAAGAACTGAGGAGCAAACTCTGACAAGCAGATAGAAGATGAAAAACTTGAAAATTAGACTGAAGAGGAGGATCCAGGGAGGTAGCATGGAAATCAGGAGGGTATGTTGTCATGGAAACTCAGTGAAGAGTGGGTTTCTGAGTATGAGTGAATAAACAATAGTGAAAAATAAGAGGTCAAGTGAAAGGAGTCCATTGGCTTGTGACAACAAAAAAGTTTTCTGGTGGCCTTGGTTACAAAATATTTTCTGTAGAGTTCTGAAGAAGTGGGGATAGCGAGTGTAGTCCTTTCTTTTAAAAACCTTGGTTTTAGATGGGAAAAGAGAGCTAGAGGGGAGGGCTGGGGGATGTGGGGTCACAAGCTTGAGGAAAGTTTTTGTTTTTAATAAGCTGGTAGCGACTTGAACCAGTTGGAATGCTGACAGGAAGGCCCAGTAGATACAATAAAGTTGACAACGTATAGGAGATGGAGTGGATCATTGTATTTAGACAGGAAAGGAAAGGACTTTGTATACAGGTAGAGGAGTTAGTAGTTAGAAACTGCCTCTTTCATGTCAATATTAACAAACACTGTAGTGTTCATTATTACAGCTTTTCTATTTAAATTGTATGAAATATTTTCATCTTCAATTCAGCTATTCTTTGGAGCTAAATATTGGGCCACTTGACCTTGAACTCCTTAATTGAAAAATCGGGGCAAAGTCTAGTGTGATTACATCATCAAAAGACCAAATTACAAATGTAATCTAATGAATTTCCTTGGAGTCTATTTCTTTGCTATGGTGGCACTTTCCAAACAAATGACACCTTTGAAATGAAACTTTGGAAGTTTCTCTCTGTGATGTAGAGTACTATTCTTTTATATACCATGAACACATTTTCAAGTGGCTATTTCTCAGTTTTACCAGTAATCATTTCATTTTAATCAGCTAACTGCTGATAGCCGACATGAACATCTTGCATGTAATTTTATTTAGCACATCTCTTAGAATGACTGAAGTGTCAGAACATCCCAGGTACACTGCTGTAGACACCAGCTGCACTGGAGGAGTGTTCGCCAAAAACATCTGGAACATTATTCAGTATGAAAGGGAATGAATATGTTTATGGAAGAGACATTCACGTCATCTGTGATCAGGTTCTTTCAGCGGTTTCAAATTCCATAGAACTTTTGATAGAAATAGGATTTGTTGGTTAGAATCTTTGATCAAAAGAAAAATGGCTAATCTTTTTGGAGGTTGGGTTTGAATATTGTACCAAATACAGCATCATGAGGAATTAGTTTTAAGAGCTACCTATTGTCTGAATCAGGAGAATCTAATACATATTGTTTACTTTGTGTTTTCTTAAGGATTCAGAGAGGGAAAAATAGGTATAATTGTCCCAGAAAAGGGGAGGAATGTATCATGAGCTAACTTTTCAAAACTATGATAACAATGATTACTATTTGTTGAATACCCACTCTGAGTTAGGCACGTGCAGCCACTTTACATATGTTCTTTCTATTCCTTGTAGCAATTCTTGCAAGGTAAATATTCTTTTTGTCATATTGCTGGTGGGAAAACTACTGACCAGTGATTAGAGAGATACACAGTAATTTGGAAAGGGCTTAAGCCACCAGCATTTTATTCTTTTTGTATGTATATGTCTGCACATATGTACTGTAGACACACCTAAAGACTGCGAACAAATGCTCGTATTTATAATACACCACTTATATTGGATAAAAATATATGATTTAGTTCTATTGTAACTGAAAATACAAAGTAATTTGAAAGATTTTTTTTCTTTGACTCATTTTCACTTAGAAGATTCTTATTTAAAGCAGCTTGCTAATCAGCGCAGATATGGAAGGCACAGCTGCCATTATGAGTACAGTTTTCAAAAGACGAGTCTAGACGTGCTTGTTACCTAAGGTAATACCCTTATGCATTTTATTAGTGACTGCTGTTTTCTTAGGATCATCATGCATATTTTGCTTGTAGGAATTTTCTTTAGTCAGGTTCCCTGTTTTGCCTGAATATAGAAGGAAGAAGGGCCCCTTCCAGGGCAATTGCTTTATTACTTATGTCTTATTTATTTTTGATTTAGACACTGGTAAAGATTTCCCTTTCCCTNNNTCATCCCTTTTCATGAAGCAGAGAGGACCCAATCTGGTCATTGTCCTCTCTGAAAATACTTGTCTTAACGTGCTTCAGTAACTTGCTCAGAATGTTCTTTAACATCTCAGGTTCTTCATCTGTAAAAATGGGATACTATTATTTACTGAGGCAGGCTCATATAATCATGAGATATTACGTGGGAAGCTAACATGTTAATGCTTGGTACAGAATAAGGGCTCAAAAAACATTTGAGTAATGTGAGTCAGAAAAGTTCATGTGATTCATAACATCATGATCACTCTTCGATTTTGATATCTCTGCACTTCTTTGGTTTCATTCATTTCAGCAAACATTTAATAGAATTTGTGAGTCATTGATTTAGGTGTTGGGGATATGAATAGACAAAACAGATACAATTTTTGGTCCTCACTGAGTCATGTATTTTAGTACGGGAGACAGTAAACAAGATAAATAGGAAAACATATGGCATATTAGTAAGTTCTAAAAAGGAAATAAAGCAGGGAAGGAGGAGCGCAAAAACAGACATTGGTTTGTGATTTAAATGGGAATGGTTGGGGAGCTGCCCTGAGAGGGAATGTTGGAGTAAGGACGCGTGAAGAAAGAACCAAGTCAGTAGGATATACTGGGGGAAGGAGATGTAGGCGTAGGGAAGTGCAGGTGTAATAGCTCTGAGACAGAAGAACGCTCAGCAAGTTCAAGAAAGAGCATGGAGGGTGTTTTGATATTCATTGCAAAGTCTGGAAGTTTTTCTAGGTAGATCTGCTTCACAGATCCGCAGGGATCCAGCCTTCTTCCAGTTCATTGATCTTCGTTCCTAGGCAGTGGCCATTATTCTCAGACTGCCAGATCTACATTCTACAGCCCAGGCTTAGTGGAAGAATTGGAGGGGGAAAATGTGCTTTAGTAGCTGTGCCTTAGGGAGAGTTCACAGGCTGCCGAAGCAAATGTCAGCTTGTCTGCCATGAGTCAAATCTTAGTAACTTGCTTCACTTTACTACAAAGGAGACTTGAAAACAGTTTTTCTTCCGGGAAGCTATTTGTATAGCTACGACTTCAATTATTGTGGAATATGGGGAAAAAGATATTGGGGGACAACTAGCAGCTTCTGATACCCTCTACTGTACATCCCCACTACAAGGGGCAAGATGATGAACTTCACAGTGCACCCATGATGCTTTTAAGGTCCACATACATAACAGATAAGATCACTTCCTCAAAAAAAAGTGAGGAAAATGGAACAGTACATGAAAATTAGAAAACCAGATTATTTTATAAGTGATGCCTAAATTCATGGACTCCTCTCAGTTCTTCTGCCAGTAACCAACACCTCCTGTGTCTTCTATCTAACATTTTATTTCGCTGCCAGTGTACTTAAGAAATACAAAGGTTACTGCACAAAAGTCTCTAAGATAAGTGAGTGAAGCTTTGTTATGTAAATCAATAAAGGATTTGTTTAGAACAAAATGAAGAAAATTTTGTTTGTTTCCATTATATCCCCTTTTAAAGGAAGAAAATGGAAAGAGTATAGAAGCCACATATCAAATCAGTTTAGAATATTTTATGGAATTAATTTTAGGTGCCAATTGAATACTTTTCCAAAAAGTATGGTTCTTTGACATTCATTAAAAATAACTGACAAAATAAATATTGTTTTCTCTTTCTTCATAAACATGGGTGAAATACAGTAAATTAAGTGTTCCCTTCAAAACCTTCCCATTTAAGAAAACAAAGTATTGTGCAAGTATCTCTTACAGTTGAAAAATACTGAAATGAGTATCTTTGATTTCTAGTTTCTGATGAGGAGGGGAGCCACAGAAGCCATCAGACAAGTTCAAATTTGAGTAGCTTTGCCTGGGTGGGAGGTGGACAAACCAGCCATCTCTTAAGAAAGCTGGTGTTTGTGGCAGATGATGACACTCAGTTTTGCAAATCTAAGTGCTATATGTAGTGCGTAGTATTCAGATAGTGCCTAAACTTTTGCTTCATTTCGTCGGCATACTGAGCCTGAACTCTTAACTTTCTGAGATTTACCCGTTCTTAATTTTGTTTGTGTCTCCTCACTATTTGCCTGTCTTTGGAAGAGATTAGCTTTTTCATGTCCTGGTTGACTTCCCACCCTCTGATCCAAGTCCTATTCTCCATTTAATTTCATTTATCTGACATAACAGAACCCTGTAACTCATGTTTTGAATGCTCCACTAGTGTTGAAATGTTTTCTATTCATTTCCCCAGTTGTTGGTAATTCTCTTTTCAGAAGGTCTATAATTTGGGACTGAGGTAGAATAGTTTGTTTTTTCTAAAAACATTCTCAGTCCTATAATTGAATAGGTCTTGCAATAGAATCAATTCTTGGAAAGTTTTTTTTTTTTTATGATTTGTTTTATTGCTCTTGTTTTGCTGTTGATATAAAAGACCCAAACCCCAAATTTAGGTTCAATAATGTTCAGTTGTCACAGATATATTGTAATGGCTCTGCATAAAAGATCTATTAAACCAAAGTGTATTCTTGTACAATGCTTAGTCAGCTGCCCTTGTAGTAGTTGCCAGAATCTTTTTTCTTTTCTTTTCCATTAGAATAAAGATTTTGTCTTTATCACATTATCACATTGAGAGTGGTAAAAAGTTAGCAGTTGAGCAAGATTTAGTCTTTTTTGACCATAGAAAACTCCCCTCCTCCCCACATACCTTTTGGTTTTTTTTCAGTCATCCTCTCTTGGTTTAATGGAAATATCCTTTAAGGATTGTTGAACCCCGATGTGGTATTTCCAATAAACATTGTTATTAGAATGTGTGCCTGGTTGAAGTTAATTTAATGTGCATTGTTTAGATATCCAGCATTTAAGTTGATGACTATTTACTGAAAGCTTGTTGATCAACTGTTTTTACATTTAAGTGCATTAACTGACATAGCTCTGTAGGCATCGATGGGTGGGTGTTGTCAGCATTTATGAAAATTAGAATGCTGTGTCCCCACGGTCTCATGTTTTACATACCTATAAAACTTCGCAATTAAATATGTTTACTTCCTTTGGTTCTGGTGATATTATTATTTTATGAAATATTTTCTCTTTCTTACAAAGCAGTACTCCTCCATTATGGGGACTGTGGAGATTTAGAAAAGTTCAAAAAAGAAAATAACAGATCCTTGCCATTTAGAAAAAATATGGCTAATATTAATGAAATCCTGTAATTTTTAGGGCAGTTTTACCTTTCTGAATCACTTTTTGTTCTTTTTATTTAAAAATGCTGTTTCTCTTATAGCTTTTTGTTTTATAGAATTAAGCAGCCTACTTGATTTCAAATCCTGGCTCTGATACATACAGCTCTATTAATTTGAGCAAATTTTGTAAACTCTGTGCTTTAAGTTTCTTGACTATAGATGGGGATAAAATATACCTATTTTATAGGCTTGTTATAAAGAGTACATACATGAATACAAGTAATTAATTAATGCAAGTAAGGCATTAGAACACTGCCTGATGTGCTAAACACTTGTTTGCTTTGCTATTGTCATGGAAGAGCAAAAACAACTACAGTTGTATATTCTGTTAGGCAAAAGGGTATAATTAATCTTTGCCTCCAACCTTGGTTTTATAAAAAGGACTGGACATTTGAAAAACTACATCACTCTGCCTTTTTGTTGATAGGGATGAATAATAAAACGTTAGTGGAGCTTGTTAGGTTGGATATCTGGAAAAACTCTTCTGTCCCTAGCCATCTGCCTCTCTTCTGTTTCCTGTAATGTGGGTGTGATGACTAGAGCTTCAGCAGTCCTCTTGGATCCTGAAGCAACCTTGAAGATGGTAGAGCAGAAAGACTGAAGGATCCTACATTCATGATGACTGTGTAGCCACCATACCAGTTTTGACCTGTCAACTCTGGACTTCTTTTATTTGAGAGAAATAAGCCTGGATTTCCGTTACTAACATCAGAATGTACTTTCTAACTGATATCATGAATACTCAGTGCATTTTTGTAAACTTACCATGACTTTTTTTACTTTCTGGCTGACAGTAGATGACATTGCCTAGAGGGCTCCATAGATTGCTTTCCTATGCTTTCTATAACTTTCATCTATTAGGATTGTGTTCTTTCCATTTCATCTTAAATTCTAACAAATTCATAGTGGGAATAATTACTCCTCTCTTATTAGCAGTTAGTGATACATTTCTTACCTCAGCCTCCAAGTATTAAATTAACAATATTTTAGGGGTGCCTGGGTCAGTGCAGCTTCTGCCTTTAGTTCAGGCTGTGATCTCAGGGTCCTGGGATAGGGCTCGCTGCTCAGCGGGGAGTCTGCTTCTCCCTCTCCCTCTGCCCCTTCCCCACTCATGCTCTCTCTCTCTCTCTCGCAAATAAATAAATAAAATCTTAAAAAAGTAAAAATAAATTAACAATATTTTATAAAAATTCAGTGACTGTTCCACATTTCCAAAGAATATTTGTCAAACCACCACTGTATCTTAAAATTTGATAGTGTAAATTAAAAAAAATTGTTGTGGAAAGAACATTTAAAAGATATACTTTTGTAATAGTTAAGTGTATACTCTGTTATTATTGACTATAGATAGTCAATAATGTAAACAGGTTTCTAGGGCATATTCATCTTGCTTGACTGAACCTTGTTTCTTGTTGATGAGAACTCCCCATTTCCCCTTCCTCCTAGCCCCTAGCAACTACCATGTCATTCTTTGATTCTATGAATTTGACCTTTTTAAAGTGGAATCATGCATTATTTGTCTTTCAGATTTATCTTATTTCACTTAGCATAATGTCCTCAAGGTTCATCCATGTTATGGCATATTGCAGAATTTCCTTTTTTTTTTTTTTAAAGGCTGAATAGTACTCCACTGTATGTATATACCACATTTTCTTTATTCATCTGTCAATGAGTATTTAGGTTATTTCAACATCTCGGCTGTCGTGAATAGGGAGTGCTGCAAGAGGATTGTCAGTATCTCTTCAAGATCCTGATTATAGTTCTTTTGGATAAATATCTGGAAGTGGGATTGCTGGACCTTATAATAGTTCTATTTTTAAATTTTTGAGCGAACTCCATACTGTTTTCCATAGTGGCTACACCATTTTGCATTTGCACCAGTAGTGTGAAATGGTCCCAGTCTTTCCACATCCTAGCCAACACTTGCCGTCTTTTGCTTTTTTGAGAATAGCCATCCTGACGGGACAAGGTTATATCTCATTGTGGTTTTGATATGCATTTCCCAGATGGTTAGTGATGTTAAACAGTTTTTCATATACCTGTCAGCCATTTGTGTGTCTTCTTTGGAGAAATGTCTGTTCAAGTTTTTAGTCTGTTTTTTAAAAGATTAAAATCTTTTTTGAGAGAGGGAGAGCAGAGTGAGAGAAAGGGAGAGAGCGCACACACGAAAGCAGTGGGGAGGGACCGAGGGAGAGGGAGAAGCAGACTCCCTGCTGAGCAGGGCTCCATCCCAGGATCCTGGGATCATGACCTGAGCTGAAGGCAGACGCTTAACTCACTGAGCCACCTGGGCACCCCAGTTTTTAGTCTATTTTTAAATAAGATGATTAGATTTTTTTGTTTTGTTTTTGTTTTGTTTACTATTGTGTTGTATGAGTTCCTTGTATATTCTGGAGACTAACTCTTTATCAGATATATTGTTTGAAATATTTTCTCCCATTCCATTTTTTTTTTCACTCTGTTGATTATTTTCCTTGCCATGTAGAAACTTTTTAGTTTGGTGTAGTTGCACTTGTTTATTTTGTTCTTGTTGCCTGTGCTTTTGGTATCATCCAAGAAATCATTGCCAAGGTTAATGTCATGAAGCTGTAGCTGTATGTTTTCTTCTAGGAGTTTATAGTTTCAGGTCTTAATGCTGAAGTCTTACTCCATCTTGAGTTGGGTTTTGTGTATGGTGTAAGAGATTAGGGTTCAATTTCATTCTTTTACATATAGTATGTATTTAGTTTTCCCACCACCATTTGTTGAAGAGGATATCCTTTCCCACTGTGTTACTTGTCAATCTTGTTGAAGGTCAGATGACCAAATGTGTGTGGATTTATTTCTGGTTTCTCAATTCTGTTTTGTTGTTTTGTATGTCTTTCTTTAACAAGACCGTATATACTGTTTCAGTTACTCTAGTTTTGTAATATATTTTGAAATCAGGAAGTGTGATACTTTCAGCTTTGTTCTTCTTTGCGAGGATTGATTTAGTATTTGTGGTCTTTTGTGGTTCCATATGAATTTTAGAATTGTTTTTATATTTCTGTAAAAAATGCCGTTGGGATTTTGATAGGGATTGAATTGGATATGTTTATCACATAGGGTATAAGGACATTTTTTTTTTTTAAGATTTTATTTATTTATTTGACAGAGAGAGACAGCCAGTGAGAGAGGCAACACAAGCAGGGGGAGTGGGAGAGGAAGAAGCAGGCTTCCAGCAGAGGAGCCTGATGTGGGGCTCGATCCCAGAACGTCGGGATCACGCCCTGAGCCGAAGGCAGACGCTAACGACTGAGCCACCCAGGCGCCCCAGGGTATAAGGACATTTTAACAATATTAAGTTTTCTGATCCATGAACATGAGATATCTTTCCGTTTATCCATCTCTGCTTTAATTTCTTTCATCAGTGTTTTATAGGTTTTTTGTATAACTCTTTTATCTATTTTGTTAAGTTTATGTCTAGGTAGTTTTTCTTTTCGGTGCTCTTATAAATGGGATTGGTTTTCTAATTTCCTTTTCAGAGAGTCTGTCTTGGGGTATAGAAATGCAACTGATTATTGTGTGTTGCTTTTTTTTTTTTTTTTTATCCTGCAGTTTTACTGAATTTGTTGATTAGTTCTAACAGTTTTTAATGGAGCCTTTAGAGTTTTCTATATATGAGATTATATCATCAGAAAATGGAAAATTTTACTTTTCCCTTTATCATTAATATGCCTGGTATTTCTGTTCTTGACTAATTGGTTTGGGCATCCAGTACTGTTAGAAGTGGTGATAGTGGGTATCTTTGAGGACAAGCTTCCAATTTTTCCACCATTGAGATTGATTTTAACAATGGGTTTGTCCTAATGGTCTTTATTATGTAGAAGTACATTCCTTCTATAACTAGTTTGTTGAGAGTTTTTTTGTTTTTGTTTTTTTTTAATCATGAAAAGATGTTGAATTTTGCCAGATGCCTTTTCTGCATTAATTGGGATGATCATGTGATATTTGTCCTTTCTACTGTTAATGTGGTATATCACATTCATTGACTTTTGTATGTTGAACTCTCCTTGCCTCCCTAGGATAAACCCCACTTAGTCATCATGTCTGATCCTTTTATAATATACTTGGTGCTAGTATTTTGTTGTGGATTTTATATATGCTCATCAGGGATATTTGCCTGTGTTTTCTCTTTCTTGTGGTGTCTTTGTCCGGCTTTGGTATCAGGGTAATGCTAGTCTCATAAGATGAGTTTGGAAGTGTTCCCTCTTCCTCAGTTTTTTAGATGAGTTTTTGAAGCATTTTATTTACCTCAGATTTTTATTTTAGCTCTCTCTTTTTCTCTTAACACACACACACACACACACACACACACACACACACATTCCCATTCATTTCAACTGTATAGAAACCTGCCAAATAGTACTGTTTTGTCAGAAAGCAACATATTTGCTGTGGTACGTAGTCATATCCCAGTGAATGATGTATGTCTTCTGAGTTCTTGTACTGAACTTTAATGATCTTAACAGTTGAACGTTTGGCCTGAGAGGATTATAGCAAGTCAAGAGAACAAATAAATATGATGAGCATTACAGCTACCTGTGGATGTTTCTGTTAGAAATGTTCTTTTCTAGAAGTTCGTTACTGTATAAACTGTTTCCACCATCGTTGGCCATCTATAAAATAAAGGGGTGTGTAAATAATTTAGTATCTAAAGATTTTTACCTGAAGTATTCACTTTTGAGAAAAGTGCCTCTTAGCCCATATTACTCTTCCATCATTAATATTATCATGATAAAATGTATTTCCTATGTAGCATTTATCTTTAGATAAATTACTGCAAATGAGACCTAGAGGTTGCTGACCTTATGTAATGTTGGCACATTAAGGTCATTTTTCATCTTCTCTCTTATTCTCTCTTGCAGTTGTCATGTTTCAGGTGAAAAGAAAAGATTAGAAGGGAGGAAGGAAACAGGGATGAAAAGAACGAGCGAGCAATAAGTGTGGCTGTTTGGGACATAGGCTTGATTTGCTTAGGAAGCCATTCCAGTATGCCCCAATGCTACAATTAACATCAAATTTATACCTTTAGAAAAATAAGTAACAACTCTAGGTTGAAAATGTATTTTACGTTTATTTCCTTCTATGATAAACAGACTAAAAAAAAAACCCCTTTTTAAATGGAGAAAAACTGTTTTCTATCCTTAGGGAATATTTATTAATTCTCTGAGAGATGATATTAGCTTTTTAAAAAACATGAAAATTTTATAAGTTATGTTATAACTTATAAAAAACATGAAAATTTATAAATTATGTTAATTTGGTTAAAAAAATCCTGTTTCTTATGGAAGTAGTGGTTGGATGTATATATTGCACAAAGTTGAATAAAAAAAATATGTGAGAAACACATGGGTATATTATCAGATTTTTTTTTTTTTCTGAATAGCTTACCTGATTTAAACAAGGAAAACGGGATAGTAAAAAAAGTATACCTTATTACAAAAAAATGACAAGATGAAATGTAAGGAACAAAGTGGATAGATATTTCTTACCTAGTATAAAGAAAACTGGTGTATCAGGACTGTATTTGGCTGTGAACAGAAGCAGTTTATGACTACAGTGGCTTAAATATGTTTTAATTTTTCTCAGGAACTGAGATGATGGCCGGGGGTTGACAGTTCACAATTGGTACAGAGTTTCAATGATCTTTTCCGGGATACATATTATATCCATCTCTGTGTTCTGCAGTGCTTAGGTGTTGCATTTTGTTCTCATAGTTACTGCCTAATAAAACCAAGATGGCTGTTAGACCTGAAGGTATTGTATCCATATTTTAGGAAGGGGTAAAGGGGAAAGAGCTATATAAAGGAAAAGAGAGAGAAGCGTATCAGCTGAGACAGCCTTGTTTAGGAGACTTCCCCACATTTTATTGGTTAGAAATGTGTAACATTTTACTTTTAGTTGCAACAGAAGCCTTTATGGTAGAGAAGGCAAGAGAAGAGATGACTAAGGTGATACTTAGTGAACCTACTGCCGCAGGTTAGTTTTCACCACTGGTAGTAAGCAAAAGTTACGTGCTAAAGAAAAAATGTTCCTGAAACTAAATTCAGATCTTCTGAATATCACTCATGTAAATAAATAATCAAAATAACTTTTTTTTCAACAATATATATTATTTGTCCTTTTAAAATTATGTCACAGGGCACCTGGGTGGCTCAGTCGGTTAGGCCTCTGCCTTAGGCTCTGGTCATGATCTCAGGGTCCTGGGATTGAGCTCCCTGCTCAGTGGGGAGTCTGCTTCTCCCTCTCCCTTTACCCCCCTCATGTCCTCTCTCTCAAATAAATAAGTAAATTTAAAAAAATCTTTTAAAAATTATGTCTCATGTTTAAATAATTCAAATATTGCAGAATCAAATTAGAAAATTTGATTCAGTGGATAATAATCAGTTATTATTAGGTACCTCAAAGGTGTCAGATAAGAGTATTTGTATATATAGTTTTGATGTGAAGAAACAGAGTTAGAGAAGTAAAAGAGTGTGTCCAATCCCTATAACCTGAAGCAGTGGACTTTGAGTTTCAGCCTAGTTCTTTCTGACTCAGAGCTTGCACTTGATCGCCATATCAACTTCATTGAATAACGAACACTACAAATTAGTGATACATTTAACAAAATTTAATTGTGTGGAGATTACTGTATTTTATGTTTCAGATCATTGCCTATGCTTAGACCTAGCTCTGAAATAGACCTATTAAAATCCTTACATTCCAGTTAAATACTATTTTTTAAAATAACTTATCCTCCTTTATACAGTGATATCATTCTTTTGTACTATCAAAGTCACCTATCAGCAAAGATTAGTAAGAAAATGTGGAGTTTGCATTTAATTAGATTCAAAGCCTCAAGCTAGGCAATACTGCTTCTGTGAAAGAATTTCAGAGGTTACCTACCATATTGGGAAAGAAGTTTTGTTTATTTTCACCAGCAGGTTTTTCCTTACTGTACTTGCCTCTTTGCAGGTGGGTATAATTCCATTAATATGACAAGGACTTTACCCAAATTGGAAGATCAGTGTTCTTTCAGTTGCCTATTCCAAAAACCTTATAGGTGTCTTTGACTCCTTGTTTCACATTCCATATTTGATCTGCCAGTAAATCTTATTAGCTCAGCCTTCAAAATATATATAAAACTTGATCGTTTCTGTCTGCTCTGCACTGCTTCCACCCTGTTCCAAGTTACTGTTGACTCTCATTCTCATCTGAATTATTGCAGTAGCTTCCTAAAGGGCTTTCCTGTTTTCATCCTTGACCTCCCATTCTATTTTTGAAAGACCAGCCAGAATAATCTCCTTAAAATGAAAGTCAGAGCATGTCACCCCTCTGCTTTCAACCTACAGTGGCCCCATCACATGTGGTAAAAGCCAGTCTTTACAATAGTCTAAAAGGTGTGATCAAGCTTACAGTGCTGCTTTGATCTTACTTCTCCCCCTTTTCTGTAGTTCTTTTTGTTCCAGGCTTGAGAGTTGCCTTTAACTTCTTAAACTTCCTAGGTGCTGTCCCGTTTCAGGGCCTTTGCATTGCTGTTCCTGCTGTGTAGGATGCTCTTTCCCATATATTGGCATATCTAGTTCTCTTTTTTTTATGTCCTTTCTCAAGACTGCCTTTTTAGTAAGGATTTTCCTGGCTACCTTACTAAAAATTTCAGCCCCCTTCCCTTAATTTCTTATCCCTTTTCCCTGCCTTACTTTTCTTCCTGTTTCACTATCAGACATTCTATCTCATTGAAAAGTTGAGGTTTTTGTCTTTTTGTTTTTACATATTCCAAGTTCTTAAACGTTCTAGTACTTAGTGGATGCCTAATAAATACTTACTGATAGAATGAACAAGTGAGTGAGTGAGTGAATGAATGAATGAATGAATGAATGAATATACAAGGCAGTGAAAGAGTTCAGTCTTTTTTGAAATGTCTAATAAGGATCTCAGGATTCTTGAAGTTTTTCTTAGCTTGTTAGTTATAATCTCTGTAACTATTTAACCATTCATATATATTTTTTTAACTTGTTGAATCAAGCTACTCTCAACATCAATATTGATTGCCCAGGTAGTGTATACTGGATTATTTTAGACTCTTGGTTTAGACTCTTAGATTTTGACCTTTAAGTCTTCCTATTAGTGAAACTGGAAGGCTATTAAGACTTTTGGAGACTCTGCATGGATTACACTTTTGCTTTTTTTCTTTCATGATTTATTTCAGCTTGTTAAAATATTTTGTGTTAATTATTTTGTACTTTCATTTTTATTATGCAAAATTATTCAGAATAAAACATGCATATTCTTAAAAAAAAAAAAGGTAACATGCGGACAGTGTTGCAAAACTCCAGGTGGGAGCTGTGACTGTCATGTAAAAATGACATATGTAAAAGTTATAAAATATACAACTGAAATGTTTGAAGGAGAAAGGTGTCATTTGGGGGAGATTTATTCTCAAAGTCATAAGAAAAAAAAGGGAAGTGGTCCCACCTGTTCCTTCTAGAGGTTCTCATTGCATTGCCATGTTTAATGGCAATTTATGTGCTGTATTACAAACAATTTAAATAAAAAAAAAAAAAAAAGACAAGCTCTTGCCTTCTGGAAAATAGACCAGTTAGAAAAACGATGCACAGTTGCAGAATTAAATATGTTCATTGTGTTGTTAGAGCCACTTAAGTTCATGAACCACGATATAGGAAGACACAGAAACGAAGCCACACTTCTTTTATTTACACAATATATATTAAAAAACTCTTCAAAAATATATATATTCTTTTTTGAGATAGAATTACTATATAGTGACATGTACACATTTTTAAGTGTACAATTTGGTGACTTTTGACAAATGCATGTAGCCAGCCATGTAACCTACATTGCCATCATTCCAGCAAATATCTCCATGTCCTTTTCCCGGTTATTCCTCTCCCTCATTCAGAGGCAGCCACTTTTTTGATTTTTAAAACTGTTGAATTCATTTTGCCTAATACTAACTTTCATATAAATGAATTGTTTACTCTTGTATTCAGATTCTTTTGCTCGCATATTGTCTGTTAGACTTATTCATGTTGTTGTGCCTACCAATATTTTTTTTATCGAATGTGCTAAAATTTGTCCATTTTCCTCTTGATGAAATTTGAGTTTCCAGTTTTTGCCACTAATGAATAAAGCTTTTAGGAGCATTCTTGTGCAAATATTTTTGTGGATATATGTTCTCTCTCTCTCTCTCTCTCTCTCTCTTTTTTTAAATCTTGAGGGGTGGAATTGCTAGGTCAAAGGGGAGAGGTGTATTTAACTGTATAAGAATCTGCAAACCTTTCTCACAAGTGGGGGTCTATTTTACACTTCAAGCTACCCATTTATTTTTATTGTTTTAAAATAGGATAGACTTCTGCAGTTCTTAACAGAAAGTGGCCATTTGGGGAACTTAGATTAAGTATCAAAGTCGTTCTGATATACAACGTATTTTTAAGTGTTGTCTGAATATCAACTGTCTTTAATTCTGAGAAAGAAAAATAAGGGTGTTTCTGATTTTTCTGGAGACAAGATGTGGAACAAAATGTTAAAAATCTACATGTTAAAGGAGTACTTAAAACCCACTGAATAAGTAAGAAGAAAGTTCCAAACTATGGCTATTGTGGGGGTGATTAAGCCTACTCATAATTTGAAGTCACAGTTCAAACTATCCCTCTAAACTCCTCTTTTCTCCATGTAGCATTACATAACCATCTTTATTACATGTGTTTCTAGACACTTCCCTAATTGCATTTCAGAATGGATATTCCATTCATTTCCAGGAAAACAAACAAACAAACAAGAATCTTCTCATGTAGGGTGCCAGTGGCATTCTTAAATCCATTTTTTATTACATATATTAAAAAAAAACTATTTAAAATATGGAATGCTGTTCCAGTTTGCTTGTCATCCTTGCTCAGGGACCATGCTAATCTTCTTTATATCGTCCCAGTTTTAGTATATGTGCTGCTGATGGGAGCACCCTACCCCCCAAACTTTTTGAACTCATCAAACCCAATATATATTGTTGATAAACCACCTTTAATTTTTCCCATCCATGTTTCATGAATTTTAATATTTCTAATTTTTCCATTGAATTCATCAAAATTTTGTTTTTTAAGTTATTTAACATCCAAAAGAGCATAGAAAGTTCTGAAACCTCTTTCCCTCTTTGAGAAGGAAAGTGTGTTTTAAAAGAAGTTTAAAAGGAGTTTCATTCTGGAAGAACTTAAAATCAGTTCTGTATTCATTATCTAGAACACCTGGCAAAATCAGCTATCTTCACCCTGGCCTGTGTGTCATTGCTTAAGTAGAGACTTGGAGCTAGCAGTAAGGTTCCTAAAATGCATGTGCTTTCACAAGCCTATTCTCATGTGAAATGTTGTTTTTCCTCAGAAACGTATTTGTGTTTGAGAAAAAGCAAACACAGGGCAAAATTTTGCAGGAAGGTTGAAAACAGGTACCATGGAAAATATTATTATTGATTTTTATAAATGTATTTGGCAGTGAATGTGTACTGAGTTGTCCAATGTAAGCATCCAGGACTCCCCGCCCCCCATTGGTAATATAGTAAAGTCCTCTTTCGGTAAACATTTGCTTTTGGAAAATATAAAAGGTCAGTTTTGGCCACCTGCATCAGTCCTTATTCTGCCATCTGTAAAAAATTCAGGCTTTGCCTTTTTGAATGACCCTTTAAAAATATACAAGACCTAATTCTATCCTTTATTCCCATAAACCTCCCATTGGACTCTGCTGGGAACATTTTACAGTTAAGTTCTGAGGAATAGGACATTTCATAATGCCTTCTTGTGAGAACTTTCTTGGGCACAACTTGGCCAACTCATTCCTCCTGAGAGAGTTCTGTGACCTTACTGGTTTTAGAGCTTCAAAATAGACTCTAGGCTACTAAGCAGTAATGCTTCTTACAGATCTATCTATCTGATCATCTATCTCCTTGTAACCCTAAAATTCTAGTGCAGTAGACATCCAAAGTAGGGAACTCTTGGTGCACTGAGGCACTACCTCTTTTGTCTGTCATATGTCAGTCGGTAGGTGTGTTCATTCTCAATGCCCTGCTCTATCCTTTCCTAGTGCTCTATTTTAAAAACAGTATTTCTTGAACACTTAGTATGTACCAGACACTAGTAAAGAGAAACAGGTTGAAGCATGGTAGCTAAAAAATGTAATGAGAATCACACAGCAGAGCCAATACTTAGACCATGCTCCCTCTGCGTCCATACCCATGGATCTTAACTGGTACATACCTTGCATTATACTGTATTGTGGCTTTTATATCCCCCCCCCTTTTTTTTTAAATAGGGGGAAGGTCATTGTCTTGGGAGGGCCTTGTTTATTTACCAGTCTCTCTAATGAGTCTGACTAGTTTGAGATAGAGTTCTTGTCTTCCTCATCTTTGTATGGCTAGAGCAGGATCCTTGGGAGTTCAATAAATGAATCTTCAATTTAAAAATTACTCTTTCTTTGTGATTATAAAAGTCTACCTCTTGTTATAGAAGACTGGACAAGTAGACAAATAAGGAAACAAAAACATACGTTGTTCCTAAAACCCACTATCCAGGAATAACTGAACAAATGTTTGATAAATGGGGGAATTCCAAACATTTTTTAAAAACCCTATAATCTTGTTTTCTTCTAATACTTTTATTTAACAATGACATACGAGGAAGACTCGATTGCTTGATGTTAATTACGCGTGATTAATGCATGATAAAGTCTTAAGCCCTCGTAAAGTTGGGAGGTGAAAAAGAGGGAAAACAGCAAATGTTTCAGTGATGAAACTTACAGTATAAACTCCTGAAGTAGCATTTAATTTGAAAATATACATCTTTGAGTCAGTTTGTTTGAAACTATTAAGCTGATTCTAAGATACTTATTTAAAAATAATCTCTTATGATCAGAAATACGTTTCAGGATTAACAAAAAATCTTTTTATCTGTATGCTTGCTAAATAGGACTTTATTTAAAAGTGCTACAGTTAAAAACAGTTTATTGGTGAAAGTCTAGCCCCTAGTGGACAGGAGTCTCTGGTACACACCCACACACTCAGCTAGTTAGTATAGCTTGAAGGGATACCTGCTAAATCTCCAGGGCTTCAGAATGAAATAGTGTTCAAGACTCTTGATATTAATATTTTCTTCTCTTTTACTTTCATTTTCATAAAATGTGCCATAGTTGTATGTCTGGCTTATGAGAACTTTATAGTATTTGAATGAACATTAAGACTTTCCTATTCTACTATTAAACTTTTTTTCCCAAGCAGTGATTTTTTAGCTTCCTTAGGAGTGAAAAGAGTAAAATTTCTCACCAACCCCCCACTTCCCACCCTTTAACTTTCACTGTAAGTATTCAACATTTACATTAACACTTTTCTTTCAGGATAGATTTAGGTTGCACTTAAAACTTAATCCCCAGTACAGACACACACGCACCCCCCCCCCACATAAGCATTTCACAAAATTGACTCTTTTAAAACTGAAAGAACTTTTCTTTAGTTACTTCTTTTCTATTCTATGAGATATTAGAAAATGATAATTACAGTGCAAAAATTAAACACTCAAATAAGATATGACCATACTGTGACTGAAATAGTACCTGATACCTAATATCCAATCAGAATGTGATTTTCTTAAACTTGCAATACCTTCTCATTCTAAGCATTGTGTTAAATCACATTTCATGATTCAGAGAAACTATAATTAAACTTATCTAATCACTTTGATGATGTTTGTTTAGTTTTAGAAGCTTAACCCCAAAAGACAAATTTACATTTTAGATATTGGTTCTGTTATATGTGATCCAGGGTTTATGGAATAAAGCACTTATGTGCAAAAACTTTGTAAGTGGCACACATTAAAAAAGATAGAAACCTAGTAAAAATGGTAGCACTGTTTTACATACATTAAATGGTTAGAAAATATGTAGATAGTACAGTAAATATGGTACTTTACCTTGAAACAAACTTGAAGTTTGCATGTGGGTGTTAGAAGGGTTGTGGATAAAAAAGCTTTTGCACAGCAAAGGAACAGTTGACAAAATTAGAAGACAACCAAGAGAATGGGAGAAGGTATTTGCAAATGACACTATAGATAAAGGGCTAGTATCCAAGATTTATAAAGAACTTAATCAAACTCAATACCCAAAGAACAAATAATCCAATCAAGAAATGGGCAGAAGACATGAACAGACATTTCTCCAAAGAAGACCTCCAAATGGCCAACAGACATGAAAAAATGCTCCATATCACTCAGCATCAGGGAAATAAAAATCAAAACCACAATGAGATACCACCTCACACCAGTCAGAATGGCTAAAATGAACAAGTCAGGAAATGACAGTTGTTGGCGAGGATGTGGAGAAAGGGGAACCCTCTTAGCCCGCTGGTGCTAATGCAAGCTGGTGCAGCCACTCTGGACAACAGTATGGAGGTTCCTCAAAAAGTTGAAAATAGAGCTACCCTATGACCCAGCAATTGCACTACAGGGTATTTACCCCAAAGATACAAATGTAGTGATCCGAAGGGCACCTGCACCCCAATGTTTATAGCAGCAATGTTCACGATAGCCAAACTATGGAAAGAGCCCAGATGTCCATTGACAGATGAATGGATAAAGAAGATGTGTGTGTGTGTGTGTGTGTGTGTGTGTGTGTGTGTGTGTGTGTATATATATATATATATATACATCTACGCACATATAGTGGAATATTACACAGCTATCAAAAAATGAAATCTTGCCATTTACAATGATGTGGATGGAACTAGAGGGTATTTTGCTAAGTGAAATAAGTCAGTCAGAGAAATATATAACCTTACTGATGTGTGGAATTTAAGAAACAAAACAAAGGATCATAGGGGAAGAGAGGAAAAAATAAAACAAGACAAAACTGTAAGAGACTCTTAGGAAACAAACTGAGGATTGCTGGAGGGGAGGTGGATGAAGGGATGGGGTAACTGGGTGATGGACATTAAGGAGGAAATGTGATGTAATGAGCACTAGGTGTTATATAAGACTGATGAATCACAGGCCTGTACCTCTGAAGCCAATACTACATTATATGTTAATTGAATTTGAATAAAAAAATGTTAAAAAAGTGTTGCAGCTTGTGACTTATTGTGAAATGGTGGGAGGAAGATTATCTGAAATTAAATGGGAGGTTCTAATACCAGATGTGGATGGGTGTGGTTCATAACCCAGACCAGTGAACTAAGGTAGCTGGCAGATGTGGGAGGCGGGTGTGTGTTTTGTGTATTCCTGCACAATTGGATCAGTTGAATGTAGTTTTCTTCATTATCTAGTGTTGCTCACGTGAAATGGTGCATAAGGAAACATTAAATATGCATTGTCCTCAAATTGTCCCTACTGTATCTAATGCATCAGAACAAATTCCTGTTTTCCAAACAATAGCAGAACTGATTGTACTCTTTGTGAAGACTTGAAATAGAAGAAAAATGACTCATTGGAGTGAGAACTATTTAATGTTTAAGACATGGTATAAAACATTGCACATAAGCTGTCCTAGACTTTATTAGCTTTCTTTGTGGTATGTGTTTTTGCTGCTACCATCATCAGGAGAGTTAAATTCATTTATTTCATGTAGCTTTAAGTTGTACTGTGGGCTTGATATATATAATGTAAGTGAAGCAGTTATGGTTCTTAGTTTCTCTTGAGTTCATGCTTTCTAAAACTTTCTGCAGAAAGCTATAGGGAAAAATTGATTACAGACATTCTTTGAATTTTAGTTATATATATGCAAATGGAACACAGGACTCAAATAATAAAGGGAAGGTGAATTTGTCACTTTGGTCAGTTAGAATTAGCTTCATCAATGCTACAATTTCGGAAGACTAAAATAGGAGTTCTTAAGTGTATTTGCAGGTTAGAAAAATACAAATATTTCTTATTCAGTGCATTTGGTCAAAATAAAAGTACCATAAAAATAACACTTGTTTTTTTCCTCCAAATTTATACCTAAGTTTTCTGAGATCAATAGATCAGCACCAATATGGTGTCTTTTTTTTTTTTTTTAAGATTTTATTTATTTATTGGAGAGAGAGACAGCCTGCAAGAGAGGGAACACAAGCAGGGGGAGTGGGAGAGGAAGAAGCAGGCTCCCAGTGGAGGAGCCTGATGTGGGGCTCGATCCCAGGCTCTGGGATCACGCCCTGAACTGAAGGCAGATGCTTAACGACTGAGCCACCCAGGCACCCCCAATATGGTGTCTTAAGCCAGAAACCCAAGAGTCCTTCTGGATCCCCATCTCTCTGTCATCCCCACCCTTATGTCCATTCCAAGTATGCCAGTGTTACCTCTCAAATACATCCAGAATCTGCCCATCCCCACTGTGACCATTGCCTGTCATCTGACTGCAATTACCTCTTAGCATTCCCTTCTCTTTCTCCTCTATGGTCCATTGTCTTCCTGGTTGCCAAGGGATTGTTTAGAATTATAGATCAGTTCACATACTTCCTCTAACCTTCCAAAGGCTTCTCATCTTATTTAGGATGAAATCTAAGTTTCACCAGGGTCTATAAGGCTCTATATAATCTTCCTCTTGACTGTGTCTCTGATATTATCTCCCATTCTTTGATTTGACACACTCCAGCCACACTGGCCTTCTTTCTGCTCCTCTACACGAGCTCTTCCCTTTGCTGCAATGTGTACAACCTAGTCTTTGCGGAACAGTCTTCTTACTCAGATCTCAGCTTTCATCTTGCTTCTGATGTGTCACTTTCCCACCATGATCCTGCCTCTATACCCACCTATTAAACCATCCCATTTTATATTCTGCATAGCTCTATTACCTTTTGATATTATTTTGATCATTTAATATTTTGTGTGTTTATAATCTCTTTTCCTCTAGAAAGAGCCTTTCTGTTGTTTAGCACCATCTCTCTCTCTCTCTTTTTTTTTAAAGATTTTATTTATTCGACAGAGATAGAGACAGCCAGCGAGAGAGGGAACACAAGCAGGGGGAGTGGGAGAGGAAGAAGCAGGCTCATAGCGGAGGAGCCTGATGTGGGGCTCGATCCCATAACGCCGGGATCACGCCCTGAGCCGAAGGCAGACGCTTAACCGCTGTGCCACCCAGGCGCCCCTAGCACCATATCTCTGATACATCTTCTAGTGCATGAACAATTAGGTGCTCAATATTATAGTTGTGAAATGAATTAAGCTTGAAAAAAAGTAGAGGGGAAACAAACTTTTTTTTTCCTAGAAAATAGAATTTTGTGTTTTATAAAATAAATGCTTTCAGACTTTTAAAAATAGTATTGAACCTATGTGGTTCTTTCAACCCAGTTAATAAGAAATAATGGTGATAAGCATTTAGCAATGACTTACTATATCCAAGGCATTTTCCTAAAATCTTCTGATATATGAACTCATTTAATTCTTATAACACGCATTTGAGGCAGGTACCATTATTCCAAATTTAAAAGATTAGATAATTGAGTTCCCTGGGTAGTGTAAAAGTTAGTAGGTAATAGAACTGGTATTTGAACTTAGGCAGCTTCATTAGAAAGTTAGTTGGTTTAGCCACTGTGCTGTCCACAGAAGGGGCATCTAATTATGCAGTTTGCTTTCTTACTATGTACGTTACTGCTTAGCACCTAGTACATCCCAGAACCTCTGGGGTTTTTGTTGTTGTTGTTTGTTTATTTTGTTTGTTTGTTTTTTACTTAAAAGTATAAGAAGGATAAAATTAGGTAACTACAAGAACTATGACACACAAAGATCCAAAATGAAAAAATGCATTTGCTGGACTGTTGAAAGAACCTTAAATATGAAGCAGTATGTTGATCAGCACCATATGGACTTTTTGGTAAATAGCCACTCAAGCTTACTCTGGACCAGGCATCAACTCTTTTCTTACTGGCTTATAGCTTTTAAAAAAGATACCAGGAAAGTGGCTTGAAATTTATTTTAGAGTTCATGATACCAGCCTTAGCCTAGCCTAAGGGTGCAGAAACAAAAGAGCCTGTGATTTTCGCAAAGTACAGTGGAGAGGAAAGTACTAGGTAGAAATACATTCACAAATAATGAAGGATTACCAAAACCTGTGAGGGAAGCAGTGACATCAACATGTAGCTTGCATCTATTGGCATGCTGCTGGGATCTACTGAGTTGAAGTGAAAGCGTGGTGCAAAGAATCAGGAGATGAAGTCCTTGTCTTTCCCTGGTAACTTACTGTAAGCCCATTGTGCTTTTGAATCTTAGTTACTGTATATGTAAATGGTGAAACTGTGTTACACTCAACAGCTTTTGTGTGTGGAAGCAGAACACTGGACTGCATATCCTTTTAGAGAATATTTTAACTTTCATGTACATGATGATATTTGGTGGCTCAGAAGAACAGGAATGGAACGATGGCTATGAGATTAATGAAGACAGAATTGCTAAAGGATGGACACTAACATGTTAAGATCAGAAAGCTTTGAGATGGTGAGTTAGTCCTTACTGTCAAACACAATTTATGTATAAAAACAATAGAAGAAACCCACTAACACCTTCTGGGGCTGCAGAATTATGGGACTGCCTACCAGGTATTTTGTATCATTCTTTTCATTTTAAAATTTGAAATTGCAAAAACGCCAATAAAATGTGTTTTAGTATATCTTCATTTCCTGCTTTTCTTTCAGTGTTAAACTTAAGAAATTAAATTCAGCATAAGGAAATCAAATATTGAAAATTTTGCCATTACACAGATTTATAGCATCAAATGAATGAACGACATACTCCATTGAATGAGGATATGGAACTAAATCTCTCTTAATAGAGTGGAAGAAAATATTTAAAATTTTCCCTGTTGGTTGGCGAGGTAGGATTTTGTGAGTCCTAAAATGTGGAGGAGAGAGAGAGAAGAAGAGGCAGCCTGGCAGAAGATTAATGTTTGGGGGGCAGGGGAAAGTAATCAACTAAAATTAAACTTCGGCATGTGATTAAGCAAATTCTAAGGACAGTAATTCTCAAATGCAGTTTAAAATTATTTCCTGATCCACGCTTTTCTGTGATCCTTTTCTATTTTACCTAAAATTTTTAATAAAATTTACACGTCCTATTTTGTAATCCTAATTTATTTTAATCCTATTTTGAGGAGTAAGAGAGGAGACAGAAGACAGGATAGCAGCTGCAGGAAATGAGAAGGTAGGGTAAGTGAAAGGTGATGAAGAGACTCCATCTAACCATGAGAAAATGTGAAATATTCTGGGAGAGTTTTGGGCTTCCTCCGGGACATAAGATGAGGACTAATCCTTTTAATTTAATTATGAAAGCAGTGAGTTCCCCAAAGACTAAAAGACTTTAGAATATCCAGGCAATAGACACTTTGGATCATATATGTAAATACTTATATTACAGAATTTGGGAAAACTTCAATGAAAAGCATTATGTATCCACTAAAGAGAAGTGAGTATAAGGAGGTATATGAGAGGATGTATTTTCTCTGCATGCATTCATCCTACTTTTGGCAATAGTCATTTGGGGGACCTACTCCTTCCCTTATTTTGTCCATATGGTTTGGTAGAGCATCTTTGATTTCTCCAAGTGTACTGTGTGATTTGGACTTGAGCCAATCAATAATTTACCCTGGCCACAGCAATTGTTTAGAAATATAGGCATTGACCCAGACTGGCAATGAGATGCAAGAAGTTTTCTGCAATTTCCAGGAAACCTATATTTGGACTTTCCTCCTAGACTTAAATCCTTTTTCATGGGCTTTATATGTCAGATCCAGTTAGCAAAATAGTAACAGAAATAAGACCCTACTGCTATGTAGATTCTAAAGAAGCTTCTTGAGTGGTAGTTGCAACCAAGAAGAGTGATAGCAATGCAACAAGTGATGGTAACACAGGAAGAGGAGAACTTGAGTGAGGGAAGGGAGTACAGAATGGAGAAACTCAGAGAATTTATATACCAGGTGCTATGTTTAGGCTACATGTACTATTTTAATCCTTAAAGTTATTATTATTATTATTATTATTATTATTATTATTATATTTTCAATCTGAATATGTCTGGGCAACATACCTCTTCTTTTTTTTTTTTTAATTTTATTATGTTAGTCACCATACAGTACGTCATTAGTTTTTGAGGTAGTGTTCTATGATTCATTGTTTGTATAGAACACCCAGTGTTCCATGCAATACGTGTCCTCCTTAATACCCATCATTGGGCTAACCCATCCCCCCAACTGCCTCCCCTCTGAAACCCTCAGTTTGTTTCCCATAGTCCATGGTCTCTCATAGTTCGTCCCCCCCCCCCATTTTTCCGTTCCTTCTCCTAATGTCCTCCATGCTATTCCTTATGTTCCACATTGAGTGAAACCATATGATAATTGTCTTTCTCTGCTTGACTTATTTCACTTAGCAAAATCCCCTCCAGTTCCATCCATGTTGATGCAAATGGTAGGTATTCATCCTTTTTGATTGCTGAGTAATATTCCATTGTATATATGGACCACATCTTTATCCATTCATCTGTTGAAGGGCATCTCAGCTCCTTCCACAGTTTGGCTATTGCGGACATTGCTGCTATGAACATTGGGGTGCATTCGCCCCTTCTTTTCTCTACATCTGTATCTTTGGGGTAAATACCCATAGTGCAGTTGCTGGGTCATAGGTTAGCTCTATTTTTAACTTTTTGGGGAACCTCCATACTGTTTTCCAAAGTGGCTGTACCAACTTGCATTCCCACCAACAGTGTAAGAGGGTTCCCCTTTCTCCACACCCTCTCCAACATTTGTTGTTTCCTGCCTTGTCAATTTTTGCCATTCTGACTGGTGTAAGGTGGTATCTTAATTGGTTTTCATTTGAATTTCCCTGATGGCTAATGATATTGAACATTTTTTCGTGTGTCTGTTAGCCCTTCATATGTCTTCTTTGGAGAAGTGTCTGTTCATATCTTCTGCCCAATTTTTGACTTGATTATTTGTTTTTTGGGTGTTGAGTTTGAGAAGTTCTTTGTAGATCTTGGATACCAGCCCTTTATCTGTAGTGTCATTTGCAAATATCTTGTCCCATTCCGTGGGTTGCCTCTTTGTTTTGTTGACTGTTTCCTTTGCTGTGCAGGAGCTTTTTATCTTGATGAAGTCCCAAAAGCTCATTTTTGCTTTTGTTTCCCTTGCCTTTGGAGACGTGTCTTAAAATAAGTTGCTGTGGCCGATGTTGAAGAGGTTACTGCCTATGTTCTCCTCTAGGATTTTGATGGATTCCTGTCTCACATCGAGGTCTTTCATCCATTTAGAGTTTATCTTTGTGTATGGTGTAAGAGAATGGTTGAGTTTCAGTCTTCTGTGTATAGCTGTTCAATTTTCCCAGCACCATTTATTGAAGAGACTTCTTTCCACTGGATGTTTTTTCCTGCTTTGTCAAAGATTAGTTGACCATAGAGTTGAGGGTCCATATCTGGGGCTCTCTATTCTGTTCCATTGGTCTATGTGTCTGTTTTTGTGCCAGTACCATGCTGTCTTTGTGATCACAGCTTTGTAATATAGCTTGAAATCAGGCAACGTGATGCCCCCAACTTTGTTTTTCTTTTTCAACATTTCCTTGGTGATTCCAGGTCTTTTCTGGTCCTCTACAAATTTTAAGATTGTTTATTCCAGTTCTTTGAAAAATGCCATTGGTATTTCGATAGGGATGGTGTTGAAAGTAGATTGCTCTGGGCAGCATAGACATTTTAACAAAGTTTATTCTTCTGATCCATGAGCATGGAATGTTTTTCCATCTTTCTGTGTCGTCTCAATTTCTTTCCTAAGTGTTCTGTAGTTTCCAGAGTATAGATCCACAATTATTATTTCCTTTTGGCAGATAAGGTACTTAAGTCTTAGGCTGAGTAATGGCCCAAGGAAGAAGTAAGACTTTAGTGCTCTAATATTGCATACCATTCCAGGCTCTAATCTTAACTGTCTCTGAAATTGTAGAGATAAGAAAAGGAGGAATGTGGGGGCTTCTGGGCTACAGGTTTTTCACTGATGGGCTCAGAGAAAGATAATTATATTCCTTTTTTCTATGGAAGTCTCCATAGTATCCCTATCCCTCCACGTCTGTCTCCCTGCAGGAGTTACATTTTATTTAGCTTTTTAATTGCTGATATGGAAGCCTTATATTTCCCTTTACAGTCTAGGAAATGAGGTTTTCTCAGTTGTGAAAGAGTTTCTAAGACATAAAGCTTAGCTAGTTTTCTTTACGTATTCTCATTGGCTCTTAATCCATTTCAATGTAACTTACTGTCTAACAGAGGAGTTTATAAAATATCTGAGTTACTGAAAGTTCTGAATTATCAGTGTGTGAGTTAACGAAGTTTATCTATGGTAGAAGAGCTATTTTAAATCTGGAGAAATGGTGAAAACATTAATATTGTTGGGATGTGCATTTTTTTGCTAGAAAATGTAAGCATTGTTTTTCTAAATGGACAAAGTGAACTTCTGAATATAATGAAGACAGTGGAGGTAGTGGAGGTTGGTGCCCACTGGTTAACACTGTGTAGGTGCATACTTTTGTTTCTGTATTTAAAAAATAGCCATGAAAAGGTGGTTTCTAGAAAAAGATGTGGATCCTGATGCTTGTGTAAAGACTGATTTCTAGTTATAGGAAAGAAAAAAGAAGCCATTTTCAACATGTGGAATTAATGTCAGGAAAGCCTTTTATTGTCTAAAAGGGCAATTATGCACTTGAGAGCTTATACCTTTCCGTTTCCTCTAATACAATCAACAGCAAAGATGTAAAGCAGAATTTATATAAGACATTTCTTCCATAGCTCCATTTTCTGGGTGTTATTCAATTTCTTTAATCCAGAAACCATCCTAGTGCTCATTATTTATTCTGAATCAGAATTAGCTGAACCGAATGGCTTATTAATGATTAAGATTGAAAGCAACTGTTTAAATTCAGTTTTTCCTAGAAGAGAGAGGGTACTTTCCGAAGAGCAGGCTTAACTGATGGCAGGGGGTGGGGGGTGGGCAGGGAAGAGAAAGCTGAAGTCAATGCACTTCTCTTGGGAAAACCGAATTAAAAAAAGTATCTCCAAAATACATTGTCATGCTTTTATTTTAAATCCTCAAGGACAGTTTAAGGAAGAATCATTTGAGTTCCATCCAAGTGAGAATGTTGAGTCACAATATTGTAATTTTAGATTCGGAATGGTTTCAGATACATGGAAGAATCTCTATTATTTTCAGAGGGCTTGGACCCGCTATTTTCATTAGCTGGCATCCAATATAAGAGACAGCCAGGGCAATTCTCTCTGAAAGAAATCCAGAAACTAGCTGAGGAACTCCTACACATTGGTCAAACAAGAACATTCCCACATCAAAATGGGTTGGAAAGTCTGAGACACACTCTTTCTGTTCTCTACCCAAAGAATAGTGACGTACGATCAGGAGGGAACTCCTAACTCCCTGCTTCTCCTTGAGGAGTGAAGGATTTGGACCCTCATCTAGTGCCCCACTTATAGTACTTCCACTTGAAGGGTATACTCTCCAAACTCCTAGCTCTGAAAGCCAACAGGGTTTGTGTCCCTGAGACCCACAAGACTATAGAAAATAATAAAACAGTTTTTGATGAGCTTTAGAGAGCTCACAGTGGCTGTCTCCCTAAGGCTCAGTGCAGAGGGAACAGGTAAAACATGCTCATCTTCCAGTCTTTCCCTGAAAAGGATATATTTACATTAAAAGCTGCTGTCGGGGGGGGGGGGAGGTCAGGCTTCTGATTTAGTACACATATAGTGGCTAATTGTCATCCTCCCTGGGGGCTGGGGAAGCCAACAGGTGCCTCCAGTGCCTTCTCCCTCTAATCCACTCCAAATCACTGCTAAAAGCTTGTACACAGCTTTAGTGGCTGCTGCCTGAGGGATAGGTCCCCAGATCACCTGGCTCTGATATCCAATGAGGCTTACATTCACACATCCCATAGGACTGTAGCAAACAAAGAAATAGTTCTTTTTTTTTTTTTTAAGATTTATTTATTTTATTTATTTAACAGAGACAGCCAGCGAGAGAGGGAACACAAGCAGGGGGAGTGGGAGAGGAAGAAGCAGGCTCCCAGCGGAGGAGCCCGATGTGGGGCTCGATCCCAGAATGCCGGGATCACGCCCTGAGCCAAAGGCAGACGCTTAACGACTGCACCACCCAGGCGCCCCAACAAAGAATTAGTTTTTAACCAGCCATCCTTCCAGGGCTCAGCACAGAGTGAGCTGGCAAAAAAAAAAAAGTCTTCCACTGAAAAGGATCTGTTTGCATACTTTAAAAGTTGCTCCCTGAGGGTCAGGCTTCTAATTTAGCATGCATCTAGAGGCTGACTGAGATTATCCCTGGTGACCAGGGAAGGCTGTGGACACTTTCCCTGCCTCCTTCTACCCTTCTCCAAGTCACCTGGAAGACATTTGTACACATACCTGGTGTACCAACTTTTGTGGCTCCTAACCAAGGCACAGACCCCTGGATTGCATGGCACTGATAGCCAACAGGGCTTGCATTCATGAATTCCACAAGTCTGTAGCAGATCTTAATGGCCATGAGGTGTACCCCCCCCCCTTCCCACCAGAACTGTACACCTAGGCCATGTGCAGAGCAACAGGCAAAAATGCCCACCTCTGAGTTTCTTGCTGGAAGGGGCCCAACTACATTACTTTTCCAGCTGCTATGTGAGATTCCAGCTTCCATTTAACTGCATCTAGGTGCCAACTGTGATCTTCCATTATAGAACACTGATGGGTCTTTGCACACCCTCAACTGCTAGGGGGCACCAGAACAAAGAAGGCACTTAGATAATTACAGAAGTGTGAAAGACAACGAGGAGCTTGGGCTGGGCTGATTAATACATTTTGTCTCTTACACAAGACCTCTCAAGACTGGTGAGGTGGCTGTTTTATCCAATGCATGGAAAACCACACAGAGAGTGATGGAAAGTGAAGAAACAGGAATATTTTCCAAATAAAAGAACATGATAAAAAAATTCACATTTTAATGAGATATGGAGATAAGTGATTTATCTGATAGTTGAAAATAATGGTTGTAAAGGTGCTCACCAAGATCAGGAGAGCAATGTATGAACAGAGTGAGGATTTCAACAAAGCAATAGAAAATATATAAAAGTACCAAACATGAATCACGGAGCTGAAGAATACAATAACTGAACTGAAAAATTCAGTATAGAGGCTCAACAGTAGACTGGCTGAAGTAGAACAAAGGGTCAAGAAACTTGAAGACAGGGCAGTGGAATTCAATCAGGGGAGCAAAATGAAAAAGGGACAAGATAGCGTAAGTGATTCATGGGACACCAGCAAGCCAACCAGTATACATATTATAGGCATCCCAGGTGGAGGAGAGAGCAAGAGAAGGGAACAGAAAGCTTATTTGAAAAAATAGTGTATGAAAATTTCTTGAATCTGAGGAAAGAAGCAGACATCCAGATGCAAGAAGCCCAGAGAATGCCAAACAAGAGGAATCCAGAGAGACTCACAGTGAGCTACATTATAGTTAAATTGTCAAACATTAAAGACAAGAAGAGAGTCTTAAAAGAAACAGAAGGAAAACAAAGTGTTTCTTATAAGGCAACCCCTGATAAGACACTGGGCAGGTTTTTTTAGTAGAAACATTGCCAGCCAGAAGTTAGTGGCATTGATATATTCAAATGCTAAAAGGAAAAAACCACCAACCAACAATACTCTACCTGGTAAGGTCATCCTTCCAGAATTAAAGGAGAGAGAAGTAGTTTTCCAGACAAGCAAAATCTGAGGGAGTTGTCACCACTAGACTGGCTTTACAAGAAATGTTAAAAGGAATTCTTCAACCTAAAACAACAAGATACTAATTAATAACAGGAAGACATCCAAGTGTAAAATTCACTGTTAAAGGCAAATATATAGTTAGAATAATGTTGTAATGGTGGTGGGTAACTTACTTATATATAACTTATATATAACATATATATATATATATATATATATATATATATATATATATATATAACATATACTTATAAAGACAAAAATAGTAAAAATATCTACAATAATTTGTTAGTGTATACATGGTGTAAAAAGTAAATGAGACATCAAACACATAAATGGGAGAGGAGGGTACTCTAAATTTAGACCTTTTGTGTATGTTGGAAGTTTTTATGAGCTTAAAATAGACTGTTATATCTTTATGTAAGACAAAAACTTATAGTAAATATACAAAAGATAAAGAAATCTAAAAGTACCACTGCAGAAGATCATGAAATCACAAAGAGAACAAGAGAGGAAGAAAGGAACAAAGGAATTATAAAACAACCAGAAAACAATTCAGAGAATGGCAATAAGTCCATACCTATTAATAATTATTTTAAATGTAAATGGACTGTTCTCCAAAAAAAAAACATAGCATGGCCAAATAGATTAAAAAAAAAAAAAATCAAGCCCCAAGTATATGCTGCCATTGAGAGATTCATTTCAGCTTTAAGGACACATGAAGACTTGAAGGAATGGAAAAGGAGTTTCCATGCAAATGGAAGCCAAAAGAAAGCAGAAGTAGTTATACTTACATCAGACAAAATAGACTTTAAGACAAAGACTGTAACAAGAGACAAAGAAGGTAAGTATACAATAATAAAAGGGTCAAGGGCATATAACATTTGTAAATATTAATGCATTCAACATAGGAGCATCTAAATCTATAAAGCAAAATCAACAGAACTCAAGGGAGAAATAGAAATACAATATTAGGGGAATTCAGTACCCTACTTTCAACAATGGATAGATCATCCGGGCAGAATATTAATAAGGAAACATTGGACATAAATTACATGTTAGACCAGATTGACTTAACAGACATTTATAGAACTTTTTATCCCACAGCAACAGAACACAGTCTTCTCAAACACACATGGTATATTCTCCAGGGTAGATCATATGTTGGAACACAAAACAGTCCTAATAAATTTAAGAAAATTGAAATAATATCAAGCATCTTTTCAAACAATAGTATGAAACTAGAAATCAATTATAAGGAAAAAACCTGGAAAATTCACAAATATGTGGAGATTAAAAGTCATATTAGTGAATAGCCACTGGGTCAAAGTAGAAATTAAAAAAAAAATTAAATACCTTAAGACAAATGAAAATGGCAGTACAACATACCAAAGCTTTTGTGATGCAGCAAAACAATTCTAAAAAGAAAGTTCATAGTGATAAATGCCTACCTTTAGAAGCAAGAAAAATAAAGAACAAATTAAGCCCAAATTTAGTAGAAGGAAGAATATAACAAAGATCAAAGCAGAAAAAAAGAGAGAGAGTCTTAAAAGACAATAGAAAATATCAGTGAAACAGCTGCTTTTTTGAAAGAAACAGATCTTCAGTTAGACTCACCAACAAAAATGAGAGGACTCAAAATCAGTAATGAAAGAGAAGATGTTATAACTGATACTGCAGAAATACAGAAGATGTTAAGAGACTACTATGGATAGTTGTATACCAACAAATTAGACATTCTGAAAGAAAGGGACAAATTTCCAGAAACAACCTACCAACACTGAATAATAAAGAAATAGAAAGTCTGAACAGACTGATGATTAGTAAAGAGACTGAATCAGTAATTAAAAACCTCCCAACAAAAGTTCAGGACAGACGGTTTCATGGGTGAATTCTACCAAACATTTAAAGAAGAATTAATACCAATACTTCTGAAACTCTTCCAAAGAAATAGAAGAGGAGGACATGCTTCCAAATTCATTTTACAAGGCCAGCATTAGCCCGATACCAAAAGCAGACAAGGACATCGTAAGAAAGGAAAAAGAAAATTAAAGGCCAATATCCCCAATGAATATAGATGCTAAGATCATCAGCAGAATATCAGCAAACCAGTTTCAGACATACATTAAAAGGATCTTCTACCATGATCAAGTGGGATTTATTCCAGAAATACAAGAGTGATTCAGTATCTGCAAATCAATCAATATGATATACCACATTAATAAATGGAGGATGAAAATCATATGATCATCTCATTGGATGCAGAAAAAGCATTTGACAAGATTCAACATCCTTTCATGATAAAAACTTTCAAATTGTATATAGAGGGAACACACCCCATCATAATAAAGGTCATATATAAGTCCACGGCTAATATCATACTCAGTGGTGAAATGCTGAAAACTTTCCCTCTAAGATCAAGAACAGGACAAGGATGCTCACTCTTGCTGCTTTTATTTGAGGGAGTACTGAAAGTCCTAGCCAGAGCAATTAGGTAAGAAAAAGAAATGAAAGATATCCAAATCAGAAGGAAAGAAGTAAAATTATCTTTATTTATGAATGCCATGATGTTATGTCTTAAAAAAAATCCTATATTGCACTCTAAAAACTGTAACACTGATGAAAGAAATTAAAGATAGAAATAGATGAAAGATATTCCATGCTAATGGATTGCAATAATTAATATTGTTAAAATGTCCATATTAAGTAAGCAACCTACAGATTCAGTGCAATCCTTGTCAAAGTTCCAGTGGCATTTTTCACAGAAAAAAATAATCCTAAAATTTTCATGGAACCACAAAAGAATCCACATAGCCAAAGAGATCTTGAGAAAGAAGAGTAAATCTAGAAGCATCATACTTTCTGATTTCAAACTATAATACAAAGCTATAGTAATCAAAATAGTATGGTATTAAATAGAGACCAATGGAGCAGAATAGAGAGGCTAAAAATAAGCATGCATGCATATATGTTGAATCAATTTACAAAAAAGGACAAGAATATGAAATAGGAGAAGGTAATCTGTTCAATAAATGGTGTTGGGGAAACTGGACAGCCACTTGCAAAAGGATGAAACCTGCATTATCTTACACCACACACAAAAATCAGCTCATTATGGATTAAAGACTTGAACATAAGACCTAAAACCATAGAGCTTCCAGAAGAAAACATAGGGGGTAAGCTCCATGACATCAGTCTTGGGAATCTTTTTTTGGATCTGACACCAAAAGAAAAAAAAAAAAGTGGGACTACACCAAACTAAGAAGCTTTAGCAAGGTAGAGGAAATAACAAAATGAAAGGGCAACCGGTTGAATGGGAGGAAATATTTGCAAATCATGTATCAGATAAGTAGTTAATATCCAAAACATATAAAGAACTCATACAACTCAATAGCAAAAAACCCAACAATCTGATTAATAAATGGACAGATGATCTGAATAGACATTTTTCCAAACTAGACATACAGATAGTCAACAAGTACATGAAAAGATGCTCAACATCAATAGTGATCAGGGAAATGCAAATTGTAACCACAATGAGACATCATCTCACACTTGTTAGAATGGCCACTGTCAAAAAGACAGGAAATAACAAGTGTTGGTGAGGGTATGTGGAAAAGAGAACCCACTGTTGGTGGGAATATAATTGGTGCAGCCACTATGGAAAACAGTGTGGAGTTTCCTTAAGTTAAAAATAGAATTAGTTGTATGTCAACTATACTTTGGTAATAATAAAAAATAGAACTAGCATATGACCCAGCAATCCCATTTCTGGGTATGTTGAAAGGAAATGAAAACAGAATCTTAAAGTGATATCTGCACCTTGCATTCCCATATTCATTGCAGCATTATTCACAATAGCTAAGAGATGAAAACAATCTGTCAATTGGTGAATGGATAAGAAAGATTTATGTGTATATATATATATATATGTATATATAGAGAGATATATATGTATATAGATCATATATCTATACATTTACATATAGATGCATATAGTTGTATATAGATCATATATATCTAGATACACACCTGTATGTATCTGTCTATATATAGTGTGTGTATGTATTATAATATTTTTCAGCCATGAGAAAGGACATCCTGCTGTTTGCAACAGCATGGATGGGTCTGGAGGCATTATGCAAATTGAAGTAAGTCAGAAAGAGAAAGATAAATACTGTATGATACCACTTGCGTGTGGAATCTAAAAATGCTAAAAACAGACTGGAATGGTCGTTACTAGGGGTTGGGTAATTGGGGTAAAGGGGAAATATTTGTCCAAGAGTATAAACTTAGAGCTATAAGATGAGTAAGTTCTGAGGATCTAATGTACAGCATAGTACTTAGAGTTAACAGTACTGTATTATATACTTGAAAGGTGATGAGAGTAGATCTTAAATATTCTCACCACCAAAAAAGAAATGGTAATTTTTTGATGTGATGCAGGTGTTAGCTAACATTATGGTGGTATTAATGGTGGTAATCATTTTGCATTAAATAAATGTATCAAATCAACCTTTAACTTACACAATATGTCAATTATATCTCAGTAAAGCTGAAAACAAATCAAAACAACAAAAATGAGAGACTGCCAGTGTCCCGGGTTTTGCTAAAGCAACTGGTGCCACCCATTAAAACTCCTTGTCAATCACAGGATTCACTTAATGTATTTTTTTTTCTTTAAAAAATTTATACGGTACCTGAATGCATTTTTGTTATTGTTGTTAACATTAAAAGATGTAAAGAGTTCCCCTTCAATCACCATCTTTTTCTAATCTAACTCCCCCTTCTCAGAGATAACCGTTTTTAACAGTTTGCTGTATATCCTTTTAAACTCTGTCCTAAAACATTTATGTATGTGTTCTATGTACTACATGGACATCATACAGTTTTTTTTTTTTAAAGAGGCTCATAATGTATTTAGTGTATAGGCTCATAATGTATGATTCTGCAACTTCTGTTATAACAACAGTATGAATCTTAGATATATTTTTATATCATTACCTATAGATTATCTCATTTTTAACTTTTGCAGAGGATTCCATCATACTGGTGTTTCATGGTCATTTGTTTCTTTCTGATATGAGGTTGTTTATAACTGTAATGTTGCCCTGAACATCTTTTGTATACTTGGATTTAGTAGTATTTCTGTAAAATGGATAACTAGACAAAATTTTTAAATCAAGTGTGTATATATATATACATATATACACACACACATATATATATATATATACTCTTTTAAGTCAGAGTATATGTGTGTATACTCTTTGTATATATTTTAATAGAAACGTCCAAATTACACTCTAAAACTCAGTACCAAATTACATTCCCACTAAAAGTGTGTGTGTTTTTCTAGACTTGTATGACACTGGATATTAACCATTTTTAAACTTTTTCCAATCCAATGAGAGTTAAAAAAAATCAATGTTGTTTTAGTTTGCAAAATTTCTCTAATGTTACAGCAGTAAGGTGTACTATTTTTCATATGCATTATTTGTGATTCTTCCTTTCTAAATTGCCTGTTCAGATTCTTATTTTTTTTCTTCTTTCTTTTCTTAATGATTATTAGAGCTTTATATATATTTTGTATTTAAGCCTTTATCAGTTAGCAAACCCTTTCTCCTGTTCTGTTGCTTTTTTATTTAACTTTGTTTATAGTGTCCTTTGAAGTGCAAAAATGTGTTAACATGTATTTAATCAAATTTAGCATTATTTCCTGTAATGGCTTTGGAATTTTTTTATTCCCTAAGAATGCATTCTTCTCCTGAATGTTGGCTGAGAGGTTGAGAGGTTGGAATTTGGTGTCATGATGCCTGGGATCAAATCCTAGCTATATCTTTTTCTGGCTTTGTGACCTTGAGCAAGACACCTGTATGTAGGTCAGTGCCCTCTTCTCAAAATGCAGATCATAATCCTTCTCAGAGGATTGTTGTATCAATTAACTGAGGTCTTCCAAATAAAGTGCTTATCACAATGACTAGTGCTCCATAATAGATATTTTTATTATAATCTAATACTTTGTAGTTAAAAAAAATATTTTTCTCCTTAAGTCATCCTGAGTTTACCTTTGCACATAATCTAGGAGTATAATTTTACTTTATTCAAAAAGATACTGGCTAGTCAAAATATATTAATTGTATGGCTCATGTTACTCTGGTAATTTCAAGTGTCATCTCTACTACATATTTAGTACTCATGTCAACAGGAGTTTATTTCTGGACTCCCTTTGGTTTTGTTTATCTTTTTGTCTATTTTGGGATCTTTGTTACACTGCTTTAATGATTATTAGGGCAAGTATCACTCATTGTCCTTTTTCAAAGGTCACTTGGCTATTACTGTCCATTTTTTTTACCAGATAATTTTATACTAAGACTTCTGTTTTGTTTTGTTTTTGGTGGTGTTACTGTTTTAGATTTTTTTTTACGAGAGCTTTATTGAACTTATAAATTAATTTGAAATTAATTGATACTGTTGCCTAGAAATATGACATGTTCATTTGTAGGGGTTCTGTATATATTCTGCGTGTGAGTCTGCTTTTTATTGTTTACTGTAGTGAGGTAAATGATGCTCTCCCTCTCCAAAGATATCCACATCCTAATACCTGGACACTGGTGAATATATTAGTTTACATGGCATAAAGTACTTTGGAGATGTGATTAAATTAAGGATTTTGAGTTGGGGAGATCATCCTGAATTGTGAGGATAGGACCAATGTATCCACAAGGATCCTTAAGAAACAGAGTAAGGAGAGTCCATCAGAGATAGAGATGTGAAGACCGAAGAAGAGATAAGAGGAGCCATGAGATAAGGAATGTGGGCTGAAAAAGCTAAGCAACAGATTCTCCCCTAGAGCCTCCAGAGGGAACACAGCACTGCTAATTTCTTGAATTTAGCCCTCTAAGATCCATTTGGACTTACATTCAGAATAGGAAAATAATAAATTTGTGTTTTAAGACATGAAGTTTTTATTTATTACAGAAGCAACAGGAAACTAATACATTTCAGTATTACAAATTTATTGCAAAAACATTGTGATTTTTGGGTGTTATCTATTTCTTTTGTGTGGGGGAAGACTCCATGTTGTTGAGTCTATGCATAGCTTCCAAAACTTTCACTATGGCTGCTTTATTTATAATCTCATTGCGAAAGTGACTAGAGTAGCTAAGGAAGAAGGCTGACTGACAGGTTATCCTTTTCATGTGATTATTACTAACTTCTTTTTGTAGTAGAGCCTTTTAGTGAATATTTGCATGTATAAAAATATCTCATGACTTGGACTGGTTCCAAAATGTTCATGTATTTCTCAATCCTCCTTTTTATCAATCCTCCAATATTTTTAATTTCAAGTCTCTAATCATTTGACAGTGATTAGCCTGTGAAATGATGCAGATCCTAACCAGAGGCAAATTCTCCCTCCAGGCAAGGTAGACATGTATTGCTTAAAATTATGTTCATTTTGAGGCTTTTCCTTCTCTATTGTTCTTTAGGAGTCGGTCCAAATAGGGATTAATGCTCCAGCAGTCTGCCATCAAACCACACTCAAATGATTTTCTCTTGGTGACTGGTCCAAGTGAATGACTCATGAATCCACAGGCCACATGATCTACTACCATCTAACTCTCATAGGTCTTCCCAAGGCAATTAAAGAAAGTGTTACCCAGAATTCTTAAGGTTCTGTAGCATGATGTTATTCATGTAATGAAACTGATCACTGATAGGATCATGAGAATATCTACAAGTTGTATCTATAGAACAATTGATGGAACCATACCTGGAACAGTTTATTGGAATTCTAATCTGATTATATTTCATATCATGTGCCACTGTTCCCCCAACCCATCTCTATTCTGCACTTGTCAAACTGGAGAATTAAATGGGGATGTGATAAGAATGACCTAACTTGTATCATTTGTCTTTGATGTTGCCACTCTACTTTGTTATTCTCTAGGGATGCAGTATTTTTTTTTTTTTATTTACCATTTGGTAGGAGGAGCTCCAGGGATTTCTGCTAAATTCTTAGTCATACCTTTCTGTCATGGATCATATTATTTTATGGATCCACTGTGGGGATTCTTCTAGTTGTTGAGGACATATGTCACAACTAGACACTTAGCATCTGGAGAAATAGCCATAATATGGGTTTGGGATCTCACCTTGCCTATTCTCATTTTGATTTGGGTCTTTTTTTCTAACTAACCTTACCATGAGCTTCCTTCTGATCTGTGGATTTATTTGTGTTTTATATCTCCAGGAATTATTGTTGGCTCATAGCTAGTGCTAAATAATCCCCAAATATTTAGATGTTTACCTTTTATAAAAGTATAGTTATCCTCTTAAATTGCTATAACACTTTTTGGAGAACGTGAAGAGGTACTTCCGTAAGAGTTCTTGGCTTCTCCTTTATTTAAGGGTCTCTGGGTTTATGAACTCACTCAAATATGGGACTTGGGATAGAGATTATTTATGGCTTTATATGTGGTAGCTAAAGTCACCTGTCTGTCCCCGAGAACTAAGTTTATTTGGTTGTGCACATCACGTAGGTCATTCATGCATTGCCCATTTCTTATAGATTTTGTTACTCAATAATCCGTTACCTACTGGTTCAGATCCTGGACTTTGTGACTATTTTGATTGCCACACTGTCCTTGTTGTCTGATGAATGATGGATAGCAATCATGTCTATTTTGCTTCAGGCAATTAAGTACTACTAAATTGATCTCTGCCAAGCTGGATTCTGGTATACCACTGAAATCATGGAACCCATTTCTACTGCGTCTTTTTTTACTGGCAACCAGAGTACATTCGTTAGAGTCATTAGAGTCGTTATTGAGATATTAGCACTCCCTTAACTAATGGCTTTCTCAAACCCTTAACGGGTCGTTAGGGAACTTGGTTAGGGGTATGCATCAGAGGACAACATGTGATAAACTCCAAAATTTCTATTATCTCTATGTTTGAATTGTTTCCTTTATATTATATAAAGAAATATCTGCCATTTCAACTTCATTTAGGGTGGGCCACCATTGAGTTGGTATTTTAGTCAACCAAACAAGCAAACAATAACAACCACTCCTGGCTACTTCAGCTAGTACACTGAAATCAGTCTTTTGTATTTAGTTATACATTTCACTCTCTCTATATTTATATACATATAAATGTTATGCATTGATATTCATATTTAATATATTGATAATTTCAGCCCAGTCTAAACTTGTTATTTTCTGCTTAGTCCCCAGCAAATTCATTATATTATTGATATAATTTGGCAAAATCTTGCAATTGTTTTGCTGTGCAAGACTTTATTCTTCCAGGTTTCGCTTAGTATTTGGCCACTGTGTATACTTGGATTTGATTCTAGTTAAAGATTTTGAGACATTAGGAATAGTGGGGTAGCAATGAACAGAATTGACATTCCCTTGCAAAACAACTCTCCCAGACAAAAGTTAATATAGGGTCTTCAAGTAAGGCAGAAAGAGCCTCTGTAGACAGGGGGAAAGGAGCTGCTTTATCTGGCAAAGTAGGCATAGTGAGATTGGGCATATAAGGTTATTCTCATTCTTCTGAACTCTCCAGTATATCCCATTGTAACTTTTTTTTTTTTAAAGATTTTTATTTATTTATTTGACAGAGAGAGACAGCCAGCGAGAGAGGGAACACAGCAGGGGGAGTGAGAGAGGAAGAAGCAGGTTCCCAGCGGATGAGCCTGATGTGGGGCTCGATCCCAGGACTCGGGATCATGCCCTGAGCCGAAGGCAGATGCTTAACGACTGAGCCACCCAGGTGCCCCCTATTTTAACTTCTAACCTCCCACTTTTTCTTGATCTGTGCCCTTAATTTCATGTAAGAGATTAGTCAAGGCTTTGCATGTGAAATGACCTTTTAATTCAGCAATCTATTTGACCAAATTTTATGTTTGATTTTCCTCTATTTCAACTTTCAGCTGCAACAGATAAGTGATTAATACAGAGAGTCCCTAGTTTTAGTCTGTGTCTTAGGCTGTCAATGTAAAACTTCAAAATTATCACTTTATATGTTACACTGTCCAGTACTACTAGCAACCATCCTATTCTACAGTCATTGGATCCTTTAGGATGTGTGTGTGTGTGTGTATGCATGCTATTTTATGGCAGTGGGTCTTGTTCCTGCCAAAAATTTGCACAGATAGTAATTTAATAAAAATTTTACCACTTCCTGCCATCTATTTTAGTCTCATCTCTTAGTACTAGCTATTTTTCACTGTCTTCTATCCCAGTTTGTCTAGATAACCATCTTAGATTTCCCTCTACCAACCACATATTGTCCTTTACCACCCCAGATAATATCTGAGTGTAATTGCAACTATATCTGCAAACAGTTTCTATATTAATATTCTTAGGTATAAGATAGAAATTTACTCTGGCTGCTAAAATGTAATTTATTAAAGAGGTTTTAAATGACTCATATAAACACTAGGAGGGCAGGAACATTGGCTTTGGAGACATCATATTCAGGACAAACATAGGATCACTTAGCAGAACTTGTCCACTTAAAAAATTTCTGCCACAGGATGCTAGACACTGCTATTCTCAGCAGTGCCATGTGCCCTGGGAATTTGGTCATGCTGCAACTACTTCATGGATATAAAGAGTTTAGAAAATTGTGTTTTAGACATTTTCATCTTCAAATTTTAACTTCCACCTAGACTTAAGAGAAGGTGCATCTCCAGAGCTATTTGGAATATTCAGATATGGGGCGTCCACTCCAAGTCATATCTACAGTTGACCCTTGAACAACACATGTTTGAACCATGTGGGTCCACTCATAGACAAATTTTTTTATGGTACAGTACTATAAATGTATTTTTTCTTACAATTTTCTTTTTTTTCTTTTTTTAAAAAATTTTTTATTATGTTATGTTAGTCACCATACAGTACATCCTTAGTTTTTGATGTAGTGTTCCATGATTCATTGTTTGCGTATAACACCCAGTGCTCCATGCAATATGTGCCTCTTTAATACCCATCACCGGGCTATCCCAATCCCCGCCCCCCCCGAAACCCTCAGTTTGTTTCCCAGAGTCCATAGTCTCTCGTGGTTCATTCCCGCTTCTGTTTACCCCCCCTTCATTCTTCCCTTCCTTCTCCTACTAATCTCCCTGCTATTTCTTATGTTCCATAAATGAGTGAAACCATATGATAATTGTCTTTCTCTGTTTGACGTACTTCACTAAGCATAATCTCCTCCAGTCTTACAATTTTCTTATTTTCTTTTCTCTAGCTCATTTTATTGTAATACAGTATATAATACATGTAATACAGTATATAATACATATAATACAGTATATAATACATGGTAATTGGCTGTTTATGTTATCAGTAAGGTTTCTAGTCAACTGTAGGCTATTTGTAGTTAAGTTTTTGGGGAGTCAAAAGTTATATATAAATTTTTGACTGCACAGGGAGTCAGTGCCCCTAACACCTGCATTGTTCAAAGATCAACTATACTTATTTACATATGCATGTAAGTTATATCATATTACTTGTTACTATATATTATGTAGATATAAATAAAATCAGTAAGTGTTTTTCTGAGTTGTATAAATGAGAAGCATATTTCAATAGGCAGGTTGAAATTTAGGATATGTGTAGGAGGAAAAGCAGGCACCAAGCTCCCCTTGTCCTCACTTCTTGCCTGCTGATAACATGAGCTCAGCTCCATTCAGTTTATTTCTCTTATGGGCAGAACTAGCTTTCTGTTTTGATTTTTCCCCATTAATACCTCATGGATTTACCCTATCTTCTCATATGTCATTTGAGCCTGACAAATGGTTTTGTGTTTAGAGGGTATTTATTGGATTATATCTTAGAGTATAAAAACACTTAGACTGGTAATGAATAGGGGAGAGGTGTCACTGGCTTTGCTCTTCTTAATATAGCCCTATGGGAGAAGCTGCTCTGCATTTACCAAAAGTACATTCTCTTCCTTTTGGGCATAAAACTAGAACAGCATTTCCCAGGTTTTCTTACAGTTGGATGTGACCTCGTGACTAAATTCTGGCCATTGGAATGTGGGTGAAAGTAATGTGTAGCATTTTAACATACTGTGTACAATCCTTCACGTTCTCTTCCCCTTCTGGCTGGTGAGAATGGAGACATTGTCTAAGGTGTTGAGAGTGGTCAAGGCAAGTGTGGAGAGAGGAAGCATGGAAAATGGCCCTGTTACTAACTAGAACTTTGACTTTGGTTCAATTGCATAGGCCTTATAATGCCTTCTATTTATTCTATTGATGCTGCCTATTAACTTTCAGTAACTTCTTTTTAAATATTATCCTTTTTGGTTGTATTCCATACAGCTTCTAATTATTTTTGCAAACTGTGTTTGGTTACTAATCTTGGTATTTTTTCTGTTTGTCATCTTTGAACTGTAGATTTTCAGCTATCTCCTGAAACCTCAAAATCTGGAATCTATATAATCATAACCTTTACTTTTCCATTCCCCAAGGGCCCAATATCATAAATAGAAATACAGTCTGGGAACTTTTGTAGCCTATTTATTAATTAATATAACAAAAATGAATGCTATAACAATATAGGATGGATTCTGGAAAAAAAATTATTTTTATCACTTTTCATTATGGTCAGTGTGATTTAGGGTCTTAAACTTCACAGAGAGATTATAGGAGGGTTTTCAGAATCTATTTTCCATCAAAATTATTTAATAAAGATCAACCCAAATGCTTTTATATGAAATAAGTGATTTAAAAGGTAAAAGAAATATTATGTCTTCACAAGTTTATTTACGTTCTCTAAATAAAGATGAGTGATTTTGACATTTTGGTATTTCAAAATACTGACTTGATTAAATGGTAGATTTTGTTTTGTTTTTTACTTTTTATCTTTTTAGTGCTGGAAGGATTTGGCTATTGGATTAGGATCTATTGGAAATTATTTTTTTCTAGGAATGATTGGGAATATGCAAAACTTTTATTTTTCTCTCTTCTTTGTGATGTTGTATCACATAATAAAAGTTTGTCTCTCATCCTCTTTCTGAAAGCAGGGAGAAAACCCCCACAGAATAATGATATTGAACAATTTCCTGCATATATACTTCATGCAAGGGCTGTTTTACTTAATACTTTTCAGAGGATAAAAATAATTGGAAGTCTGATTCCCCTTTTCTCTGGTACCCTCTCCTTTCTGCTGATGACAGCAGTGACTCAGGAGAGCAGATAAAGGCTAACACGATTGGGGACTGATAAGCTACTATTTAAACATCTAGGAGATATACACTAAGATAACAAGTGCTGCTCACTTCTCAATACAGAGAAGATTCAAGTAAGCAGTCTTGGATACAGAGCAGAAATATGATAGATTTTTTTATGAAATAGAATGTCTCTGGGTAATATTTAACAACAAATAGATCTTTCACATTTCTTTATAGACTTCACTTATTGGAAAGAGTAAAGTGGTGTTAAAGAATAGTGGAGTTTATTGCTGGAAGAATATCTTTTAAAATAAGAAAGATAATGACAACCTCATAATATATAAAGCTTTTAGCCATCAATTTAATTAAATGCATGAAATCCCCTTTGTTTATTCAGTATTGCTTATGATTTTGTGAACGTCAATGAGGAACTTTTAAATTGTAGATTCCACGTCACATGATGCATCCCTCTTGTGCAAATTTAACACACTAAATTAATACAGAAGGTGGCAATTTAAAACTGTATACCAGTGAGGTTAGGGACATGTTTTCCTGGAATTATTGAAAACCTCTAAGCACTTAGCACTGTGCAGTTCTCAATATGGGTCCTCCATGAATGCCGTTTGGGGTGGAGTGGAAACATGGAAAAAGTATGGTTTGAATGAATATTTAGCTTTTGTGTTTTGGCATTCTTAACTTTAAAATTCCTACATTAAAAAGAAATAAGACGATTTAAAAATACGTAACTTGTGGTGAATTGATAAAGTTCAGATACTATGCTCAATCAATTTATATATTTTACACAAACTAAGAACATCATAAAACTGTAAAACACACACATTGTAGCCTGAGGGGGTGTAATAAATCATCATGTGCTGTCTTTGATTTTGGAGAGAATTTGTGGTATAGATTTTTGTCTAAAAAAAGTTTGAGAGCTATAAGGAAAGTCATATATATTTATAAATTAGATCCATTTGGGAAGGAAAGCGATGCCATATTACTTGGGTTTTGCTGATATGGCCCCTAGCTTTTAACCAGACATGGCCTCAAATCTAAAAAATAAACTGCCTTTGTTTAATGAAATTCTTTAATTGTGTATTTGGGTCTATAACATTTAGCAAAGGCCAGCTTTTACTAATGCAGTTTAGATGATTAAGAAATAGAAGGTAAGTTTGGACTTAGCTCTTGAAATAAGACAATAAAAATATAGTTTGTAAAAATTGATTCAGTTGGTTGCCTTATTAAATCAGTCCAGTTTCAACACTGGCAAACAAGGGGAGTTATTGGTCATTATTTGGAAATAAGGAAAAGTTAGGGAAAAAATTAGAATGGCATATGAAGCATTTGCTGTGTAGGTACTTGTGAAAGGGCATTTCTCAGCAGCCTAAGTTTGTTCTCAGTTGTTCCTCAATAATATGCCTTACCCGGAAGGTATATAGCTGATACTGATTTGTGGCTTTTCAAGTAAATATTTCATTTTTTTTCTATGGGTTCTTGTTTAGCATTTTGCTTTGTGGAATGTTGTCTTAAGCTAGGAGATACACCCATTGGAAGAACTGTCCTCCTTATAAGTAATCCTACACATGTAAGAGATTTCTAAAAACCTGAATGTGTTTTATTTCTGTCATTTGTTTTTGAATATTCATCCCAGGTAGAAAATCAGGGCATTTATATTGTGGATGGTGGTCATGAGAAGAATACCAGCTCTGAGTATCCTGTTTCAAAGTTAACTAATAAAAAGAACAATGTAATGTCTCAGGAAATAATTTCCTATTGCTGAATGATACTGGAGTTAATAAACTTATTTTAGAATACCTAACATGAGCCATTAATTGTCATCAGGACTAAGAGCAGAGGAATCTTAAGTATAGTGAATTTTGGTTTGTATAGCCAGAATCACATAATTATCTATTTTAGAGAAAATACTAAACTATTTCCCAGAAATAGAATGTTGGTTGTAAATGTGAATTGATGTGGAGATGAATATCTTATTGTAATATGGGTGAATTTGCTCTGTGATCCTCGAAATGAAAAAAAAAAAAAAGCCCCGACATTCCTACTCTCTATATTTGGGCAACTGCCTCTTCCCTCAAAATCTTGGATCTCTCACTCGCTTAGAAAGTTTGGATCTCTGTTGTGTGAGCTTTGTGAGACAGTTCCCTTGGGACCAGGAAAACTTAAAAATATCGGAAATGAAAACTTGGCTATTCTTCCAGGGTGGAGGGTGAGGGGAAAATTGTTCTGAGTTACTGTAATTACAGTGAAGATACAAAGACAGCAAGTAATATTTCAGCAGATTATTCCTCTATAATATGTTTAGGTGACAGTTAGTTGCAAGTATATTAACAATGTTAAAGGCAGGTAAGAATATAAGGCAATAGTAATTATTTCCAAACACTCTAAAGCATTAGTAAGTGAATACCAGATACTTAATGGCTCACTTATTTTTATGGAGTTTGGTTGCATTGCAACATTATGCTTAATTTCTTTAATTAATAAGCATAATTCAATATTATGCTTAATTCCTTATTTTAGATAGGAATTAAAGATTTAGGGCAATGTTTGGAAACTGTGGATTAAAATATATCAATTGGATTTGAAAATTCCTCAAAGTTTGTCATCTCTTAAAGAAAGAAAAATTGTAAGAAGATTTGATATATTTGAGTTCCTACTTACCACCCCAAAATGAGATGAAATCAATTGAGATCATCTTCCTTACTTCTGAAAAACTAAATTAGCGTGACCCAGAGAACAGAAGTGCTAACGAGTCTGCAGTCAGATTCTATTTGGATTAACAATATAAAGAGTTAGCATTCATGCTGGATTCGAGTTGAAATTCCTATGAATAATACCATGCTCATCTGGACACATGTTAGGGAGGAAAGGTAGTTAGAGATGGTGAACATAGGTTGTAAAAATGTTTTAAAAGCTAATCTATTTTAGTATGCATGTTAGGTTATGTTTGTATTTAAATTTCAGGGATCTCTCAAGAGCATCATGCCTAACACATTAAGCATGTGCTTCTGAGTGGCCTTTCTATATTGTTTAAAGGGTTAGCCATCAGCTCCTACATCTATGACATTTGTATAGAATGATGCTGGTGCTACCTGTACAGTGACACCAAATCTGACACATTCAGCCATCCGGGATGCCTTATAGCAGGTTTCTTCTCTTTTCATGGACTAGAAATTTGGCTCACTTTTTTTTTTTTTTTTTGCTTCTTTCCCTCCTTCTCCCTCTCCTTCTCCCCCTCCCTCCCTCCTCTTTCTTTCTTTCTTTCTTTCTTTCTTTCTTTCTTTCTTTCTTTCTTTCTTTCTTTCTTTCTTTCTCTGCACTGATACTTGTTTTGGTTGCTTTAATGTGACTAATGGATTTAGAACACTTTATTTTTCTCTATATTGTCAATATTTGTTATTGTTTCACCTGAATTGGAATCAAATTTCCAAGCCTATTTGATAAAAATATTGAGAGGCCTCTGTGCTCAGTTTAACTAATATTCACTTTAAACCACAAGGTGTTTTTTCACATACCTAAGGCTATGAAAAGTTTTGTAGGACATTTGTCAAAAATGTAAGACAGGAGAACTGCATCAAGAACTTAAAAATTTTTATCAAGGGCATTCGGAGCACTTTGCAAACAGAATATGATTAAAGGCCAAAATGTTTAGTACTCAAAATTTGAATCCTAACAGAGTACTCAAAGAGAAGCTCAATTGGAGTTTCAATAGCGAAAAAAGCTTCATGAGGTGGTTTTAATTGGTCCATTTTAAGTTAGGATTTCAATAGAGGACGGACCAAAAAAAAAAAAAAAAAAAAGAAAAAAGGACAGCATAGGAGTTAACATTTGCAATGGATTGTTTCACAGTTGAGTGTTTTTGTTTTGTTTTGTTTGCCCACCGAATTTTCTTCTCTGGGACGTAATTGATATTTTTCTTTTTTATTAAAACAACATGACAGGGATTGGATCTACCCCATAAGGGGTTTACCTTTTACATTTAGGCAAAATGCTACAATTGCCTATGTCATTAAAATGGGTTGCAGAATTCCATTTCCCTTCCAAAAATCTTGTGCCTTTATTGAGCTCCAGTGAGGGGTACTGAAGCCGTAGGAATTTGTGGGTGAATGGTGGCAAAGCATGGAATTAAAATTTGTAAGACTAACTGTCTCTCAGAAATATCATCTCCGCTGAAATATTGTTGGGAAGAGATAGCATGATGACTTTGGAGCCATGAGATGGTTCATTTATTCAATAGACCTGACATACTTTCTTTGTGCTGGCTGTTATGATTAACATTGAGATGGTCAGGATGTGGGTCTTCTCTTTGAGAAGCTCACCATCCAGTCCAGCCTCCTAATTTATAGCTGAGAAAACCAGTGCTGGATAAGTAATGGGACTCATTCAAGGTGATACAAATAACAGTGTGATGGGAACTCTAACACAGATCCCCTTAGTTCATGGAGATGGAAAAAACACATGGGCTCATTTTCTTTTTCATGGACTCACATAAATTAGGAATATACAGTTAGCCGCACTGCTATCAAATATTACCAGTCAATAGCATTTTGAAATTATCTGTGTTGGCAGAAACCAGGAGGATGGCCTGCAAATTCCAATTTAATGAATAACTGAATGAGTGACATCCTACCTGCTAGTACTGCTAACTGGCGTTCCATCCTTTCACATTCTATTGATGTTTTAGATATCCTACTGTATTAGGGTTTTTTGGCTGCGAACAAATTACCATAAACTTAATGCCTTAACAGAATGTAAATTTATTATCTTACCACTCTGGAGGTCAGAAGTCTGAAATTGGTCTTACTAGGTGAAAATCAAGGTGTTGGTGAGCCTGTGTTTCTTTCAGGAGGCTATTGGGAGAGCATTTTTTCTTGCTTTTCTGCTTTCTAGAGGCTAACTGCTATGCCATATTAAATATATTCCCAGGTTGTGGTGTTTAGGACATGGACATGTTTGGAAGATCATTATTTTGCCTACCACTCCTACTGATGCTATTATTTAAATGGACTGCATGATACTCTGAACATCTTCATGCTTCAGACCACAGGCTAAGAAGACCCAATAACTCAAAGACTGACTAGCTCTGTAGTGATATCCCTGGAGCTACCTGTACTTTGTTTTAGATGCACATTGTATATACATATATTAGATATTACTACATAGTTTGTTCCTCTCACTAGACTAGTGTTTGTCATCCTCAGCACTATTGGCATTGTCATCCCGGTAATTCTGTGTTGTGGAAGCCGCCCTGTGTGTTCTAGGGCAGTTAGCAGCATCCTCAGCTTCTGTGCACTAGATGCTAGTAGCATCTCTCAGTACCCCCGCCACTCCCCCTGCCAACACTGCAGCCATCAAAAATGTCAGTAGACATTGCCAAATATCCGCTGGAGATCCTAAATGCCTCTGACTGAAAACTGCTGCTCTGAACTGTGAACTTTTTTAGATCAGGGGCCACATCTTTGTATTACCAGAGCTCTGGCACCGTGCCCTGGCATATAGTAGGTACCTGGTAAGTTGTAGTTGAATGGATGGATGGAAATCTCAAAACTCGTCATTAGTATTACAGAGATAGAACCTTTTCTTAATTCTACAGTGGGTTTTTAAAATACAGTCTAAGTTTCATCACAAAATATTGCACATATACAGTTTTCAGTTGAAGTAAATACTTTAAACTTGGCAAAACTCATCATCACAATGACTGTCACCTAGTGAATACTTAACCACACACCTCATATTTTCTACCCCCTGCATATTTCATCCGTATGACCAGGACATCCCTTAGACCTGGGCAAGAGGGGCCCAGGCCTTGAGTTCTGTGATTTAGAGAGCCCTGATAATACAAGTACAAAACCAAAACAAAACAGGTCATACATTTGTTAGATTCTTTGGCACCTTCAACGTTAGATTGGACATTGAGTTCTTCAAGGACAGGCACTCAGCATGGATACAATATGGCCCTTAGCCTTAAGCATCTTTCTCATGACCCAAGAGCAATGCTTTTTCACATCTCTTGCTCTGTCTCTGAAATGAAGGGTGATGCTTACAAATGCTATATAAATGTGTTGACTGTGCTGCTGTTGGTTTGGAATGTGGAGAGGATTTGAGTAGTGGAAAGATTTAGGTAAGAGAAAAGATGAGTTGATTAATTAATGAAATTCTTCCTCTAATAGCATGAGTACAAAGATTCTTGAATAATAACCATTGTTTCCCAGAAGTACTGAACTTCATTTTTTCCCTCTTTTCCCTCTTTTTCTGTTCTGATCATTGGTTCCATCAATAGTCACCAAGTAGTGCAGGTTCTATAGCACTGCACAGAAACATTTTGCTATGCAATAATCCGTATTAGTTTTAAGTAGGTACAGTAACATATATGAAATATATTCATTCTTTATGTTAGCAATGAGATGGATTGAACACTAGAATTTATAAATAAGTTTATTAAAATATTTAAGGTTTCATTATCTTTTCAAAACAAAAATGTTCATCTCTGGTAAATAATCTTGATTGATAAGTTTGATACTTGCTAATATTCATTTTAACTGATAAGCAAATATTGGGAGTAATTTTTGGAAACATGAAAATTTTTAGATTTTTATATTTACCTTCAATTATACTGACTAATTTTGTACATATTTTGAATTAGATGTGTAATTTTAAAGAGTCTTTAGATTATTATGGCTAATAAAACAGATAATATAAAAATTATGATTAACATAATCATTTTGCTGAAATAAAGGTAGAAAAATAAGTGTTAAAAACAAATGGTTCCTAATTTACATTATATAAGTTTTTATTTTAGTTCTGATTCTAAAACTGTTGGCCCATCAACAGAAGTCCTGGTCTTTAGTATTTGCCAACTTTTGGCTAAAAATCATAGCTTTACATATTGTTTTTGATTTTTGTCATTATGAAGGTATATTTGTCAAGGTAGGAGGATAGAACATATTTTATTTAACAGTTTGTTGGCTTCATTTATAACTTTTAAATATTTAGACATATGGTATGTGGGGCTCTGTTTGTATTCTTGTCCTGGGCGGGCCTACATACAATAACTTTATGAGGTGGATATCGTCATTGTCATCTTTTAGACAAGGGACCTAAAACTCAGGGAATTAAATAAATTGCTTGAGGTAACTCAGTAAGTGCAGGAACTGGTTTCTCACCTTGATCTTTTTGCTTCCCAGGTCTCACAAAAGCACAACATCAGTCAGTTATTGAAGATTATATTGCTTGCGTATTATCTTTATGGGGAAAACAGAAATGGACAGCACATTAGACAGTAGGGATATTGTTCCTGCCAGCTGCCTTTTCTCTCCAGGAACATCCAACTACCTAGATAGATCTTGCCTCTCAGAAAGTTGTGTGTGCATGTGTGTGCACATCTGTGTAGGCATGTGTGTTTTAGAGGTGGAGGGTGGAATTAGAGATTGATGTTCTAGGAGCTTTATAAATAGCAAAGCAAGATGGTCTTTCCTAACACTTTTATTTGAAGACCAAAGTGCATGCAGTTGTTTTAAATACAAAATGAAATTGACTTAAGTCAGAATGTTAATGTCCCATATTCTTTTGTGGAATTGATCAGTATCTAGTAAAAATTGGGTTCATTAGACATTGTACAAAAAAAATCTATCCTCTTCTTGCTCATTGAGTGAAGAATTTGTTTACTCTCTCTCTACTGCTTTGCCTCCTCCCGAGTTTAAGATTACAGGTTATAAGTTAATGCAGTAATTAAGATGATTGATTCTGGAGACAAACTGCTTGGGTTATAATCTTGGCTCTATCACACACTATATATGTGACTTTGGGTAAATTACTTCTCAGAGCCTCAGTTTTCTCACCTGTAAACTGGGAACAATAATAGCTCTTGCCTTATAAGGTTGTAGGATTAAATGATTTAATACATATAAAAAACTTAGAATGATGCCTAATATTATGCATGCATTCATTACTTCTTAATAAATATTGATTTGAGGTTTTTAGTAGTAAATTATTGAGAATCCAAATGATTAGTATATTACTACTTACTAAACAGCATTTTAAGGAAATTATAAAAACCATTTTAACGTGATTCCATCAGGTCAATCAACAGTTACCTAAAGATGTTTAAATAATTTTACTGCTGTGTGCAAG
>NW_024423343.1:35492573-35530106 GCF_017311325.1 Ursus maritimus
CAATAGAATGTGGTGGCAATGATGGCATGATGGTTCCAAACTAGTTCCTCAGGGGCTTTGTATGCTTCTGTTCACTATCTTGGCACCCCTGGCACTGTCCTGAGAGCAAGCCTGACTTGCTGGATGGTCCCAGACACGCTGACCTAGTCATGTCATTACCCAGGCAACAGGGAGTTGACTACTTGACAAGTGAGTGGAGGCTTCCTAGATGAGAAGGCTGTAGCTGAACTGTTAGCTGACTGCAGTGAGAGAGTCAAGCAGTACTGTCCAGTTGACCTGTATACATGTAAGAAAGAACAAATGGTTGTTTTCAGATGCTAAGATTAGGGGTCATTATTATATAACCATAAATCCTTGATACCATAGGGGCCATTGGACAGTTTCATGTAGAGTAGTGACATATCTGATCAGGGTGGTGGTAAAGATCATCCTGATTGCTGTGTAGAGGCAGGAGGACTCTGTAGGTGGCTATTACAGCCATCCGGGATAGATGTTGTTAGTTTGGACTAGAGTGTAGGTTTGGCAATATAGACAATGTATATATTTAGGCAAGGTTACTACTGACTATATATATGAAGTACATGGCTTACTTATTTTGATTTCTGATTAGTGATGTTGTGTGTAGATGTTGGCCAAAATTTCCTTCACATGGCCTAGGTTATAGACAGAGCTGTTTATTAGCTTCTGACGTTAAATATTGTCTCTGTTCATTGGATCGTTTTGTTCACTGTTGCATATGTAGCTGTTCCATATTGTGAATGTCCAATAAATGTTTATTAACTGGTAAATGAATGACATATCATGATCAAATTAAGTGTGGTTAGTTGTCATCAAGTGTTTGATAGTTCGATCACAAGTATTACAAAACTTCAAGGGAACTGTTCGGTGTTCAAGTTTCCTCATCTTTAAAATAGGAAGAATGGACTACATGTCATGAAAAGTCCCTTCTATATCCAAAATTTATTTTAATTTCCTTTTATTATCATGTTTATTAAAATTGCTGTTGGGTAGGTCAGTGCTAGAATTTCTTACTCATATGCATGAAAAACAGAAAATAATTATGGTACTTTTCCAGAAATAACTATTTTAATCCTAAATCTAGGACCAACTAAAATCTGTTCTTAACCCAATTTATGTGTCAGTTGAAAGAGCAGTTAGGCAAAAATCATTAATATTGTCTCATATTTTGAATGTCATGTGTATGGCATTCTCTGAAAATCTCAAATACTTTGGAGAAATAGGCAGGTTATAAGTAAAAATGGGCACTCATCAACTCAATTGAATGTTATATATCCATTAAAATTCTGGTTACAGGAGACACCTGGGTGGCTGTCAGTTAAGCTGCTGCCTTCAGCTCAGGTCGTGATCCCAGTGTCCTGGGGTTGAGTCCTGCATCGGGGCTCCTTGCTCAGCAGGGAGCCTACTTCTCCCTCTGCCTGCCGCTCCCCCTGCTTGTGCTTGTGCGCACTCTCTCTCTCTCTGACAAATAAATAAAAATCTTTAAAAAAAAAAAGTATGGTTATGGGCACTATATAATAATTTAGGAATTGCTAATGTGCATTATGATGTGGATAAAATAATTACAGTGCTGTGTAAGTAAACACATATTCTTCTAAAAGTTTCTGATTTATTTACAGTAACCCTGTTAGGCTAATAATAGTGTTATACCGATTTTACAGATAAGGAAACCGAAGCATAAACGGACAAAGTAATTTGCTCCAAATCACACAGCTGGTAAGAGACCTCTACTTTTCACAACAGCATTAGATGTCTTAGGCAATACACTGAAGACAAGAAGAGAAAGTAGGAGGTAAAATTATTGAAACAGAAAAGCCAAGCTTATTGTTTGTAGGTGAAATGATCACCCACTTAGAGAATTTGAATAACCGGCAAAACCTTTATCATAAGAGAGTAAGGTGATCCTTAAATGCAAATCAAGAGCTTTCTTATATTTTAATAAAAAACTATTGTGGAATCCAATGCAAAAAATACTATTTAAAAGGAAACATAAAATATGAAATAGTAATGAAGCCAACAAGGGTCATAAATGAAGGGTGTACAGCTGGGTTCAGAGTTTTGTATCTGGCTCTAGAGGTGAAGCTTTTGATTCTAATAGGCAGCAGAGGTGACCAAGAACGCAAAGTTCTGCTGATTTTTACAATTCTAATAAGTACAAAAGTAACCAAAGAGCTTTTAAGTGATAACTTAATAACTGAAAACTGGTGTCATAGAAAGTTCTTTAAATTTTTTTTTAGAAAACTAAGTGTAGACTTCTACAGTATTTAGAATTATTCTGGAATGGTTCCATTGTTTTGGAACGGTCCTGTTGTGTATAAAAGAAATGTGAAGGAGAGCAGTTCACTCGTCCCAAATTGCCTTGTTTTATGCTTTGCAAATGATACCAAGTTGTTTGCTTCCTTTTTGCCTAACCCAATCTCTTTTTTACCTATTTCTTCTTTGACACCCATCACTGTATTAAATCAAACAGGCACAAGTGATAGAAAAAAAAGAGACTATTTAGTACTGGATTCAGAGGCATCAGGTATAGTGGACTGTTTTTGGTAGGATAGGGCAGTTTGCTTCATGGGACCTCTGCTTGAATCATTTCTTAGGTATCCGCAGACAACCTTAGATGGGAACCCCCCCCCCAACCACACACACACCTGGATTCCTCTGTGTAGGCAGGAAACTGTGTTCTTATCATGAAAGCTGAGCAATTCCATCATCCTGCTTATTTCTAAATTGGATTACTGCAGTGTGACTTGTACGGGGGCATAATGTTGGATAAGGATGTTAGCAGTTCTAGAATCTAACTCAGAGCACTTTATTCTGAAGATTCCAAGGTATTCCATGAAATGAGTGCCATGATCTAGAAGAAAGGTCTGCACAGGTGAGGATGTGGGAATGTACCTGTGTCAAAACTTTATGAAATGGGCCATCAATGTTCTGTCCTTGCTGAAGATTTTTATTATAAACTTGAAACATCCCTATATCCATCCATTTATACAAATAAAGAATTCATTCAAATGTTCTTCACTTCTGCAATAACTATGTTTAAAACACTATGCTAAGAGTTGGGGGAGAGAGAGGAATAAAGAGGAATAATGCACTAATTCAGGTTTTAATTTGATAGGAATTGCCTATGGCCTTCTACCTCTCCACTTGTAAATAGTCAAAATTTATTTGGTTACACATTCTACTGGATAATATCTAGAGAGTGCCATCATTTACTGCTCAATAAATGCTCACTGAAATTAATTAAAAAAGAGAGCTATGATTATAGCTGTTGTCATTCTTAGGTGATTCCAGACAAGAGAACATCTGGGATTGTGGAACTTTCCATGCCCTTAGAAAACCTTTCTAAACGATTCTTAAACTTGGTGTGTATGCGTTTTAGCCTTAATTTCCTTGCATTCCCTACAGCTCTCCCATTACCCACCTTATTTTGCTCCATTCAAAAGGCCTAATTCTCAAATCATGTGCCAGTTTTGTGATGGGCATTTTACAAGAACTTTGGATTGAACTGCGTTAGTTTAGTTTGCTTCTAGGGTTGCTGCTGTTATGATGGGGTTGGTCATTAATGCCCCATGGCTTAGTGGGAGGGAATTAGAAGCTATCACAATTGTGGGGCCAGTGAAGAATAGAAGAAACCTGATGGAAGATGAATTTCTTTGAACACAGCCTACCAACAAGGCCATGTGGCAGCCACTTCAGCCCATCAAAGCTTTCTTGGAACATTTTCAGGAAGAACTTGATTGCAAGCTATGCCTGGCTGCTTTCACTTCTCATTTCAACAACACTGGGCATATTTTCTAAACTCTTCTGAGCATAATAACAGACAAGCTACCCTGTAATGCAAGGCTATAATTCCACCAAGGGGTGCTGGCGGTGACATGTACCATGAAGTCAGAATCTGAGTGGTTTGTCACCAGAACCCCCAGGGTGGAATTATAGCCTCATTCATTTCTTGCTTATTTCTTTAATATGTAGATGTCACTTTGCCTCTTCCATCATCTCCCCTATAGTTCTTGCCCCTCATTTCCTGGCCACCAAACAATACTTTATCTCCTACTGTTTTGATAATTTCCTAATCAGTTAACATTTTTAACTCTGTGATATGGATATGTTTCTGCTTGCTTATTCTTGTCAGAGGTTTGCTGCTGCAGGGTCAGATTACAAAAGGGTCATTAAATTTGGGCCCTGGAACTAGTGACCATAGGGCCCTGTTCAGTCTTGCTTATAAAGGAGGTTAACTTTAGATGTAGAGAAGCAAGACCAGAACAGGGTGACGCTTGGGGGAGGCTGTAAGGAAAGACTGATAGAGCAAAGAAGGTCCAGATTCAAACATGGAAGAAGGAGCTTCCTAATAGTTTGGTGAGTCTGTAAATAAATAAGTACATATACATTTCCCCACGTGTATATAGTTTTCATGAATATGTACATATGTGTGTGTTCATGAAAACTAGCATAAAGATAACAATTATAATAGCTTTAAACTGTGAGAACTTACTTTAACCTTCCCAAAAACCTAGGGTCCCACATGGTTCTACTGTCATTTGTCTGATTTTTTTGGTAACAGAAGCCTTGATGAAGAGCATGTCTTTACTGTAGATTTCCTCTAAGTGAGAATTCAGGGATTTAACCTATTACAACCCATAGGAGACATTACATGTCTCTCTTAACCTAGAGTTTCTCATTGATTGCTGCCAAAAGCCTTTTTCATTTGAATGGCCCCTTCAGTATTTATTTTTTTTTTCCCTCCTGTGTCTCTCTACTGTTTTTATCCTGAGCTCTCAAGTAGGATATCCCCAGTTGCTATACCTGACCTGGAAATTTGAGTTTATCTTTCATTCAGATGGTTTTTCCTATAAAGATTTAACATCTCAGGCCCTGGAATTCTGGTGAATGATTCTGAGTGAGTGTTTTTACTAAGTTCCAAGCACTAGGTTAGTTCATTTATGTTTTATGATAGCCCATTAGATTTGTATATGGTTGCTATCCCATCTTATACCTGTAGACACTGAAACATCAGTTCTGTTAGGTAGGTTGCCTACGGTCATCACATTAGTAGCTAGAAGTCATGACTTGAACTCAGGTCTTCTGCCTTGAAAACTGATAAGCTGGAAGGTAGGTCAACAGCAGGGTTTCTTTGGGTATTAACTGTTGGAGGTGAGTTCAGTGATTAGGTGAAAGCATAGAAAGGGCCAACAGGCTCTTTACCTTAATTTCCCCACTTGGATTTCTCCCTCCATTCTCTGGTTGAAGCACGGTAGTGCTGTCCCACCATCTAACAGTCTAATTATCTCTTCCATCTAACACAGCCCATAATGTTCCTTGGTTGTGATGTTAATATTTGCTTTACTTAAATATCCACTTCCACTGGACTTCTGTGTTTTGTAGGACAATAAATTCTCTGTCGCTCAAGCCTGTTTGTTTTTCCTGTACTGATAAACAAAAACATTTCAAATGATATTATTTCCAATAATGCGTACTTCATTTCATTTTTCTTCAGTGGCTTAACTAGCGAACAACATTGAGCATATCTTTTTGTTTCTTCCTCTTTCTAATGGAGTGTCTCTAATTTTTTATGATTCAGTGTGAATTTTATTGCTGATTTTTAATTCCTTTTTCATACAGTTAAAACAGCATCCTTTTATTCTTTACTTTTTTTTTGTTTTTAGAACTTCAGCTTAAATTTTATCAATAATATTTTGGCACTTACTAATATATGGTTTTCTTCTTTAACCTATTAACTTGGTGCACAGCATTAATAGAATGTCTAATGTTAAGCCATTCTTGGAGTCTGAAAGAAATCTACTTAGTCATGGTATATTCTTCTTTTAATACACTGCTGGATTCAATTTGCTGATGTAGTATTTAGAATTTATGCATCCATATTCATGAGTATTCTATTTTGTAGTAGTGTGCATTATTTTTGTGAGGGTTATGTAAGACTTGTAAAGTGAATTAGGAAGCTTTCTATTTCTACTTCTAAGTTCTGGAATAGCTTAAACAGATAATTTTTCTCCTGTTGTTTTAATGGAACTTGCCCATAAAACTGACAGGGCCTGGCATCTTTTCTATTTCTTCAATAATCTTAAAAATCTTTTTTTATCTTTTTCTGATTTCCCTTCTCTTACTAAGTGGACTCTGGTAACTTTTATGTTTATTTTATTCAGTCTTTTAAATTTACTTGCTTGATTTGTATGCTTTTTATTACTTTCTAAATCACTCCAGAGCAGATTTTATTCTCATTCCTGGCTAATAGTGAGTTTTGACTATATGCCAGGCACTGTTCTAGGCATCAAGACACAACTGTTACGAAGACAGGCAGGGTCCTGCTGTCATGGGGTTCATTAAGGAACATTTTTGTTCTCTCTCTCAAGACAATTGCCAAATGTTTGGGTTTTATTTATCGCTTTGCCTGTTTAAAACCCCTTTCTTTTTTGTCTTCTAATAAATTAAGAGTTTATTTTTGTATTCTTTCCTTCCATTTTCTTTTATTTACTTTCTTGCCACTCTTTTAACGTTTTATATTAAGTTCTACTTAGTGTTAATATTGACTTTTCTTTTTAACTAAATTTGTCTAGGACAGTTTGCCTATTCTTTCATTTTCAGCAATTTTGATTCTATTGTCTTTTATAACTAGTACATTATTTAATTTTTTCTTTGATCCAATATAGTAGTCTTTTAAAAAGTATATTTACTTTAAAATATGAAAAAGCCTTTTTTATTATAAAAATATGTATTTACCATTAAACAGCAAATGAACAATAAAATTAAAGTATAAAACAAAATATAAAATTTCTATCCCTAGAAATAAAAATAATATTTTCCTGACAGATCATTCTTTTTATATGGGTGCACACACAGACACTTAACTTTAGTCAAGTGGGATTATATTCTGCATGCTATTTGTAACCTGCTTTTTCTTCACTCAAAAATATGTCAGGTTCACCTTTCCATATTTTTAAATATAGCTCTGTAGTATCCATTTCAATGATTGTATACGACTCCATCTATCTTGTAATAGGAAAATTAACTCATTCATATTTGGAGTGCTCACTACTATGTTTGGCTTTTATTTTTATCAAGTTATTTTATTTTTATGTTTATGATTCCTTGCTTCTGTTTTCCTGTGTTTTGGTGTACTGATTGTTACTCATTTCTTTGAATGTCTTAAAAGTTATAGAACCTTGGTATATTCTTATGATTTACTTGGAATGTTTTAAAGTTTTCGATGTTTTTTCTTTTTAAGTATTAAGAATGAAACTATGATTTTATCTTTAAATAGAATTTTAGCACATTTTAAGTACTGCTGTCCCTTGACTGTTATAACAGAATACCATAAACTGGATGGCTTAAACAACAGAAATTTATTCTCACAGTTCTTGAGGCTGGGAAGTCCAAAATCAAGGTACTAGCAGATACAGGTCTGGTGAGGTCACTCTTCCTGTTTTGCAGATACCTGTCTTTCTGTTGTATCCTCATATGGTAGAAAGCAGAGAGGGAGGGAGGTAAGGAGGGAGAGTTACGGATCTCATATCTGTGTTGTTGTTGTCTTTTGTTCTTGTTCTTCTAGTTCTTCTTCTTCTTCTTCTAGTTCTTCTTGTTCTTGCTCTTCTTCTTCTTTCTCTTCCTCTTCCTCTTCTTCTTCCTCCTCTTCCTCTTCAATTTTATCTTTAAGGAATCCTTACACCCAATGTGGGGCTCAACCTTAACCCTAAGATCAAGAATTGCATGCTCTACTGACTGAGGCAGCCCGATACCCCTGTGTCTCTTCTTATAAGGACAATAATCCCATTCATGGGGGCTCTACTGTCATGACCTAATTACCCCCCAAAGACCTCACCTCCTAATACTGTTATGTTGGGGGATAGGATTTCAACATATGCATTTGGGGAGAACACAAATGTTCAGTTCGTAATCATGGGCAAGGAATTGGTCAGAGACTTAGAATGGTTCCAAATTAGCTTTTGGCCCACACCACCCTAACTTCTCTTAGACTTCTTGAGTATACTAGATATCAGGAGATCTCCTGCATCAGTATCCTTCTCACCTGCACTAATTCCCATTAAATCCTTTAACATTTCAGAAACGTAAGTAGAACTTCCTTCTAGTATCGAAAAGCGGTACTTCTCTATCATATTTGCTGGGCTATTTTGGCAAGAAACTGAAAGAGTAGGTATTATATATATATGAGTTTAGTTTGCCATCTTTGTACTTCAGTAACAAAACCTATGATATTCACTATCATGTCTATCTTTACTATATATTGCTGCATAACAAACCACCTCAAAACTTAGTGGCTTAAAGCAAAAATTGACTTCTCATGATACTCTGGGTTCACTGTATGTAACAGGGTGTTTTTTTTCTTGGAGTCTCTCCTACAGTTCTAGTCAGTACCTAGAGCTGGAGTATCTTAAGGCTCATTTGGGCTGGACTTTCAGGGTAGCTTTTTCACTCACATGTCTGCTGCCTTAATGCAGCATGTGGACTCTTTCTCTGCATAGTAGACTAGACAGACTTTTTTTTTTTTTTTAAGATTTTATTCATTTATTTGACAGAGAGAGCGCACAAGCAGGAGGGGCAGCAGGGAGAGGGAGAAGCAGGCACCCCACTGAGCAGGGAGCCCAATGTGGGACTCGATCCCAAGACCCTGGCATCATGACCTGAGCAGAAGGCAGATGCTTAATTGGCTGAGCTACCTGGGCATCCCTGGACAGACTTCTTACAAGAATCCAAGAAATTGGAAGTAGAAACTACCAGTTCTCTTATAGGCTAGGCCTAGAATTAGCATATCATCCTTTCCACCACGTTCTTTTGTCCAAAGTAGACAGAGCTTGTATCTGGTATTTTTGCTGTAAGCATCTTTGCCATAGACATCTTTGCTGCAAGCATTTTCATTGCAAATATTTTTGCCAAATAACTAATTGGCTGTAAGGCAACTTTGCCATAAAAGATGAAACCAAACTGTCAACCAGTTATTTTATTTCTCCATTGGCAAAGTTCCCATTTATATATTATAAAAATCTTAGCCCTCATAATGGTCTATACAGTGACAAGCAGATGTGGTGGTCTTAAAATACTGGCTGATAATAACGATATATATTGACTTTATAGAAAATATGGTGATAAAACTTACTAGAATTGTTAAATAAGAGAGTGTAAAGCCAGATTGTATACTATACTATACTATACCAGAAAATGAAAACATATCAGTTACAATGATAACAAAGCTCAGTTACAAATATGTTACAGTGTTAGCATTCTTTCCACATTTCTAATAGAACTTTGAAATGTCTATCAACAGATATGTGACAATATGGCAAGAACAAACAACAGTGAAGGCTTTCACAATTCAATACAAAGCTCAGTTATAAATACGCATCCTAGTTATTTGGAAAACTGATACCTCTCTTAATGAAGGAAGGAATTCATAATTCATTAATTTTTTCATGTTTCTTTTTTTAATGTTCCCCTTTTATTTTTTGTTATTGTACCTTTACAATAGTAAATTCCTTACTAATAGCCAATTAGTAATGTGGCAAAAATGTTTGTGGTGAAAATGCTTGCAACAAAGATGTCTACAGGAAAGATGTTGACCGTGAAACTACCTAGACCTGACAGAGCCAATCCAGATTCAGGGAGGTAGAGGAATACATTCCATCTCTTCATGGAGGAGTGGCATGCATTACAGGGAGGGAAGGAACTGATGGTGGCCATCTTTTGGAAACATGCTGTTCACAGTTATAATAGTGATTCAGGGAAATGCTAACACAATTCAAACATTTTAGCAGGCAAAAAATAGTAATAATAATTAAAAAGAGAAACCTAAGTCCCGCTTTCTTTCACTCCTCACCTTTAGTCTCAGTTTTCACAGTAAATTATTCCTGTTTTTAACTATTATGCATCTCTATCTTTATCACTTTTTTATTACTAACTTGCATGGGATATGATAAATTCAAATTGACCTGCTCTATGTTTGCTCTCCTTGAATATTTTCTGCCAAATATTTATACAAGTTCTTTTATTAGCTGTTCTTATAGCTTTAAATAATATCTGAACTTTTTATATCTTGGTCCATCAACTTTAAGGATTTTTTAAAAGATTTTATTTATTAATTATGAGAGAGAGAAAGCACACACAAGTGCCATGCAGACTCCACACTGACTATGGAGTCCGATGCCGGGTTTGGTCTCACAACCCTGAGATCACGACCAGAGCAGAAACCAAGAGTTGGACACTTGGCTGGCTGAGCCACCCTGATACCCCTCGGCCCATCAAACTTTAGACTGTATCTCATAAGTTCTGATTGTATACATTGTTAATTGGTTGTTTAGCTCGTTATGGAATTGCAGATTCAGTATCATTATTCCTTCAGAACTTTGAAAATACGGCTCTTTTGTCTTCTAACATCTAATCTTTTCTAAATTTTTCTCTGTAGAAGCTTTTTGAAACTTCAGTTTGGTATTTTGAAATTTCACTGTATGTTTGTAGATGTCAGTATTTTTCATTCATGTAGTTTAGTACTTGGTTGACTCTTTGAATTTCATGATTTTTATCTCCTATTAGCTCTAGGATATTGCCTTGTATGATTTACTCAAGATTTCTTTGTTCTCTCTTTTCAGAACTTCTTTTAGTTAGATATTGAAACTTCTACATTTATTCTTTTATTTTCATCTGTTTGTGAATGTGATTTACTTTCTAGGAGAGTCACAACTTTATTGTCCAGTTCCTCCATTAAGTTATTTTTTGTCAGTTAAGTTATTCAGGGTTCAACATTTAACTTTAATTATTTTAAAGTTTTAGCTTTTAAGAGCTCTGTCATGTAGGACTCATTAATTACAACTCTATGTTTTTGCTTTATGAATGTGATACATAAAATCTCTCCAAGCATATTCTATTGTTTCTCAAAATTCTGTTTTCTTTATGCTATCGTGTGTTTAATTCCTTTTGGTCTTTCCTTCTTTTTTTTTTAATCCTGTTGCTTTATTTTTTTAATTTAGTTTTTTATTTTTTTAAAGATTTTATTTATTTGTCAGAGAGAGAGAGAGAGCGAGCACGCACAAGCAGGGGGAAGGGGCAGAAAGAGAGGGAGAAATGGGCTCCCTGCTGAGCTGGGAGCCTGATGTGAGACTCGATCCCAGGACCCTGGGATCATGACCTGAGCCATAGGCAGATGTTTAACAGACTGAGCCACCAGGCGCCCTGTTGTTGCTTTATTCTTAAATATACAGTGGTTGTTTGGTTATGTGTTATTAAATATGAATAAATAAATAAATAGTTAAATATAGGGAGCTAGCTTAGGTTTTTGTCTTGTAAAGTTTGTTTCCCAACAGGTCTCTTTCTTGGATGGAAAGGTTGATCTTGAGTTTTGGGAAGTTGCACTATGTGTCAACAGGCTTGCTTCTTTCATGTTAGTTGGCAAGGAGTTGGTGGAAATCAGTCAGGTAACTAAATTGGATTCACCCCAACCAGTGAAAGCTCAAATAAGGAGGGCTTCATTGTGGAATGCCACCAGCTCTTAAGGACACTTAAGACTGAACTGGAGTTCTATGGAGTTCAGTTGAACTGTTCAGCTATATGATTTTTAGCCTTGGCATATTGAGGGTACTTCAGGAATTGTTTTGTGTAATCCTACAAATAATCCCCTAGATTTTTGCTTTATTTCTTGAACTCCTCTTTGTTGATTCTAATATGGCTCTACCTTTGGGAGAAAAAAAAAAGTCTCTTGTATTCTGGGCAGAGCTCCAACAGGTTTATTCTCTAATAGATTCTTTCCACTTTCAGTATTGCAAAAATTAGTCGAGATATGTGATTTTCTCAGGACCCTGCTTCCTATATTCTGATTAATTCTTAATTCATCCCCTTTTTGTACATTGTGATATTTGTTGGGTTTTGAAAAGGAGGGGAAATAAACATATAAATTTAGTTTTCAACATCACTAATCATTAGGGAAATGCAAACCAAAATTATAGTGAGATGCCACCTTGGACTCACTAGGATGGCTACTATTTAAAAAAAAAAAAGAGAGAGAGAGAGAAAATAACAAGTGTTGGTGAGGACGTGGAGAAATTGGAACCCTTTTGAACTGTTGTTGGGAATGTAAAATATAAACTAGTATAGCCACAATAGAAAACCATAGGCCAGTTCCTCAAAAAATTCAAAATAGAATTTCCATATGATCCAGCAATTTCACTTCTGGATATGTAACAAGAGTATTGAAAGCAAGGACTCAAACAGATAGTTGTGTGCCCATGTTCATAGAAATAACCAAAAGAATGAAGCAACCCAAATGTCCATTTATGGATGAATGCATCAACAAAACGTGTATACATATATGAAATATTGTTCAGCTTGAAAAAGGGGGTAAATTCTGCATGTGCTACAACACGGATGAATTTGAGAGGACTAAGATGGTCATGAAAGTACTAATACTGTATGATCCCACTTACATAAGGTACCTAGAGGAGTCCTATTCATAGAGACAAAAGTGGAATGGTGTGTGTGTGTGTGTGTAGAGAATTAGAGTTATGGATACGGAGAAACAGCTTTGTAAAATGAAGAGTTTTGTGGATAGAGGATGGTGATAGCAGCACAACCATGTGAATGTATGTATTTAATGCCAACGAAGTGTGCACTTAAAAATGGTTAAGGTGGCAAGTTTTACAGTATGTTTTACCACCATTAAAAAAAAGATGGGTCATTTTACATTTCCACCAATAGTGCATGAGGGTTCTATTTTTACCCCATCCTTGCTAACACTTGTTATTACTTGTCGTTTTGATTTTAGCTGTTCTAACTGATGTAAAGTGATACTTCATTGAGGTTTTGATTTGCATTTCCCTTATGATTAGTGATGTTGAACATTTTTTCATGTGTCTCTTGGCCTTCTGTATGTCTTCTTTGGAAAAATGTTCATTCAGGTCCTCTGCCCATTTTTCAATCAGATTTTTTGTGGGTTTTTTTTTGGTGTTGTGTTGTATAAGTTTTTTAAAATATATTTTGGATATTAAACCCTTTTTGGATAGTTTATTTACAAATATCTTCTGCCATTCAGTAGGTTGTCTTTTTGTTTTGTTGATAGTTTACTTTGTTGTGCAAAAGTTTTTTATTTTGATGTAGTTTCAGTAGTTTATTTATTTTTTTTGTTTCCATTGCCTTAGGATACGTATCTAGAAAAATGTTGCTGTGGTTGATGTCAGAGAAATTACTGCCTTTGCTGTCTTCTAGGATTTTTATGGTTTCAAGTCTCACATTCAGGTCTTTAATCTGTTTTGAGTTTATTTTTGTATATGGTGTTAGAAAGTCGTCATGTAGTTGTCCTGTTTTCCTAGCACCGTTTGTTGAAGAGAATGTCTTTTCCTCATTGTATATTCTTGCCTCCTTTAGGTCATAGATTAATTGATCATATAATTGTGGGCTTATTTCTTGGATCTCTGTTCTGTCCCATTGATCTGTGTGTCTATTTTTGGGCCAACACTATACTGTTTTGATTACTACAGATTTGTAGTATATCTTGAAATCTGGTATTGGGATATCTTCAGCTTTGTTCTTTCTCCACATTCCTTTGGCTATTTGAGGTCTTCTGTGGTTCCATACAAATGTGAGGATTATTAGTTCTAGTCTTACGAAAATGCTGTTGGTATTTTAATAGCGATTGCATTGAATCTGTGTCTGCTTTGGGTAATACAGACGTTTTAACAGTATTAATTCTTCCAATCCATGAACATGGAATACCTTTCCATTTGTTTGTGTCATCTTCAATTTCTTTCATCAGTGCTTTATTTTCAGAATATAGGTCTTTCACCTCTTTGATTAAGTTTATTCTTAGGTATTTTATTCTTTTAGGTGCAATTACAAATGGTGTTTTTCTTTTTTAATTTCTCTTTCTAGTATTTTGTTATTAGTGTTTAGAAACACTACCGATTTCTGGTTATTAATTTTGTATCCTGCCACTTTACTGAATTTGTTTATAATTCTAGTAGTTTTTTGGTGGAGTCTTTAGGATTTTCTATGTATAGTATCATATTGTCTGCAAATAGTGACAGTTTAACTTCTTTACCAATTTGGATACCTCTAATTTTTTTTTCTTGTCTGATTGCTGTGGCTAGGACTTCTAGTACTATGTTGAACAAAAGTGTTAAGAGTGGTCGTCCTTGTCTTGCTCCTGACCTTGAGGGAAAAACTCTTTTTTTTTTTTTTTTTTTTTTTTTGCCATTGAGGATGATGTTAGCTATGGGTTTTCATATCTGGCCTTTATTTTGTTTAGGTATGTTTCCTCCAGCCCCAATTCGTTGAGCATTTTTATTATGAATGAATGTTGAATATTACCAAATGCTTGTTTCGCATCTATTGAGATGATCGTGTGACTTTTATCCTTCGTTTTTTTGATGTGGTGTGTGACATTGATTGATTTGCTAATATTGAACCATGTTTGTACCCCAGGAATAAATCCCACCTGATTGTGGTGGATGATGTTTTTAATGTATTGTTGTACGCATTTTCCTAATATTTTGTTGAGGATTTTTACATCTATATTCATCAGGGAAATTGGCCTGTAATTTTACTTTTTTGTGTGGTGTTTTTGTCTGGTTTTGGTATCCAGTAATGGTGGCCTGGTGGAATGTATTTGTACACCTGAAACTAATGTAACATTTTGTGTCAGCTATACTTAAATTTAAAAAAATGTTAAAAGAAAAAGATATTGGAGGCAGTTTTAGGGATTTGAACTCCAGAGGCAGACTTTTAGCACTCAAATCTCAGGTAAGTTGTATATGCTAGCTGAGTCATCTTAGGCACGTTACCTCAATTCCACACACTTCAGTTCTACTGTCTATAAAATGGGGCTACCTCATAGGGTTGTTGCAAATATTTAATCAGTAGCAAATGTAAACACTTATATAGTGCCTGGCATATAATACTGGCTTATTAGAAATGTTCCTACAGCAACCTCTTCTCTGATTTTTATCTTTTTTCTTTGACTGTTCCCCATTTTATTATTTGGTCCCTCTCAGGTTTGTCCATTCTAGTTGCTCTAATTCCTTTTTTTTTTTTTTTTAAAGATTTTATTTATTTATTTGACAGAGATAGAGACAGCCAGCGAGAGAGGGAACACAAGCAGGGGGAGTGGGAGAGGAAGAAGCAGGCTCAAAGCGGAGGAGCCTGATGTGGGGCTCGATCCCATAACGCCGGGATCACGCCCTGAGGCGAAGGCAGATGCTTAACCGCTGTGCCACCCAGGCGCCCCTAGTTGCTCTAATTCCTAATGCTGTTGAAATCTTATCTTTCCTCTCCCTGATTTTTTGTGTCTTGTGCTTCTTCTCTACCCTCAACTCTCTTGAAAAATGGTTAATTTACTATTCACATTACCAACCAATTAGAATATTGATTTTTTTCACATGATGACATTTCTGTGAGGTCTCCGATACCTTTTTTTATTGTCCAAGCATGCTTTCTTACCATTTATTGGAAGCTTAAGAACCCTAGAAGAGTAGTTTCTGGATATTTTAAGTCATATCCTATTAGATAATAAAAAGAATGATAACACTTTTCATTGCCAGGTTTTAATCTTAGTCAATTCAGTGTTCTCCCTGTTTTAGCCTAGGTGCTCCTAGAAGCCAGGCCAGAGACAAAGGACCACAGGCAGTTTATTTGGAAGAAATCACAGGGAAGAGAATTACAGATTGAGGAGTAAAAGAGAGATGAAAGGAAAGCAAATTCAAGAAAACATGTTTTGGCCACTGATATGTATAACTGGTGCTTGCTTCTGAGAGATCTTCTATGAACTTTTAAGAAATGCATTTCAAAGAGGGGAAAAAAAGAAGCATTTATTTATCTTTCGGCTCAGGATGACCCCAAGGGCATTAGTTTTACTACAATTCTGTGTTTCATGTGCATGACTCTAAGCAGATCTCTGTGGGTGTTTCATACCACATATCATTGAGCTTTGTGACAGAAAGTGATATGTGTGCAGCATTGGTCTGAGATAAAGTACTCTTAGCTTGCACCTGTGAAAAATTAGTCAAAGGCCACGTGGAACTTGTTCTGACAGAAGCTGTTGTAAGGAGTGGTACTGAAAACATTTTGAGTGGTGCACCAAAAGTGTCCAATGCAGTATACTCCTTACACCACTCAGAGCTACTTATGTTCTCCTTAAATTCGATCTGTCATACCTTCCTCTTCAAAGTGGAGACCAGATACCATCTCTGTAAAAGTTTAAATGAGAGAGTTAGTGGAACAGTTTATATTCACTACTGTTGAAGCTGGTTCTGAGGCTATAATTTGTATGTGTTATCTCACTCTTCCATGTGTAGTTCTAATTTTTTCTCACCCTTGGCTAGAACACTGGTTAATCAAGTTGCCTTAGATTGATCCAGATCATTATTGTCTGGCTGAGCACTTAGACCTTGTTAGGCTTTGGTTGCAAGAACTTTACATTTATCATTAACATGGGTCATTGAAGTGCCAACGGACATTCCAGTAAATCCAAGACATTTTCTTTCTGGACCACAGTGTTTAGTACCTGCTCTAGTTGCCCATTGTAATAAAGGTTGGTTACTTCCTGTAAACACCTTTATTTACTTTCATGCATTGTAATAAACCCTAAATGACTATATGGCAGTAGTTTCTCCAAATATAGTGGTGCTCTTTCAAGTGTCTCCATGTAGAAGCACTGCCTTTTGGAATCAGGACTTTTAATGAAGCAGAAACTAAGCTTCTGGGAAGAAGAGCACAAATTCTGCAAGTAAGTCGTAAGAAGTGATGGTGAGAGGTGACAATTCCATTTCACCCCTTGGTTTTGGGGCTTATAAATTCTAGTTTGGGAAACACAGCACCAAATATTTCCATTAAGTTAGTTCATGCATTATATCACATAGAAGATAGTGTGCCAAACATGAAAGGTATTTTTCCTGAGCAGATACTTAACTGAGGTTGTAATATTTCTTTAATATGCTATTCTTTCAGGTGAGCTGCTTATAAGTAATGAGGTGTGTAAGACCAGTTGACTGTGGTCGTATGCTCACTGGCATACTTTGTTATAAAATGGATCTCTTGATCAAAGACAGTGTTGTTCATGATATCATGCCGATGGATCAAATACTCTGTAATCCTCTGAGTGATGATTCTGGAAGAGACACAGTGAGCAAGGAAGATACAGGTTTAATTCTAGTAAGCACAAACTGTTCTTCCCTTCAGAATGTAAGGGATCAGATGTAGTCCACCTGGCATTGAGTGGTTAGCTGGTATACTTGAGGGGTGGTATCATATCAAAGGCTCATCGTTAGTTTTTGCCAGTGGCTGGTTGGGCTTTCTTCAGTGACAGTAGCTATATCAGGCTTGATGACAGAGGGAGCCCATGTTGTTTCCCTGCATAACCTCCATTCCTGCCATCATTGTTACTCCATTATGGACCCATGGTTCCAGCACTGAAGTAGCGAAGAGCAGAGGCTGAATGACATCCTTAGGTTTATTCTATCCCCTTAGTTGTTGAGTGCCTCTGTGATAGATGCTGTCTTATGAGTATTAACCTGAGACCCAAAGATTCACATACTTTATACCTTCTCACGTAGGTTATTCACATGCTTCTCCTTCCTTCTGCATTGTCTCTTGATTTTTCAGTTATGCTTCTTCCATATTCCTAACCAGCTGTCCAGCTCTGGGAATCTATGTATAATTGTCCTTTATGCCACTCCTGTCTCCATGTAATTGAATAGGTAAGTGTTCTGTCCATAGGACTTCTCCACACCCCCTTTATAGCTAGCACCAACACATCACACTGTGAACTATGCCTAGTTTTTTCTCTCTCCATCAATTAGTGTTGGTAAAATCCTCCTGAGCCCATGATTGTCAATTAAAGAAGAGATGCTCAATGCAACAATAGTAGATGCCTCGGGAATTTTCACTGCCTTTTTATGTGATTTATTTGTGCCTTCTGGACTTCAAACATACCATTTCCATCAGATGATGTATTGTTGCTTTGTCTGTCTGACCTTATGGCTCTATGGATTGATAATGCCTAATTCATTGTAGGCAGCTTTGGTTGTGTAGTCGTCTGGTTTCTCATGGTCAGATGCTCAGACGTTACTAAGGGTTAATAACAAGCCAGGATTAATTTTGTAAACTTTAAATGGTTCTCTGTAGCAGAAAGCATGGCTTTGCTACAGAATGCAAGGATATGTGCTGAATCTCCTATGACTTGCCAGAGACTCCACATAGTGTTCTTATCTACCATGGCTATGTCTGTCACCATTGGCTTACTTTGCCAAGTAATATGGTATGAGTGTCAGGGCAATTTATACTATGGTCTAAAATTGCTATAGATCCTTCTCTTGCTCTGGGTCCACATAAAACTATCACTTCAGAGTTATTTTATAAATAGTACATTCTCAGATGTTGAGTATGTCACTTTCAAAATCCAAAAAGTCCCCCAAAAGTGTTGTATCTTATTATTAAGTTTTAGGGAACAAACTAGTAATAGTTTGCAGCAACATATATTTTTACCTCAGAGGAGATGCCCTAGCTTTGTCCAAGTCTTTGGATCCTTGAAATATTTGCTTAACACGGCAGACTTCTAATTTTTTGTGGGTATTTCTGCAGCATGATGTTCTCCAGAAGGTCAGGATGTTCAAAATCCCCCACAGATTATATTCTGACAGAGAGCAATAGAGTTAATATGGCTCTGAGGCAAGACAATGACTGTGCATTGGGTCCTTCCTATTATGCAGGTGAATAGTTTTGATCCTCTTTAATGAAGTGAATTCAGAAGCATGTAGTCTTCATTTTAGGAACTGTATAACAACTACCAGAGGTGGTGTTCATCTATATCAGTAAAAATGTCATATTCACAGTAGCTGTTTAGGGAGCTACCACTTAGTTAAATTTTGTTGTGGCCCACTCTCATTTTTAATGATCCATCTGGTGTTTGTAGTGACCAAACAGGTGAACCAAATGGGATTATGATGAAGAATATTATCCTTTGTCCTTGTGGTGCTAGTCTCTGCACATTCTCCCAGAACACAATATTGCTCATGATTTATTATCTTGATTAAATAAGAGCAATTTTAGGGGCTTCGTTTAACCTCTTTTCATAGTATAACTTACTCCACTGATCAGGGAACCAAGGTGAAGATTCTGCTAGTTACTAGGTATGTCTTTAACAGTTATACAGTTAGTGCCGTAAAAAAACCCCATCATAGTTACATAGACGCAGTGAACCTACCATGAGGTGGACTTGGGCCAAGATTCCATATTAGGTCTGGCTAAGGTATCTTTGTAAGCTGTTGCCCTGGATGAATGATCCTATATTAATAAATTCTTTCTTATCCAGTCTTACATTTTAGTTTCTTAGTCTAACCCTTTTAAGGTACTCTTTCACACATAGTCCCATGATTCTTACCAAAAACATTTAGACATGATTTCCTTTCGTTTGTAAACTGTTCCCTCTCCGAAGAGTTAATAGTGTATTTTCTTGCTGAAGCTGTGTTGATATTCAATCCTGGTCACTGTCTTGGTGGCAATCAGGAGAGCTAGGAGCAAATCTTAAGGTAACCTAGCATTATCTTGTGAGGTTGTTGGCTCAGGTGTACTCATTATGGGGTGTTCAGTCAGTGGAAGACTGCTCTCCTCAAGCAAAGGAAAGGAGACTGCTTTTGTCAGCATTGAAAATTCAATGGAATTTAGTTCAAGATATAAGCATACATGCCCAGATGTCCCTATTGCAGGTCCTAGAGCCCTCTTTTTCCCTAGCAGGGCACTTCTTTGGCATAAGACACCTGTCGATGTTACACATATAGTTATACTTGTACCTCTGACATCCTTGTACCTCTATCCCTAATTCTCATCACATTTTTTTCCTGCAACTTCAGGAGATAAGGGAGGCTCTGATTCTTACATTTCCTTAAGGCTTCCAAAGCAGTTAACAAAAGTTGGTCAAACTCTGACTCCAATTGATGGAAAAGTCTGTTGGTTCAGCAAAAGTCAGCTGAAGTAAATAGTGTGACTGAGAGGATGTATAAGAAATGTCTGATACATCACAGTTCTCACATATTGTAGGATAAGCCCCCTAATTTCGTAAAGCTCTGTCTCCCAAAAATGCTTTAACTGAGTCTCCTATGGGCCATTTGACTGTTCCATAAGGCCAGCTTCCTTTTCGTGATGATTTGGATAGTAAAATCAGTGAAATCCCTGGATGTCAGCTCATTGTCTAACTTACTTCACTGGACTCCACCACCAGATACTACTGCTATCATCATCTCTAATCACTGTTGCTGGGCTGTCACATATAATAAATCTTAAATTTTCCTTAGATATTCAGGCTATTTTAGGAACTTAGCCCAAACTAGGGAATTTATTATATACAAATAGGGCCATCCCTCATGAGCAAAGGCAACTTTAGAGACTGACTGCTCTGTTTCTGATTATTCCTCCCAACCCCCTCACTACACAAATCCGTGGCCTTTTCTGCATTACGGATTTGCTTATCTATGGATTTTGTTTCCTTGTAACTTTAGCTTGCCCTGACTCTGTGTCATAGTTTCTGTCTGTGGATCATCCACCTTCAGTTCCTCGCTGTTAACTGTCTCAATCTCCCAGTATCTCCCAGTTCAGATTTTTTAAAGTGACTTTATTCTAGGTCATGTTATTCCTATCTCGGTAGTCATAGGTCAATTGTCTGCATCTGGCTTTGGGATTTACCAGTTTTTCAATAAGCTGGGGATGGTGGGGAAAGAAGATGTGTAGTATTAAACCTGCCTAAGTATAGCTTCCTTCTCAATGAGAGCAATGGGTGAAGCATCTTTCCCTGGAAGAGGCTGTGAGTGCAGTAGCTGCTAGCAGTGGTCTATTAACATGTAAACTTTCATAATCGAACTGTTTTAATCAAGATGGAAACCCCATGGTCTGTCTCGTGAATGGAAGGAGACACAGAAAAACATTTTCTAAGTCTGCTTATTGTTTTTTCTTCTGTTGATTTATTTGTGTATCTCAAATATGGCAACAAATAATGAATGGATAAGAGTTAAATAACTTTCATTCTCTTTTAATTTACAATTAGTTAAGCACTTTATTTTGTTAATCCAATTAATTCCCCACAATTAAATTAATCATCTTTATATGTAGATTTGTTATATGAAATACTATCAAATGTTTTATTATGCTTTAAATTTTAGAAAGCAGTTTTGTACCCATTACAACATTAAGTCCTCATAATAACTAGATTTAGGTGTGACAGAGATTGAACTAAACTCTTAATGTAAATGAAGAAACTGCTGAACATTTTGCCTGTGTCATATACCTAAAAATTAGCAATGTGCAAATAGAATCCTTTTCTAGATTACCATTCAAGTGCAGTATCCTTTATAGCATACCATATCATGTATGTTTATATATGTACATACAGATTATATCAATGAGATCCTGCTTTGTACAATTTCATTTTGTTTTTACAGGACTCTGGAAATACATACACACATGCACACACCCACCCACACACACAGAATCTGTGATAGTTTCTTTAGATGTGAAAGAAAGGGGTTGGGCTAGATGATTTCTAACATCTCTTTTATTTCTTACATTCAGATTTTTAAAACTTAGGCACCATAGCATCCTTGGAAAGTCTGCTTTTATCATACTTTAAGCCATAATTAGTATATTTCTCTCTTTCACTAGAAAGGCCTCCTGAAGGCTGTGCCAGTCCAGATATGTATTTGTGCTCTTAGTGCCAAGGATGGCACCTTTCACATAGTAGGCATTCAATACATTCATCAGAATGAAGCAACAATTGGAAATCAAATTTTAGTTCATAATTCTGAAGACATCACATCTTATTATTCATGGTTATATTGAATTAGAGGCCTTGAACAATTGAAAATCAAATTTTAGTTTTCAGTTTAGAGCATTAATATTATTAGAGTCAACCTAAGGCAAAATGATGAAGTAGGCCAAGTGAGTCTTCAGTGATTCTACATTAACTCCTCTTTTCCATTTGGTGGTGAGTATATAATTCATTCACCAAAATGTTCAGAATCCATAGAAATAGAAAGATAGACATTGAAAAAGGCAGAACTGGATAGTAAGGATTTAATAAAGTTGAGTTAATAAAATACATTTAATGAGATCTAAGATACTCTTCTGTAAGCAAATAAATGACTATGAAAAGTAAACATGGCTTGATTTTTGTTTAGATGATTCAAGCAGAATAGTATAAGAATGAAATAATCCACTTAACAGTAAAGTGAACTGTGTTCTTCATTCTATAGCTGTCACTAGCTTGCTTAATTCATTGTGATTGGTTCCAGTGTCAATGACTTATCTTAAAAATAACAAACTTAAATGAGACTTAGGATTTGCTGCAATGAAAATATTTCTTAAAATGTACCTCTTGCTATAAAATTGACACTGTGTTTCTGTTTTGAGGACAAAAAAGAACTTAATAATGTTGAAATACATATTTTGTGCTAGTATAATACAAATAGTAGATATTTACTATTATTGGCATAGATCTGATGACTGCATATCAATTTTTATTCTTGTAATTCATTAATAATGTAAAAATCATCTGGAAGTTTAAGCCTCCACAATGGAAGGATGATTGAATATGTTGATGTGTATGTGAGCTCTCAATTAGGTGTCAGAAGTACTTGGATATCAGAAGTACGAGGATAATTTTAGTACTATGAGTTTGGGATGACCACACTTCTCATAAGTTGAAATTCCATGCCTGATTTATGCTTGTTTTCATTTTTAAGAGGCAATTCATTTTTAATAACTGCACCCCATATTTTGTTTATGTCACATATGTTCAATCTAATAATTTATTTTGTTCACTTTATGTGATTTTCTTGACTCCTTCTGCTTTTTCCTTTTCAAGCATTAAAGTTACCATGGAAATGGTGCCATTGGCGTCATGGGTGGGCCTTTTAAACAAGTATATTTAGTTGCATTTTGTGAGGTTTTAAGATTCAGACCATGTCACCAAGCGAGAAAAATCAAGGTTGATGTGCGTTTTACCTCCAATATATATTTTAGCACATTAGTTACAGAAAGCTATGTTTAAGTAACATTTTGATCAGGAATTGAATGACAGAAAAATGAAAGTTAAAGTTCTGCTAGTAATGCTGATTGGTTCATATTATTGAACCTCATATATTGTTACTCATATATTGTTAATAGTCTAATACTAATGGTGTATAACAAAAATCATCTGTGGCATAATGTATTATCTGTGTACCTCCATTTGCAAAATTTAAATTAAGAAAATTCAGCATATGTGGGTTTTTTTTTAAATATTGGTACTATGACATGCCTTTATAGGTCATGTGACAAGAGGATTTTAAACCGTTTACTTGTATTTCTAACAGAAGTCTTGATATGGAGAGAATTCTATACTATGAAAAGAACTTATCATTTTAGTATATTTTTTGTAGATTTGGAATATAAAGATGCCATAGGTATTTTTTATTTTCAGTATTAGTTTATATTCTTACCCCCAAAACTCACATTCACGAGTGTAGATTTTCATAAATGGTGTCTTGAAACATTTCTCTAATAATATTTGCTGAAATTTTATACAGTATTGCTTAGAAAAATGTTTAAAAATGTCATTAAATTAGCAAATCTTAATCTGTCAAAATATTTAGTTGCTAATAAAAAGTCATATTTAAATTTAAATATAAATTATATGATATAAATTAATATTTAAATTAAATACAGATATGAATTTAAATATAAATTTAAAAATATAATACACTGGTGGTCAAATTATGGCCCATAGGACATATCCAGTTAACTATCTCTTTTTGTAAATGAAGTCTTACTGGAATATGGCCATAATCATTTATTTGTATTAATCACCTATGACTACTCTCATGCTATTAATGGCAGACTTGAATAGTTGCAAGAAAGCTCACATAGCCCACAAAACAAATTATTTACTCTGTCCCTTTACAGAAATTGGCCTACCCCTGACATAATAATCTCATATTAACCCCATTTCTAAGCCAACAGCCAAACTAATGGAAAAATGCAATAAAACTGACAGACATATAAGACCATTTGCTAACAACGTAAGACCTATATACATTGTTTTGGGGGCAAATTCTCCCCCCTCCCAATGTTTCCTTCCATGTAGAATGTGCTCTGTGAATGTAATGATGCTGGCATCTTTCCAGATCCTTAGTTATACTATATGAGAAATAGGTGAGTTACCTGATTGGTAAGTTGGGGAGAAGAACTGGAAATATATCTGTCAGGGGAAATGATTATTTCCCTTTTTGCCTGGGAGCCAGCTGCTTCAAAGACCATGCTGAATTTGGCCATGTTGTAAGTATTCTGGTAAGTGCTATCCCTATGTAAGGAAGTGTACCTTGGGACAGTACTACTTGAGACTGGACTTCTCCAGTATTTGGAACCCTTTAGACCAAAGATACAAACCACATTCTCAGTATCTGCCTTATTAGTAATTAAATTGGCATTGTAGGTACCCATCTGATTTAGTCTTTTTTTGATAAAGTAGATGTATATTTATTAATACAGAAAGATAAATTCATAATGAAATTAACTAGAGAGAAATAGAGAAGCTCCTTCTGTATTCCCACCAACCTTCCATTTCAGCGAACACTCTTGCCAGTTAATAAGACATCAGTTTTTTTATTCTAAATTTTACACTTAAAAGGAAAGAAGTAAGCTCTCCTTATAGAAACATTGTGTTAAGTTAAGCAGTAGCCTCAATAAGTGTGAGAAAGTCCTCTACAAAAGAATTACAGGTAGTAAAAATGGAAAGAATGATAGAAAGTCATCATTTTGTAACCCCTAATGCAATAATCAATTTAAGCAACAATCATGAATGGTTGAACCTAATAAGTGAAAGGCTGATGGGGATCCTTATAATGAAGGAATTAGGAGATTACTACACAAATCCACTGATGAATCTTAGTTTAAATAAAGAGAAACAGACATTGTGGTGCCTGATGTGATGCAACACAAAAAAACACCACGCACTGTTCCTGCCAAAAGTTAACCTGAATCTAATTAAGACTCAGGGGCTCGCTTGTAGTTACAGAAAATATGGGAGAAAGAAACAAATGAAGTGATGGCACAGTGAAGAAAATAGACAAATCCACAATAAGAAATATTCTATAGGACAAATCAATGATATGAGGAAAGAATTTAGAATAGATTACTCTGGATTCAGAGAGACTTAAGAGAAATAGCAACCAAATGTGGTATAGGGACCTTATTTAGATCCTGTATGAACAAAGGTAAACATAACAAGAAAAAATGTTTACCCTCTTTAAATTACTTTTTCTTGATATTGTTTTATTGCAATAAAAAACACAGTCTTACATTTACCATTGTAACCATTCTAAAGTGTACAGTTCAACGATGTTAAGTATATTTACATTGTTGTGCAGTAGAGCTCTAGAATTTGTCATCTTTCAGAACTGAAATTCTACACATTAAACACTAATTATCTCTCCCCTTAGCAACCACCTTTCTTTTTTTTTCTGTTTCTATGATTTTGACTACTTCAAATACTTCGTCAGAGTGGAATCATACAGTATTTGCCCATTTGTGATTAGCTTATTTTGCTTAGCACAATATCCTTGAGGTTCATTCATATTATAGCATGTGACAGGATTTCCTTCTTTTTTAAGGCTTAATGATATTCCACTATATGTATATATCATATTTTCTTTATCCATTCATCATTTCATGGACATATGTGTTGCTTCTACCTCTTGGCTATTGTGAATAATATTGCAAAGAGCTTGGATGTGCAAATATCTCTTCAAGATCCTGCTTTGAATTCTCTTGGATATATAATCAGAAATGGGATTGCTGGATCATATGATAATTTTATTTTTAATTTTCAAGAAACCTCTGACTGTTTTCCACAATGGCTCCACCATTTTACAATCCCACCAATGGTGCACAAGGATTCTGATTTCCCCACATTCTTGCCAACATTTGTTATTTTCTGTTCTTTTGATAGTACCCACGCTAATGGATATGAAGTGATAACTAATTGATTTGCATTTATTTTCTTATAAATAAGTTATGGATTCTTTATTGATATTCTTAATCCATTTTTTAAAATTATTTTTAAGTAGAGTTGACACAGTGTTACATTAATTTCAGGTATATAACTTAGATTTGACAAATTAATACATTGTATGTCACAAGTATAGCTACCATCCGCTTCAATACACTTCTATATCCTTGACTATGTTCCTTATGCTGTGCCTTTATCCCCAGGACTTAATTATTCCATAACCAGAGTCCTGTATCTTCCACTCCCTTTCACTGGTTTTGCCCAGTCCCTCCCCACTGGCAACCATCAGTTTGTTCTCTGTATTTATAGGTCTGATTCTGCTTTTTGTTTGTTTATTCTTTTTTTTTTTAAGATTCTATTTATGACTGCAATCATGTGGTATTTATCTTTCTCAGTCTGCCTATTTTACTAAGCATTCTACTTTGTAGGTCCATCCCTCTTGTCTCAAATGTCATGATCTCATACATTTTTACAGCTCTGTAATATTCCGTTGTGTATATATACCACTTTTTTAAATGCATTCATTTATTGATAGATACTTAGGTTGTGTCCATGTCTTGGCTATTGGAAATAATGCTGCACTAAACATAGGGGTGCATGTATTTATTTGAGTCAGTGTTTTCATTTTCCCTGGGTAAATACCAGTGCAGAATTACTGGATCATATGGTATTTCTATTTTTAATTTCTTAAGGAATCTCTGTACTGTTATGAAATATTTACCACCATCACTTCACATAGTTATCTTTTTTTGTAAGTCTGGTGAGAATGCTTAAGATCTACTCACTTAACAAATTTCAAATATACAGTATAGTATTTTTAACTATAATCCCCATGTTGTATGAATCCTCAGAACTTAATCCATTTTATAATAAAAATTTTGTACCCTTTGACCAATATATGCCCATTTTCCCCACTCCTCACCCTCTGAAAACCACCATTCTGCTCTTTGTTTCTATGAGTTTATTTCTTAATACATATTCAACATGTAAGTGATACAATATAATATTTGCCTTTTTCTGTCTGGCTTATTTCACTTAGCATTGTATCCCCCAGGTTCATCTATGTTATTGTGAATGGCAAGATTTTTTTTTTAATGGATGAATGATATTCCATTGTATATATACATGATATTTTCTTTATCCATTAATCTGTTGATGGACACTTGGGTTGTTTCATATATTGACTATTGTGAATAATGCTTTGATGAACATGGGAGTGCAGATATTTCTTCAGGATAGTGGTTTTGTTTTTCTTGGATATACCCAGAAGTAGGTAGCTGGATCATTGTCTCTGTTTACAAATGACATCTCATTTATCAAAAATCCTAAAGACTCCACCAAAAATCTCGTAGAATTAATAAATGAATAGAGGGAGCTCAGGAAGATGGTGGAGTAGGAGGATACTAACCTCACCCCATCCCATATTTACAACTAGATATCACTCACATCTGCGTAAATTTTCTAGAGAGTGATCTAAAGACTGACAGAACAAACTCCACAACTAAATGTAGAGAAGCAGCTGCATCTGAGAGAGTTAGAAAGGCCAGAAATGTGTTTGGGAGCTGTGTTCAGGAGAGGAGGGAGATGTTGGTGAGCAGAGGGAAAGAAATAGTCCCTCACACCAAGGAGCCCATATGAGGAAGGTGAATCCTCATAATATCTGGCTTTAAGAACCAGACGGGATGAATTCTGTGAGTTTGTATAACCAGTGGGACTTGGAGCTTGGAACTTTAAAAGTCAGCTGGCTCAGTACTGGGTGAGCAGGGAGGATGAGTGATAGCTGGGTCCCTACCTTTAAAGAGAAGGTAGCCTGCAGAGAGGCAATATAGAAGCCATAGTTCGTACAACTCCTGTGGCAAATAGGAGGAAGATCTGTATATACATTTTGGAGCACGTTGGGGACTTCTCTGGAAACAAAAAAGCTGGCAGGTGCCATTTTCCTCCCCTGTGCCTCAGCATAAACACAGGGCCACCTGCGAGAGGCAGCCCTATACAGACACTTGATACCTAACCTGCTAATAGTGTGCCCTGGCCATGCATTGTCCTAAGGACTTGCCCACTCCAAGCCTGCTGGCCTTGGCCCTGGGCTCAGCATGAGTACTGTTAATTCCATTTATGCCACATGTGCACCCTGCCCAACTGCCACATTCAGAGATGCTGCATGCCTCTAGCTGCCATGCTTCAGGGATCTGGCTTAGGACTAGCAGCTCAGTGAAAATTTTGTTAACACTGCTGAGCCACCCTAGGGTCACACCTTCTCAGAGCTGGCCTGCCTGGGTCTCACTAACACCACAGAGAGCAAGCATAGCCCACAACAGGCAGAGAGTGAAGATGTCTGGACTGAAGGAGAAAGCAACTCAGACAACAGCAGGATGCAAGCAACACACATATTAGACTCCCCTGAAGTGCCATGCTCTGGTGAGCAGGGGACAATGCACTGGAGGGCACTATAGGACCTCTTTTTCATAAAGCCATTACTTTCAAGAGCAGAAGACATAGCTGACTTTCCTAACACGGAGAGTTAGACAAAATGGGGAGATAGAGGAATATGTCCCAAATGAAAGAACAGGACAAAATCACAGCAGGAGATCTAAGTGAAATAGAAATGAGTAATATGCCTGATAGAGAATTTAAGGAATATAAAGATACTCACTGGACCTCAGAAAAGGGTAGAGGACATCAGTAAGTTTCTTGACAAAGAGATAAGAAATAAGATGTCAGAGATAAAGAGATCAATAAGTGAAATTAAAAATATAATATATGGAATAAATAGTCCGCTACAGGAAGTACAGGAATATGAAAGTGCCCTGGAGGATAGAGTAATGGAAGGGAATGAAGCTTAACAAATGAGAGACAAACAAATACTGCATAATGAGAATAGACTTTAGAGAACTCGGCAACACCATCAAGTGTAATAACATCCCCATTATAAGGATCCCAGAAAGAGAAGAGGGGAGGGGCAGAAAACATATTTGAAGCAATAGCTGAAAACTTCATGAATCTGGGGAAGGAAACAGAGAACCAGATTCAGGAGGCACAGAGATCTCACAAATTCAACTCAAGGAGGTCCACACTAAGACACACAGTAATTAAAATGGCAAAAAATAGTGATAAAGAATTTTAGAAGTTGAAAGAGAAAAGACAGTTACATGCAAAAGAATCGCCATAAGACTATCAGGTGATTTTTCAGTAGAAACTTAGCAGGCCAGAAGAGAGTGGCACAATAGATTCAAAGTGCTGATAAGGGAAAAATCTGTATCCAAGAATACTCTATCCAGCAAGGCTATCATTCAGCATAGAAGGAGAGATAAAGAGTTTCTCATACAAAAATTAAAAGAATTCATTACTACTAAACCAACCTTAACAGAAATGTTAAGGGAGACTCTGAGTGGAAAACAACCATAAATAAGAATAAGAACAATAAGATACAGAAAGCAAAAAAAAAAAAAAAAAAAAAAAAGTTACTTTGTAAAAATCTATCAAGAGAAGCACAAAATAAAAGGATGTAAAATATGATACCAAATATCTGAAACATGGAAGGGAGAGGAGTAAAGAACGAATGCAGAATTAAGTGAACATCAGTTTAATATAAGCTGTTAGATGCAGATGTTATGTATAAACCTAATGGTAACCACAAATCAAAATACAGTAATAGATATGGAAAAAAAAGAGTAAGAAATCCAAGTATTTCACAAAAGAAACTCACTAATCATGAGGAGAGCAAGAAAAGAAAGGAATAGGGAGGAACTACAAAAAAACCCCATAAAACAAGGGGAAAATGGCAATTAATACATATCAATAATTACTTTATAAAAGGACTAAATGATCCAGTCAAAAGATGTAGGGTGACAGAATAGATTAAAAACAAAACCAAAAAAACCCCAAGACCCATGTATATGCCACCTTCAAGAGACTCATTTCAGACCTACTGACACTTGTAGACTGAAAGTGAGGGAATAAAGAGAGATTTATGCAAATGGGAGTGAAAAGAAAGCCAGAGTAGCAATACTTATGTTGGACAAAATAGATTTTAAAGTAAAGACTGTAACAAGACACAAATAAATGGTACAATCCAACAAGAAGATACAACAGTTGTAAATATTTATGCACCCAACATGGGAGCACCCAAATACATAAAGCAGTTAATAACAAACATAAAGGAAATAATCGATAGTAATAAAATAATCGATAGTAATAAGATAAAATAATAATAAAATATAATAATAGTAGTAAGTGGACTTAAAACTCCACTTACATCAATGAATAGATCAAACAGAAAATGAACAAGAAACTGGCTTTGAATGACACATTGGACCAGATGTTTTTAACAAAAAATTCAGAATATTCCACCCTAAAACAGCAGAATACACATTCTTTTCAAGTGCAAATGGACCGTTCTCCAGAACAGATCACATATTAGGCTGCAAAACAAGTCTCAACATATTCAGAAAGATCGAAGTCATAGTATGATGCTATAGAACTAGAAATCAACAGTAAGAAAACACCTGGAAATCACACAAACACATGGAGGCTAAATAACATGCTACTAAACAATGGATAAGTCAACCAAGGAATCAAGACAAAATCCAAAAATACCTGGAGTCAAATGAAAATGAAAACACAATGGTTCAATATCTTTGGGATATAGCAAAAGATATTCTGGGAGGGAAGTTTATAGCAATACTGGCCTGTGTCAAGAAGCAAGAAAAATCCTAAATAACCTGACCTTATATCTGAAGGAACTAGAAAAAGAACAACAAACAAAAGCTAAAATCAGCAGAAGGAAGAAAGTAATAAAGATTAGAGCAGAAATAAACAAGGAGCTGGTTCTTTGAAAAGATCAACAAAGTTGATTAAACTTTAGCCAGACTCATCAAAAGAGAGAGGACGAGAGAGAGGACACAAATAAATAAAATCAAAAATGAAAAGGGAGAAATAGTAACTGACACCATAAAAAGACAAAAGTTTATAAGAGAATATTATGAAACATATATGCCACAAATTGGACAACCCAGAAGAAATGGATAAATTCCTAGAAACGTAACCTCCCAAAATTGAATCAGGAAGAAATAGAAAATTTAACATACCAATTACCAGCAATGAAATTTAATCAGTAATCAAAAAACTTTCAGCAAACAAAAGTCTAGGGCCAGATGGCTTCACAGGTGAATTCTACCAAATATTTTAAGAAGAGTTAATACATATTCTTCTCAGACTATTCAAAAAAATAGAAGAGGAAAGAAAACATCTTAATTCATTCTATGAAGCCAGCATTACCCTGATACCAAAACCAGATAAAGAGACTACCAAAAAAAAAAAAAAAAAAAGAGAGAGAGAGAGAGAATACGGGCCAATATCTCTGATGAACATAGATGCAAAAATCCTCAACAAAATATTAGGAAACCAAATTCAATAATATATTTAATCATTCATCACAATCAAGTGAGGTTAATCCCTGGGATGCAAGGGTGGTTCAGTATTTTCAGGTCAATCAATGTGATACATCACATCAGTAAAGGAAGGGATAAAAACCATATCATCATTTCATTAGATGCAGAGAAAGCATTTGAGAAAGTACAACACCCACCCATGATAAAAACCCTCAACAAAGTAGCATTAGATGGACTATATCTCAACCTAATAAAGGTCATGAAAAACCCACAGCTATCATCATACATAATGGTGAACAACTGAGAGTGTGTCTGCTAAGGTCAGGAACAGGACAGGGTTGTTTACTCTCACCACTATGATTTAATATAGTACTGGAATTTCTAGCCACCACAATCAGACAAGAGGAAGGAGAAAAAAGACATCCAAATTGGTAAGGAAGGAGTAAAACGTCCACTATTTGCAGAAGACACATTGTATGTAGAAAACCCTAAAGAGTGCACTAAAAAACTATTGTAACTGATAAGTGAATTCAGTAAGGTTGCAGAGTAGAAAATCAATGTATAGCAATCCATGGCATTTTTATATACTAATATTGAGGTAACCAAAAGAGAAATTGAAAAGATAATAAAATTTTGGTGAATGAGAAAGAGAAATTTAAAAAAGCAATGTCATTTATGGCTATAGAAAAGATAATAAAATACCGGCGAATAAACCTAACCAAGGAGGTGAAAGATATCTGTACTCTGAAAATGATAGAATACTGATGAAAGCAATTGAGGATGACACAAACAGGCCGAAAGATATATCATGATCATAGATTGGAAGAACAAATATTGTTAGAATGTCCATACTACCCAAAGCTGGAGGTATCACAAGTCCAGATTTCAAATTATACTTATATAAGTACATGAAAAGGTGTTCAACATCAGTAATCATCAGGGAAATTCAAATCAAAACCACAGTGAACCATCACCTCATACTTATTAGGATGTCTGTTACTGAAAAGATAAGTGATAACAAGTATTGATGAAGATGCAGAGAAAAGGGAACCCTTGTACACTAGTAGTGGAAATGTAAATTGGTACAGTTGGTATGGAAGACAATATAGAGATTCCTCAAAAATTAAAAATAGGTCTATGATATATTTTGAAATAATTTTTGCAAATGATGTGAGGCAAGAATGTGTTTTTTCTGCATATTAATGTCAGGTTGTTCCAGAAACAGTCTTAGAAAATATACTGTTTCCCCCGTGAATTACCTAAGCACCTTTCTTAAAAATCAGTTGCCAATAGAATGGTGGGTCTATTTCAGGATTGTTCTGTTCTGTTAATCTGTATGTCTGTCTTTATGCAAATTCTGCTCTGAATTGATTATGTAGATTTATAATGTCTTCAAATGAGTTAGTGCAAGTTGTCGAACTTTGATCCTTTGCAAAATTATTTTTTTAAATTTTTTTTATTTTTAAAAGATTTTATTTATTTATTTGACAGAGAGAGACAGCCAGTGAGAGAGGGAACACAAGTAGGGGTAGTAGGAGAGGAAGAAGCAGGCTCCCAGTGGAGGAGCCTGATGCGGGGCTCGATCCCAGAATGCCGGGATCACGCCCTGAGCCGAAGGCAGACACCTAACGACTGAGCCACCCAGGCGCCCCTACAAAATTATTTTGTGTATTTTGTTTTTGCATTCTTCTGTAAATTTTAAATTAGTCTGCCAATTTCTGCCAAAAAGCCTGGTGATATTTTATTTCAGTTTTAATTGTGAGATACTTTTACAGTTGTAGAGACATTATAAAAATAGTATAGAGGTTCCCATGTACTTTTCACCCAGATTCCCATCCCATTATGTTAACATCTTACATAAACATAGAACAACTGTTAAAACTAAAAATTCTAACCTGGATACAATAGTATCAACTAGATTATAGAGCACATTTGGATTTCACCAGTGTTTCTACTGATATGCATTTTTTATTTCAGGATGCAATCCTGAATCCAATGTTGTATTTAGTTGTTAAGTCTCTTTAGGTTTTTTGATCCTGACAGTTCTCAATCTTTCCTGTCTTTCACATCCTTGATGTTGTTGAAGTGTACAGTCAGTTATTTTGTTGACTGACTGGATTTGTCCATTGTTTTCTTTTCTTTCTGTTTTTTTTTTAAAGATTTTATTTATTTATTTGAGAGACAGAGCACAAGCAGGGGGAGCAGCAGAGGGAGAGGGGGAAGCAGGCTCCCCCCTGAGCAAGGAGCCGGATGTGGGGCTCTATCCCAGGACCCTGGGAATATGACCTGAGCGAAAGGCAAATGCTTAACTGACTGAACCACCCAGGCACCCCATCTGTTGTATTCTTACAGTAAGATTGAGGTTACGATTATTAAAAAAGATATTACAGAGGTGCTATGTCTTTCTTGGTGTATGATATCAGAATATACTTAATGTTAGTAGTATGTCAACATTCTAGTATGATGTTAACTTCAGTTACTTGGTTAAGATATCATCTTCCAAGATTCTCCACTCTAAAATTACCATTTTCCCTTTGTAATTACTAAATATTGTGGACAGATACTCTGAGACCATGCAAATTTTAGGGCACTAAAATACTCTATATTATGTAATGATGGATACATGTCATTCATTATATATTTGTCCAGACCCATAGAATGTACAACACCAAGAACGAACCCTAATGTATATTATGGACTTTCAGTGATTATGATGTGATGTGTAGGTTCATCACTTGTAATGAACGTACCACTTTGGTGGGGGATGTTGATAATGAGGACAGATGTCCATATGTAAGGATAGTAGGTATATGGAAAGTCTTTGTACTTGCTCTCAATTTTGCTATGAACCTAAATCTTGTCTACAAAATTAAATCTTTAGAAAAATAGGTGGATGTTGCTTTGTATATATTTCCTACGTAAATTATAACTATGGTTTACTAATGGTGATTTTCTATTTCAATCAGTCTTTTACTTTCATTAATTGGAATATTTCTGTGAGGAAAAGTTGTCCATTCTCCCTCATTTGTTTACTGAATTATTTATTTAAATTATTATAGTATTTATGTTTACTCAGGTTGTTCTGTTGTAGCTATGGGAAACTCATGTTGGCCTCTGCACTTCAATATGCTCCATCATTTTTTAAAGCATTTCTTTACTTTTGTTACTACTAGATATTCTAGGCATATTTTTAAATTTGCTTTCTCAAGCCTTGGAATCACCCAGTTTTTCAAGGATCTCTGGTTTACTTTGTGAAGGAAGCAAGATCTACGTGCTATTCATGCTTGCTGCTGTTAGGATTGATCTTAGTTCCTCAGTGATTAGAGTTGAGAAAGATTTATATCTATAACTATATATCTATATATGAAATATATAGATATAATGCATCTATATACACATAATAAACCACATATGCACCTCTGTGATTATTTCCATATCCATTTGTGTGTGTGTGTGTGTATATACACACACACACAATTGTTTTTGCTCATGAGACCATGTTGACTTCATCTATCCTTAGTAGGTATTCGGAGGCCCAATTTAAGATATTATGATGGAATATGAAATTAGGAATATGGAGTTGGGAAGAGATATGTAAATAAGGTCATATAAGCTGAACAGAGGTACAACACTGGATTTATGATATTGACCAGAAAGTAGTCTTTTTTGGTAAATATCAGTGCATCCTGAAGAGTAATGCGTATACTTGTAGACGATGGAGGAGTGTTCTATTAGCAAAGTTGGTTGTTAGTTTTCTTATTTATCCTTACTGGGTTATCATATTTTGGTTGTCCCAATTCCAGAGAGAATAGTGTTACACTTTCCAACTGTAATTGTACATTTGCCTATTTCTTCTAGTAATTAGGTTTTTTTATTTATAAATTTTGAAGTTGTTATTGAATTTATACACATTTGGGATTTCTGTGTATTCGTGATGAATTGATCCTTTCTCCTTGATAGAATATCCTTTAATATCCCTGGTAACATTCTTTGTTCTGAAGTCTACTTTGTCAGGTATTATTTTAAAAAAATTACTATTTGTATTTACGTGGTGCAATTTTTTTTTTTTTAAAGATTTTTATTTATTTATTCAACAGAGATAGAGACAGCCAGCGAGAGAAGGAACACAGCAGGGGGAGTGGGAGATGAAGAAGCAGGCTCATAGCGGAGGAGCCTGATGTGGGGCTCGATCCCATAACGCCGGGATCACGCCCCGAGCCGAAGGCAGACGCTTAACCGCTGTGCCACCCAGGCGCCCCTTACGTGGTGCAATTTAATCCTTCCTTTGACTTTATTCTATCAGAGATTTTATATAAGGTAGTTTTTTTTTTGTACACAGTACATATTTTAGGAATTGCTTTTCAAAAAACACTCTTAATGATCATGACCTTTTAATTAGAATGCTTAATATTACATATAATTATTGATGTGCTTAGATTTTTATCATATTACTACTTGTTTCTCTTTTTCTATGCCTTCTTTTGGATTAAATGCATATGTATTTTTTAAAATTTTTATTTTAATTCAGTTAGTGAACATATAATGTGTTACTGGTTTCAGAGGTACAGGTCTGTGATTCATCAGTCTTACATAATACCCAGTGCTCATTATATCATATGCCCTCCTTAATGTCCATCACCCAGTTACCCCATCCCTTCTCCCTCCTCTGGCAACCCTCAGTTTGTTTCCTATGATGAAGAGTCTTTTATGGTTTGCCTCCCTCTCTGGTTTCATCTTGTTTTATTTTTTCCTCTCTTCCCCAATGATCCTCTGTTTTGTGTTTTAAATTCCACATATTAGTGAGATGATATAATAATTGTCTTTCTCTGATTGATTTATTTCGCTTAGTATTGTACCCTCTAGATATAATATATATTGTACCCTCTAGTTCCATCCACATTGTTGCAAATGCAAGATTTTTTTGATGGCTGCATAATATTTCATTGTATATAATATATCCGTTGTATATATGGACCACATCTTCTTAATCTAGTCATCTGTTGAAGGACATCTCTGCTCCTTCCACGATTTAGCTATTGTGGACAGAGCTGCTATGAACATTGGGGTACATATCGCCCTTCTCTTCACTACGTCTGTATCTTTGGGGTAAATACCCAGTAGTGCAATTGCTGGATCATAGGGTAGCTCAATTTTTAACTTTTTAAGGGACCTCCACACTCTTTTCCAGAGTGGCTGTACCAACTTGCATTCCCACCAACAATGTAGGAGGGATCCCCTTTCTCCACATCCTCTCCAACAATTGTTGTTTCTTGCCTTGTCTATTTTTGCCATTCTAACTGGCGTAAGGTGGTATCTCAGTGTGGTTTTGATTTGAATTTCCCTGATGGCTAATGATTTTGAACATTTGTTCATGTGTCTGTTAGCCATTTGTATGTCTTCATTGGAAAAGTGTCTGTTCATATATCTGCCCATTTTATGATTTATTTGTTTCTTGTGTATTGAGTTTGAGTTCTTTGTAGATCTTGGATACCAGTCTTTTATCTGTAGTATCATTTGCAAATATCTTGTCCCATTCCGTGGGCTGCCTCTTAGTTTTTTTGACTGTTTCCATGGCTGTGCAGAAGCTTTGTATCTTGATGAAGTCCCACAAGTTCATTTTTTTCTTTTGTTTCTCTTGCCTTTGGAGATGTGTCATGAACAAAGTGGCTGTGGCCGATGTCGTAGAGGTTACAGCCTATGTTCTCCTCTAGGATTTCGATGGATTCCTGTCTCACATCAAGGTCTTTCATCCATTTGGAGTTTATCTTTGTGTATGGTGTGAGAGAGTGGTCAAGTTTCATTCTTTTGCATATAGCTGTCCAAATTTGCCAGCACCATTTATTGAAGAGACTGTCTTTTTTCCACCGGATGTTTTTTCCTGCTTTATCAAAGATTAGTTGCCCAAAGAGCCAAGGGTCCATTTCTGGGTTCTCTCTTCTGTTCCATTGGTCTATGTGTCTGTTTTTGTGCCAGTACCATGCTGTCCTTGTGATCACAGCTTTGTAGTGCAGCTTGAAATCTGGCAATGTGATGCCCCTAGCTTTGTTTTTCCTTTTCAACAGTTCCTTGGCGATTCAGGGCCTTTTC
>NW_024423343.1:35530116-35673720 GCF_017311325.1 Ursus maritimus
AACACATGCGAGGCTAAATAACATAGCACTTAAACAATGCGGATAAGCTTTCAACTCAAGGAATCAAGCATTAAAACCAAAATACCTGAGTCAAAGAAAATGAAAACACAAAATGGTTCAATATCTTGGGATATAGCAAAAGATATTCGAGGGAAGTTATAGCAATACTGGCCTCAGTCAAGAAGCAAGAAAAATCCTAAATAACCTGACCTTTACATCTGAAGGAACTTAGAAAAAGAACAACAAACAAAAAGCTAAAATCAGCAGAAGGAAGAAAAAGTAATAAAGATTAGAGCAGAAAATAAACAAGAAGCTGGTCTCTCTTTGAAAAGATCAACAAAGTTGATTAACTCTTAGCCAGACTCATCAAAAGAGAGAGGAACCAGAGAGTAGACACAATAAATAAATCAAAATGAAAAGGGAGAAATAGGTACTGACACCATAAAAAGAAAAAAGTTTATAAGAGAATATTATGAAACATATATGCTACAAATTGGGTACAGCCCCAGAAGAAATGGATAAATTCTTAGAAACGTAATCTGGCCAATTGAATCGAAGAAACTAGAAAAATTTTAACATCATTGATCACCAGCAATGAAATTAATCAGTAATCAAAAACTTTCAGCAAACAAAGTCTAGGCCAGATGGCTTCACAGTAGAATTTACCAAATATTTTTAAGAAGAGTTAATACATATTCTTCTGTAGACTATTCAAAAAATAGAAGAGGAAAGAAAACATCTTAATTCATTCTATGAAGCCTAGCATTAGCCCTGATACCAAACCAGATAAAGAGACTACCAAAAAAAAAAAAAAAAAAAGAGAGAGAGAGAGAATCGTTGGCCATTATCTCTTGATGAACATAGATGCAAAATCCTCAACAAAAATATTAGGAAACCAAAATTAACTAATATATTTAACATTCCATCACAATCAAGTGAGGTTAATCCCTGGATGCAAGGGTGGTTCAGTATTTTCAGGTCAATCAATGTGATACATCACATCAGTAAAGGAAGGGATAAAAACCATATCATCATTTCATGATGCAGAGAAAGCATTTGAGAAAGTACAAACCCACCCATGATAAAACCCTCAAAAAGTAGCATTAGATGGACTATATCTCAACCTAATAAAGGCGATTATGAAAAACCCAAGCTATCATCATACATATGTGAACAACTGAGAGTGTGTCTGCTAAGGTCAGGAACAGGACAGGGTTGTTTACTCTCACTTCACTAAGGATTTAATATAGTATTGGAATTCTAGCCACCAAATCAGACAAGAGGAAGGAGAAAAAGACATCCAAAATGTGAGTGAAGGAGTAAAACATCCACTATTTGCAGAAGAACATTGTACGTAGAAAACCCTAAAGAGTGCACTCAAAAACTCATTGTAACCCTGATAAGTGAATTCAGTAAGGTTGCAGAGTAGAAAATCAATGTATAGCATCCATGGCATTTTATGATATACTAATATTGAGGTAACCAAAAGAGAAATTGAAAAGATAATAAAATTTTGGTGAATGAGAAAGAGAAATTTAAAAAAGCAATGTCATTTATGGCTATAGAAAAGATAATAAAAATACCGGCGAATAAACCTAACTTCAAGGAGGTGAAAAGATAATCTGTACTTCTGAAAATGATAGAATACTGATGAAAGCAATGTTTGATGACACACAAACAGGCCGAAAAGATATATCATGATCATAGATTGAAGAACAAATATTTTAGAATGTCCATACTATTCAAAGCCTGGGGGTAGTCACAAGTCCAGGATTTCAAATTATACTTATATAAGTACATGAAAAGGTGTTCAAAATCAGTAATCATCAGGGAAATTCAAATCAAAACCACAGTGAACCATCACCTCATACTTATTAGGATGTCTGTTACATAGAAAAGATAAGTGGATACAAGTATTGATGAAGATGCAGAGAAAAGGGAACCCTTTGTACACTAGTAGTGCGGAAATGTAAATTGGTACAGTTGGTGTGAAGACAATATAGAGATTCCTCAAAAATTAAAAATAGGTCTATGATATATTTTTGAAATACATTTTGCAAATGATGTGGAGAGAAGAATGTGTGTTTTTTCTGCATATTAATGCTTGCAGTTGTTCGCAGAAAACAGTCTTAGAAAATATAGCATTGTTTCCCTCGTGAACCCTCAAGCACCTTTTCTTAAAAATCATTGCCAATCAGAATGGTGGGTCTATTTCAGGATTGTTCTGTCTCTGTAATCTGTATGTCTGTCTCTTATAAATCTGCTTTGAATTGATTATGTAGATTTATAATGTCTTCAAATGAGTTAGTGCAAGTTGTCGAACTTGATCCTTTGCAAAAATTATTTTTTTAAATTTTTTTTTATTTTTTAAAAGATTTTTTATTTATTATTTGACAGAGAGAGACAGCTAGTGAGAGAGGGAATCACAAGTAGGGGTAGTAGAGAAAGAAGCAGGAGCTCCCAGTGGAGGAGTCTGATGCGGGGCTCTGATCCCAGGAATGCCGGGGATCACGCCTCCTGAGCCGAAGGGCGACACCTAACGACTGAGCCACCCAGGCGCCCTACAAAAACTACTTTTGTGTATTTGTTAGTTTCTAGTATCAATTTTAAATTAGTCTGCCAATTTCTGCCAAAAAGCCTGGTGATATTTTTATTTCAAGTTTTTAATTGTGAGATACTTTTGCTTGTGAGCAGTGCTTAGAGCTAAACAGTAGAGAGGGCTCCCATGACATCTTCCTCTTTCACCAGATGAGCCACCCATTCATTGGTCGATCTTCTATATAAATAGTAAGCAACGTGTAAAATAAAAATTGGTAATTCAACCTGGATGCTAGTACAACTATGGGATTGTAGAGCAGGCATCTTGGATGTTCACCAGGCGCTTTTACTGATAGGTTTTTATTTAGGACAAATCCTGAATCCAATGTTGTATTTAGTTGTTAAGCTCCCTTTAGGTTTTTTGATCCTGACAGTTCTCATCTTTCCTGTCTTTCACATCCTTGATGTTGTTGAAGTGTACAGTCAGTTATTTTGTTGACTGACTGATTTGTCCATTGTTTTCTTTTCTTTCTGTTTTTTTTAAAGATTTTATTTTATTTATTTGAGAGACAGAAACGCCAGTAGGGGAGCAGCAGAGGGAGAGGGAAGCAGCTCCCCCCGGAGCAAGGAGCTTGAGATGGGGCTCTTCATCCAGGACCCTGGGAATATGACCTGAGGAAAGCAAGGCAAGTTTAACTGACTGAATCACCCAGGCACCCCATCTGTTGTATTCTCCTTACAGTAAGATTGAGGTTACGACTTATTAAAAAGATATTACAGAGGTGCTATGTCTTTCTTGGTGTATGATATCAGAATATACTTAATGTTAGTAGTATGTCAACATTCTAGTATGATGTTAACTTCAGTTACTTTTGTTAAGATATCATCTTCCAAGATTCTCCACTCTAAAATTACCATTTTCCCTTTGTAATTACTAAAATATTGTGGACAGATACTCTGAGACCATGCAAATTTTAGGGCACTAAAATACTTATATTATGTAATGATGGATACATGTCATTCATTATATATTTGTCCAGACCCATAGAATGTACAACACCAAGAACGAACCCTAATGTATATTATGGACTTTCAGTGATTATGATGTGATGTGTAGGTTCATCACTTGTAATGAACGTACCACTTGGTGGGGATGTTGATAATGAGGACAGATGTCCATATGTAAGGATAGTAGGTATATGGAAAGTCTTTGTACTTGCTCTCAATTTTGCTATGAACCTAAATCTTGTCTACAAATTAAATCTTTAGAAAAATAGGTGGATGTTGCTTTGTATATATTTCCTACGTAAATTATAACTATGGTTTACTAATGGTGATTTTCTATTTCAATCAGTCTTTTACTTTCATTAATTGGAATATTTCTGTGAGGAAAAGTTGTCCTATCTCTCCTCATTTTGTTTATCTGAATTATTTATTTAAATTATTATAGTATTTATGTTTACCAGGTTGTTCTGTTGTAGCTATGGGAAACTCATGTTGGCCTCTTGCACTTCAATATGCTCCATCATTTTTTAAAGCATTTCTTTACTTTTGTTACTACTCTAGATATTCTAGGCATATTTTTAAATTTGCTTTCTCGCCTTGAATCACCCAGTTTTTCAAGGATCTCTGGTTTACTTTAGTGGAAGCGAAAAGATCTACGTGCTATTCATGCTTGCTGCTGTTAGGATTGATCTTAGTTCCTCAGTGATTAGAGTTGAGAAAGATTTATATCTATAACTATATATCTATATATGAAATATATAGATATAATGCATCTATATACACATAATAAACCACATATGCACCTCTGTGATTATTTCCATATCCATTTAGTGTGTGTGTGTGTATATACACACACACACAATTGTTTTTGCTCATGAGACCATGTTGACTTCATCTATCCTTAGTAGGTATTCGGAGGCCCAATTTAAGATATTATGATGGAATATGAAATTAGGAATATGGAGTTGGGAAAGAGATAGTAAATAAGGTCATATAAGCTGAACAGAGGTACAACACTGGATTTATGATATTGACCAGAAAGTAGTCTTTTTTGGTAAATATCAGTGCATCCTGAAGAGTAATGCGTATACTTGTAGACGATGGAGGAGTGTTCTATTAGCAAAGTTGGTTGTTAGTTTTCTTATTTATCCTTACTGGGTTATCATATTTTTGTCCCAATTCCAGAGAGAATAGTGTTACACTTTCCAACTGTAATTGTACATTTGTCTATTTCTTCTAGTAATTAGGTTTTTTTATTTATAAATTTTGAAGTTGTTATTGAATTTATACACATTTGGGATTTCTGTGTATTCGTGATGAATTGATCCCTTTCTCCTTGATAGAATATCCTTTAATATCCCTGGTAACATTCTTTGTTCTGAAGTCTACTTTGTCAGGTATTATTTTAAAAATTACTATTTGTATTTACGTGGTGCAATCTTTTTTTTTTTTAAAGATTTTTATTTATTTATTCAACAGAGATAGAGACAGCCAGCGAGAGAAGGAACACAGCAGGGGAGTGGGAGATGAAGAAGCAGGCTCATAGCGAGGAGCCTGGGATGTGGTGTCTCGATCCCATAACGCCGGATCACGCCCGAAAGGCAGACGCTAACCGCTGTGCCACCCAGGCGCCCTTACGTGGTGCAATTTAATCCTTCCTTGACTTTATTCTATCAGAGATTTTATATAAGGTAGTTTTTTTTTGTACACAGTACATATTTTAGGAATTGCTTTTCAAAAACACTCTTAATGATCATGACCTTTAATTAGAATGCTTAATATTACATATAATTATTGATGTGCTTAGATTTTTATCATATTACTACTTGTTTCTTTTTCTATGCCTTCTTTTGGATTAAATGCATATGTATTTTTAAATTTTTATTTTAATTCAGTTAGTGAACATATAATGTGTTACTGGTTTCAGAGGTACAGGTCTGTGATTCATCAGTCTTACATAATACCCAGTGCTCATTATATCATATGCCCTCCTTAATGTCCATCACCCAGTTACCCCATCCCTCTTCTCCCTCCTCTGGCAACCCTCAGTTTGTTTCCTATGATGAAGAGTCTTTTATGGTTTGCCTCCCTCTCTGGTTTCATCTTGTTTTATTTTTTTCCTCTCTTCCCCAATGATCCCTCTGTTTTGTGTTTTAAATTCCACATATTAGTGGATGATATAATAATTGTCTTTCTCTATTGATTTATTTCGCTAGTATTGTATCCTCTAGATATAATATATATTGTACCCCCAGTTCCATCCACATTGTTGCAAATGCAAGATTTTTTTGATGGCTGCATAATATTTCATTGTATATAATATATCCGTTGTATATATGGACCACATCTTCTTAATCTAGTTATCTGTTGAAGGACATCTCTGCTCCTTCCACGATTTAGCTATTGTGGACAGAGCTGCTATGAACATTGGGGTACATATCGCCCTTCTCTTCACTACGCCTGTATCTTTGGGGTAAATACCCAGTAGTGCAATTGCTGGATCATAGGGTAGCTCAATTTTTAACTTTTTAAGGGACCTCCACACTCTTTTCCCCAGAGTGGCTGTACCAACTTGCATTCCCACCAACAATGTAGGAGGGATCCCCCTTTCTCCACATCCTCTCCAACAATTGTTGTTTCTTGCCTTGTCTATTTTTGCCATTCTAACTGGCGAAGGTGGTACTCAGTGTGGTTTTGATTTGAATTTCCTGATGGCTAATGATTTTGAACATTTGTTCATGTGTCTGTTAGCCATTTGTATGTCTTCATTGAAAAGTGTCTGTTCATATATCTGCTCCATTTTATGATTTATTTGTTTCTTGTGTATTGAGTTTGGAGTTCTTTGTAGATCTTGGATACCAGTTCTTTTATCTGTAATCATCCTGCAAATATCTTGTCCCATTCCTGGGCGCCTCTTAGTTTTTGACTGTTTCCTGGCTTTGTGCAGAAGCTTTGTATCTTGAGCTGAAGTCCCACAAGTTCATTTTTTTCTTTTGTTTCTCTTGCTTGAGATGTGTCATGAACAAAGTGGCTGTGGCCGATGTCGTAGAGGTTACAGCCTATGTTCTCCTCTAGGATTTCGATGGATTCCTGTCTCACATCAAGGTCTTTCATCCATTTGGAGTTTATCTTTGTGTATGGTGTGAGAGAGTGGTCAAGTTTCATTCTTTTTGCATATATATGTCCAAATTTGCCAGCACATTCATTTATAAGAGACTGTCTTTTTCCAATCGGATGTTTTTTCCTGCTTTATCAAAGATTAGTTATTGCCCAAAGAGCCAAGGGTCCATTTCTGGGTCTCTCTTCTGTTCCATTGGTCTATGTGTCTGTTTTTGTGCCAGTACCATGCTGTCCTTGTGATCACAGCTTTGTAGTGCAGCTTGAAATCTGGCAATGTGATGCCCCTAGCTTTGTTTTTCCTTTTCAACAGTTCCTTGGCGATTCAGGGCCTTTTCTGGTTCCACACAAATTAAGAGCTTTTTGTTCCAGTTCTTTGAAAAATGTCATTGGTATTTTGATTGGAGTAGCACTGAAAGTGCAGATTGCTCTGGGTAGCATGGACATTTTAACTATGTTAATTCTTCCAATCCATGAGCATGGAATATTTTTCCATCTTTTTGTGTCTTCTTCAATGTCTTTAAGGAGTGATTTGTAGTTTCTAGAATATAGATCCTTTACGTCTCTGGTTAAGTTAATGCTGAGATAATGTATGATTTTTGGTGCTATAGTAAATGGAATGGATTCCCTAATTTCTCTTTTTTCAGTCTCATTGATTGTATAGAAATGCTTACATTTCTTTGAGCATTGATTTTGTACTACCACATACATTACTGAATTGCTCTATAACTTCTTGTAGTTTGGGGGTGGATTCCTTGGGTTTTCCATATAGAGTATCATGTCATCTGCGAAGAGAGACAGTTTGACTTCTTTGCCGATTTGGATACCTTTTATCCCTTTTTGTTGTCTGATTGCTGTTGCAAGGATTTCTAGTACTATGTTGAATAATAATGGCGAGAGTGGGCATCCTTTTCGTGTTCCTGATCTTAAGGGAAAGGCTTTCAGCTTTTCCCCATTGAGAATGATATTTGCTGTAGGCTTTTCATAGATGGTTTTTATGAGATTGAGGAATGTACCCTCTATCCCTACACTCTGAAGTGTTTTAATCAGGAAAGGATGCTGTATTTTGTCAAATGCCTTTTCTGTATCTATTGATAGGATCATATGGTTCTTGACTCTTTTCTTGTTGATATAATCTATCGCACTGGTAGATTTGCGAATGTTGAACCACCCTTACATCCCAGGGATGAATCCCACTTGGTCATGATGGATAATCCTTTTAATGTACTGTTGGATTCTATTAGCCAGGATCTTGTTGAGATTTTTGGCGTCCATATTCATTAGGGAAATCGATCTGTAATTCTCCTTTTTGATGGGGTCTTTGCCTGGTTTGGGGATCAAGGTAGTATTGGCCTCATAGAATGAATTTGGTAGTTTTCCTTCTGTTTCTATTTTTTGAAACAGCTTCAGGAGAATAGGTATTATTTCTTCTTTGAATGTTTGGTAGAATTCCCGGGGAATCCATCAGGCCCTGGGGTTTTGTTTTTCGGAAGGTTTTTATCACTGCTTCAATCTCTTCATCATTCATTGATCTGTTTAAAAAATCAATTTCTTCCTGTTTCAGTCTTGGTAGTTCATAGGTTTCCAGGAAGGCATCCGTCTCTTCCAGGTTGTTTAATTTGTTGTCATAAAGCTGTTGATAAAAGTTTCTAATGATCCTTCCTATTTCCTTGGTGTTGGTTTTGACCTCTCCCTTTCATTCATAATTTCATTAATTTGGGTCCTTTCTCTATTCTTTTGGGTAAGTCTTGCCAGCGGCTTATCTATTTTATTTATTCTTTCAAAGAACCAGCTTCTAGTTCTGTTGATCTGCTCTGCTGTCCTGGTTTCTAATTCATTGATCTCTGCTCTAATCTTGGTCAGCTGCTTTCTCGTGCATGGATTAGGCCTGTTCTTTTGTTGCTGTTCCAGCTCTTGAGGTGAGAATATAAAAACTGCATTTGAGATTTTTCTATTCTTTTGAGTGAGGCTTGGATGTCTATGTATTTTCCCCTTAGGACTGCCTTTGCAATGTCCCATAGGTTTTGGACCATTGTGTTTTCATTCTCGTTGGTCTCCATAAATTGTTTAAATTGATTTTTGATTTCCTGGTTTATCAAATCATTCTTGAGCAGGATGGTTCTTAGTTTCCAAGTGTTTGAGTTTCTTCCAAATTTCTCCTTGTGATTGAGTTCCAATTTCAAAGCATTGTGGTCTGAGAATATGCAGGGAATAATCTCGGTCTTTTGGTATCGGTTGAAACCTGTTTTATGACCCAGCACATGATCTATTCTGGAGAGTGTTCCATGTGTATTCGAATAGAATGAATATTCTGTTTTTCTGGGATGTAGTGTTCTATATATATCTATGAGGTTCATCTGGTCTAGTATGGCATTCAAAGCTCATTTCTTTGTTGATTTTCTGCTTAGGTGATCTATCGCTGATAGTGGAGTCCCCTATTATTAACGTATTTTTATCTATATGTCTCTTTATTCTGGTTAAGAGTTGGCTTGTGTATCTTGCTGCTCCCTTTTTGGGGGCATAGATATTTATAATTGTCATATCCACTTGTTCGATACATCCTTTAAGAATAATATAGTGTCCTTCTGTATCTCTAACTACAGTCTTTAGTTTAAAATCCAATCTGTCTGAATGAGAATTGCTACCCCAGCTTTCTTTTGAGGTCCATTGGCATGAAAAATGGTTTTCCATCCCTTAACTTTACAGTCTGGATGTATCCTTAGGTTCAAAATGAGTCTCTTGTAGACAGCAAATGGATGCGTCATGTCTTTTTATCCAATCTGCAACCCTGTGGCGCTTTATGGGAGCGTTTAGGCCATTCACATTGAGAGTGATTATTGAGAGATATGATTTTAATGATGTCATGTTGCCTGTAAAGTCTTTGTTTCTATAGATTGTAACTTTCTGTTCTGTGTCATTCTTTGGTCCTTTTTACTTTTATAGAACCCCCCCTTAATATCTCCTGTAGGGCTGGTTTCGTGGTTACAAAATTGGTCAGTGACTGGCAATTCTGGAAGGTCCTTATCTCTCCACCAGTTCTGAATGACAGCCTTGCTGGATAAAGGATCCTTGGCTGCATGTTTTTCTCTGAAAGAGCTTTAAAAATGCCCCCCATCCCTTTCTCTCATTCCAGGTCTGTGTAGACAGGTCTGACATAATCCTGATACTTTTGCCTTGGTATGTGAGAAATTTCTTTGGCCTGGCCGCTTTCAATACTGTATCCTTGGAGCTAATATTTGCGAATTGCACTATGACGTGACGTGGCGTAGGTTTGTCATGGTTGAATTTGGAGGGGTTCTCTCTGCTTCTTGGACATGAATGCTTGTTTCCTTTGCTAGATTAGGGATGTTTTCAGCTACAGTTTGTTCAAATATCTCTTCTAGACCTCTGTTTTTCTCCACCCCCTTGGGGATGCCGATGATTCTGACATTGGAACGTTTAGTTGAGTCAGTAAACGCCCGTAACCTACATTCTTGAGATTGGATTTTTTTGAGCTAAGTTTCCGTTTTAACTTTCTCTTCTACCATCCCATCTTCCAATTTGCTAATTCGTTCTTCTGCCTCATTTACCCTGGCCGTCAGAGCATCTTATTTTGACTGCATTTAATTCATAGCATTTTTAATTTCTGCCAGATTCGCTCTCATTTCTGCTCTTAGAGATTCTATATTCTCCTTAATATTTTCATTAATATTTTTTTCAAGTCTACACATCATCTTGACCATTGTTACTCTGAACTCCATTTCTGATAATTTGGTTATATCCATATCCATCAGTTCTGTGGCAGAGGCCACAGACTCATCATCTTTTCTTTGCTGGGGGGGATTTCTCCTTCTCGTCATTTTGATGAGGAGAGTTTGTGGGGTTGTCCAGAGCCCAAATTATTGACCAGGACCCAGGCAGTGTGCTCTTTTTTTATATGACCTTAGGGATGTGGGCTTCTTTACTTTTCAGCCTGCCTTCTTGGGGAGGGGCTTGCTGCACTGATACTCAGGCAACCCTGTTTGGGTAGAGTCGCCCTGTGCCCTGCGAGGGGGGCTGGGGTTGAGCACAATGTGAGCCAGTATTTCTGGACTTTTGTTTTCTGGCGGCTTTCCCTATTGGTTTTCTTTGCCTCTTCTGAGAGTCAGAGCAGCAGTGGCTGAATCCTAGCCTCTGTCTCAGAACAGAGAGATCGCAGTCCACTCTCCCCTGAGCTCTCCTGGCCTCTTTAACTCTCTTTGTGTCAGTGCTGCTAAAAATCCTGCATTATCCCGGGATTTGCGCCCCACAGCCTGTGTCCCAGCCCTCACTTCCAGGGCTAGCACGTCTCTGTCCTTTGTGTTTCTAACACCGCCAGTCTCCCCCGCGTGCTCCAGAGCTCCGTTTCAGTGTGGTTTGCGTGCGCTCCGGAGCTCTGGTTTTCAGACTGGTCGCACGCGTTCTCCTGCTCATGGTCTCAGTCTGCTCTCTCACGGGTGCCGGTCCGTGAGTCCGGCCTGCTCCCTAGTGCAGGTGACTACCGCTTCCCAGCTCCCGAACACGGAGGCTTCCTCCCCCTTCCGTTTATCTTCCGATATCTGTGTGCGGATTCACGGCTCCCCGCTTTGTACCTCAATACTCAGAGCTGGAGATGTTAATTTGTAGAGATCCAGATGTATCTTCCTATGTCTCAGACTGATTTCATGGGTGTTTAGGATGATCTGGTAGATACCCAGCTCGACTTAGGGGACCAGCTGAAAAAGGGGACACCTACTACTCTGCCATCTTAACTCCTATAGTTTTCTGAGTACAGATCCTCTGCCTTTTTTGGTTAGGTTTATTCCTAGGTATCTTATGGTTTTGGGTGCAATTATAAATGGCAGTGACTCCTTTAATTTCTCTTTCTTCTGTCTCATTGTTTATGTATGGAAATGCAACTGATTTCTGTGCATTGATTTTCTATCCTGCCATGTTGCTGTATTGCTGTATGAGTTTTAGAAATTTTGGGGTGGAGTCTTTTGGGTTTTCCATATAAGGTATCATGTCATCTGCAAAGAGTGATAGTTTGACTTTTTTGCTGATTCAGATGCCTTTTATTTCTTTTTGTTGTCTGATTGCTGAGGCTAGGCCTTCTAGTACTATGTTGAGCAGCAGTGGTGGTAGAGGACATCCCTGCTGTGTTTCTTACCTTATGGAAAAGCTCTCAGATATTCTGCTTTGAGAATAATATTTGCTGTGGGCTTTTCGAATATGACTTTTTTGATACTGAGGTATGTTCCTACTATCCCTACACTGTGAAGAGGTTTAATCAAGAAAGGATGCTGTACTTTGTCGGATGCTTTTCCTACATCAATTGAGAGGATCATATGGTTCTTGTCCCTTCTTTTATTTATGTAGTGTATCACATTGATTAATTTGCAGATGTTGAACCACGCTTTCATTCCAGGAATAAATCCCACTTGGTTGTGGTATATAATCCTTTTAACATACTTTGGATCCTATTGGCTAGTATCTTGGTGAGAGATTTTGCATCCGTGTTCATCAGCGATATTGGTCTGTAATTCTCCTTTTTGGTTTTGTCTTAGTCTGGTTTTGGGATCAAGGTCATGCTGGTGTCATAGAAAGAGTTTGGAAGTTTTCCTTGCATTTCTATTTTTTTGAAAGAACTTCAGAATAGGTATTAGTTCTTCCTTTAATGTTTGGTAGAATTCCCCTGGGAAGCCATCTGGCCCTGAATTCTTATTTATTGGGAGATTTTTGATTAAGTCTTCAATTTCCTTGCTCATTATGGGTCTGTTCAGGTTTTCTGTTTCTTCCTATTTCAGTTTTTGTAGTTTATATATCTCTAGGAATGCATCCATTTCTTCACGATTGCCTAATTTGTTGGCATATAATTGCGCATAATATGTTCTTAAAATTGTCTGTATTTCCTTGGTTTGGTTGGGACCTCTCCCCTTTCATTCATGATTTTATTAATTTGGGTCTTTTCTCTTTGCTTTTTGATAAGTCTGGCCAGAGATTTATCGATCTTATTAGTTCTTTCAAAGAATGGCTTCTAGTTTCGTTGATCTGTTCTACTGTTCTTTTGGTTTCTATTTCATTGATTTCTGTTCTAATCTTTATTATTTCTCTTCTCCTGCTGGGTTTAGGCTTTATTTGCTGCTATTTTTCCAGGTCCTTTAGATGTAAGCTTAGCTTGTGTATTTGGGACTTTTCTAATTTTTTTGAGGGTGGCTTGTGTTGCTATGTACTTCCCTCTTAGGACCGCTTTTGCTGTATCACAGAGGTTTTGAACCGATGTGTTCATTCTCATTAGTTTCCATGAATTTTTTAAGTTCTATAATTTCCTGGTTGACCCGTTCATTCTTTAGCAGGGTGCTCTTTTACCTCCCATTGTTTGAGTTCCTTCTAAATTTCCTTTTGCGATTGAGTTCAAGTTTCAAAGCATTGTGGTTTGAAAATGTGCAGGGAGTAATCTCAGTCTTTTGTCACCAGTTGAGACCTGGTTTGTGACCCAGTATGTGATCTATTCTGGAGAAAGGGCCATGTGCACTTGAGAAGAATGAGTATTCTGTTGTTTTAGGATGGAATTTCTCTATATATCCCTGAAATCTATCTGGTGCAGTGTGTCATTCAAAGCCCTGTTTCTTTGTTGATTATATGCTTAGATGATCTATCCATTGCTGTGAGTGGGGTGTTGAAGTCCCCTACTATTAATGTATTATTATCAATGTGATTTTTTACTTTGGCTATTAATTGGTTTATATAAGTGGCTGCTCCCATGTTGGGGGCATAAATATTTACAATTGTTTGATCTTCATGTTGGATTGACCATTTAAATATGATATAGTGTTCCTCTACATCTCTTACTCTACAGTTTTTGGGTTAAAATCTATTTTGTCTGATACGAGGATTGCTACCCCAGCTTGCTTTTGAGGTCCATTAGCATGGTAAATGGTTCTCTACCTCTTCACTTTCAGTCTGGAGGTGTCTTTAGGTCTAAAATGAGTCTCTTATAGATAGTATATGGATGGGTCTTTTTTATCCAATCTGATACCCTGTGTCTTTTGATTGAAGCATTTAGCCCATTTACATTCAAGAGTACATACAAGAGTAAATATTGAAAAGTATGAATTTTGTGCCATTGTATTGCCTGAAAAGTCCCTGTTTCTGTAGATTTTCTGTTTCTTTCAGGTCTATGTTATCTTGGGGGTCTCTCTTCGCTTACAGAGTCAACTTTAGTATTTCTTACAGGGCTGGCTTGGTATTCACATATTCTTTCAGTTTCTGTCTGTCTTGGAAGCTCTTTATCTTTCCTTCCATTCTGAATGACAGCCTCGCTGTATAAAGTATTCTTGATTGCATGTTCTTCTCATTTAGTACCCTGAATATATCATACCGGCCCTTTCTGGCCTGCAAGTTTTCTGTGGATAGGTCTGACATTATTCTGATGTTCCTCCCTCCATACCTAAGGAACCTCCTTTCGTGAGCTGCTCTCAGGATAGGTTCATATTTGCATGCTTCACTATTATATGTCAGAGTGTTGATCTATTTTTATTGATTTTGGGATGAGCCCTCTCTGTCTGTTGGACATGAATGCTTGTTTACTTCCCCAGACTGGGGAAGTTCTCTGCTATGATTTGCTCAAATATACCTTCTAGCCCTCTTTCTCTGCACCCCCTCAGACACCTCAATAATTCTGACAATTTTTCTTTTCAGGGCATCATTAAATTATCAAACCCTTTATTCATGGGCACCGAGTTGTCTTTCTCTCTATTCCTGAACTTCCTTCCTTTGATCAGCTTGTCCTCTAGATCACTAATTCTCTCTTCTGCCTCATTTGCCCTAGGTGTTAGAACATCCAATTTAGACTGCATCTCATTCATAACATTTTTAAGTTCGGCCTGATTAGATCTTATTTCTGCCCTTAATGATTCTATACTGACATTTTTGGTTTTTTCAAGCTCAGCTGTTAACTTCATGATTACTATCCTGAATTCTATGTCTGACATCTTACTTATATCCATATTGATTAGCTCTTGTGGCAGAGAACATTGCTTCTCTTTCTTTCTTTTGTTGTGAATTTCTCCTTCTAGTCATTTTGCCCAGAGAAGGATAGGTGAGTGAGTGAGCAGAGTCCAAAATATCAACCACAACCCAAGCAAAATACATCCTAGACAAATCCAAAGTGGTTGGAAATGACAACAGAAAAGCAAACAAAACCAAATTTAAACAAAACAAAAAACAACAAAAAAAGGCAAGGGGAGAGACTATAATCTTGCATGATGGACAAAGCAGGGTTATCCACCTGTTCCTCACTGAATTTTGGTCTGTGTGTTAGAAGATATTACATCCCAAAATTGCTAAGAAAGTAAAACTTTGAATAGAGTGAAAAAAGGACTAAAATGAAGCATGTATCTATAAAATGTAGATGTAAAAAATAAAAGTTAAAAAGCAACTTAAAAACATAAGTTGGTAAGATAAGAATCTATTTGAAATGGGAAAAACTTAAGAAATGGAAAATTTTTTACTGAAAATTAAACGAGTCATGAGAAAACACCTGGAGCTCAATATACTCTTTTCCCCTGGCACCGGAGTTTTAGTTTTGTGAGATCCATAAAGTTGTTGTCCACTTGTTCTTCCAGTCTGTCTTCTGAGGGAGGGTCCTGCTGTGCTGCTTTTCAGGTGTCTTTGCCTGTGTGGAGTTGCCCCACTCCTTGTCAGGGAGCTGGACTCAGTGTAAGCTGTTCCTCTGTGTAAGCTGTTCCTCTGTGTGGCTTTTTTTCCCTGGAGGCTTTCTGCACCTTTTTAGAGGATGAGAGTAAAAATAGCCATACCCGGATCTCCAGCCGAGAGCTAAAAGATTGTGGTCCCCTCTCTTCAGTAAACCCTCTGGGACAAACAGTTTTCACTTTTGCATATGCCAGACTACTCAGACTCTTGTGGTGTGTGCTACTGTAATCCTCCTGCGGGGAGTCCAGGGACCGGCATGCATTACTGCCCTTTGTGTCCTTGGAACTGTGAGAGGTTACGGACTCATGCACCTACCCTGCTCCTCTGCTCCCAGGCCGCAGCTGGCTGTCGCCCTGTGTCATTTCCAGGGCCACTGCTGCCCTCAGAGCTGTTGCTGTGTCATGGGTGCAGGTGTTTCACCCCTCCCAGGAGATGGTAAATGGCCCACACATTCCAGTCCTTTTCAGGGTGCTCAGGCAAAGAGAGGTCACCCGACTGACCTGGCTCGAGGTTTATGGCAACCATTGCTGAGAGTCCTCTCCTGGGCTGCTGACCATAATCACTTTCCCTGCTCTACTCCTTAGGCACTCTATCCATTCAGGCATCTACATTAGTTCTGTGTCTTCTGGGATCCTCAGACCACATTGACCCACCTAGAATTCTGCCCTTTTCATCCCCTGAGCCCCTTCCAGAAAGGGATGTCTCTCACTGGAGCAGATTTCTAAGGGTTCTGATTGTGTGCTCTGGTGTTATATCACTTTCCAGTAGCCAGCTTATGGAGGCTCCCACCCCCCTCCATTTATCTTCCAATATCTCCCCTGCAGATTCACTACTCTGCACCTCCCACCTTGCAAAAACCAGTTGCTTTTGTACTTGTAGTGTTCCAGATAAATTCTTACATCTCAGGCTAAATTCATGGGAATTCAGAATGGTTTGATGGATATCCAGTTAAATTCAAGGGACCAGATGAAACAAGGTCTTCTACTCTTTGCTATCTTCCCTCTCCCTCCATTTTGAATTAGTTTTTAAAATCATGCGAGGTAAGGGTCCAACTTCATTCTTTTGCTTTTGGTTATACAGTTTTCCCAGCACTAGTTGTTGAAAAGACATTTCAACAATTGACTTGGTGCTCTTGTTAAAAACTAGTTGACCATATACATATGGGGTTTATTTCTTACTCTGAATTCTTTTCTATTGATCTGTATGTCTGTCCTTGTGACAATACTACACTATAGTGGTTATCATTGCTTTGTAATAAATTTGGGATTGAGAAGTGTGTCTTTCATATTTTCTTCTTTTTAAAGAATCTTTTGGAGGGGCTCCTGGGTGGCTCAGTCAGTTAAGCATGTGCCTTAAGCCCAGGTCCTGATCTCAAGGTCCTGGGATCGAATTCCTGGCTCCCTGCTCAGCAGGGAGTGTTCTTCTCCCTGCTCAGCAGGGAGTCTTCTTCTCCCTCTGCCCCTCCCCCCTCATGCACATGCTCTCTCTCTTTCTCAAATAAAGAAATAAAATTTTTTAAAAAATAAACTTTTGGCTATTCTTGGTCTTTTGTCATTTTATATAAATTTTAAAATAAGCTTGTTAGTTTCTCCATAGAAGTCTGCTGGATTCTGATAGGGCTTACACTGAATAAGTAGATCTATTTGGAGAGTGTTGCTGTCTTAACAATATTAAGTCTTCTGATCCATGAACCTGGATGTTTTTCCATTCATTTAGCTGTTCTTTAATTTCTTTCAGCAATATTTTGTAGTTTTCAAAGTCTGAGTTGTGCATTCCTTTCCTAGTTTATTCCTAGTATTGTATTCTTTTTGATGCTCTTATATGTGGAATTGTTTTCTCAATTTTTGGATTATTTGAGAGTGTATAACAATACAATTTATTTTTGTATATTGATACAACATCGATCTAAAAGGTTTATTCTAAAAGGTTTTTTGAAAGTGGATTTCTTAAGCTTTCCTATGTAAAAGACTCTGATCTACAAATGGAGATAGCTGTACTTCTATCGCATTCTGGATGCTGCTTCTTTTTTTTTTTTCCTTGCCTAATTGCCCTACCTAGATCCATTATTACAATTTTGAGTAGAAGTGGTGAGAATGAATATCCTTCTCTTGTTTTTGATGTAAGGGAGAAATCAGTAAGTCTTTTATCTTTAAAATATGTTTACTTTAGGTTTGTTATAGATGTCTTTGATCAGAATAAGAAAGTTCCTTTGTATTCCTATTTTGGTGAGTGTTTATATCATGAAAAAGTATTGGATATTATCAAATGCTTTTCTGCATTTGTGATTTTTGTTTTTGTTTGCTCTTTATTCTATTGATATGGGGTATTACATTATGGATATTGAACTAATCTTGTATAGGTGGGATAGATCCCCACTTATCCACAATTTATAATTCTTTTTTTGCCAGATTCAGTTTGCTAATATTTGGTTAAGGATTTTCATGTCCATATTCATAAGAGATATTGGTCTGTAGTTTTTCTCTCTTGCAATATCTTTGTATTGTTTTAATAGCATTGTAATATTGGCTTATAGAATGAGTTATAAAAAATGTTTCTTCTGTTTTTGGACGACTTTGTGAACAATTGGTATTTTTCTTTAAATGGTACAAATCAGCAATGAAGCATATGGCCGTGAGTTGTTGTTTGTTGGACATTGTTTTATTAGTAATTTAATTACTTGTTGTAGGTCATTCAGATGGTGCATTTGTTTCTTGAGTCAGTTTTAGTGGTTTGTTTCTTTCTAGAAATTTGTTCATTAAATCTATTATTGAATTTAATTTCAAACAGTTGGTCAGTAATCTTTTATTTCTGTAAGGTGATTAGCAATGTCTTTTTTTTAATTTAAATTCAAGTAAGTTAACATATTGTGTATTATTAGTTTCAGGGTAGAGTTTAGTGATTCATTAGTTACATATAACACCAAGTGCTCATTAAATCAAATGCCCACCTTAATGCCTATCACACAATTACCCCAATCCCCCACCTACCACTCCTCCAGCAACCATCATTTTGTTCCCTAGAGTTAAGTGTCTCTTATGGTTTGCTTCTCCCTGTTTTTATCTTATTTTATATTTCTTTCCCTTCCCCTATGATCTCTATTTTGTTTCTTAAATCCCACATATGAGTGAAATCATATGGTATTTGTCTTCTCTGACTTACTTCGCTTAGCATAATAACCTCTAGTTCCATCCATCTTGTTGCAAATGGCAAGATTTCATTCTTTTTGATGGTTATTTTCCATTGTATATATTTATATACTGCATCTTCTTTATCCATTGATCTGTCAATGGACATATGGGCTCTTTCCATAGTTTGGTAATTGTGGATATTGCTGCTATAAACATTAGGGCACATGTGCCCCTTCAGATCACTATTTTTGCGTCCTTTGGATAAATACCTAATAGTGCAATTGCTGGGTTTTAGGGTAGTTCTATTTTTAACTTTTTGAGGAACATCCATACTGTTTTCCAGAGTGCTTGCTCCAGTTTGCATTCCCATCAACAGTATAAGAGGGTTCCTCTTTCTCCACATCTTCTCCAACAACTGTTGTTTCCTGTTTTGTTAATTTTAGCCATTCTGACTGGAGTGAGGTGGTATCTCATTGTGGCTTTGATTTGTCTTTCCCTGATGATGAGCAGCGTTGAGTATTTTTTCATGTGTCTTTTGGCCATTTATATGTCTTATTTGGAGAAATGTCTATTCATGTCTTCTGCTCTTTCCTTTAGTAGAGTTTTCGTTTTTTGGGTGTTGCATTTGATAAGTTCTTTATAGATTTTGAATGCTAGCTCTTTATCTGATATGTCACTTGCAGATATCTTCTCCCATACTTTAGGTTGCTTTTTAGTTTTGCTGATTGTTTCCTTTGCTGTGCAAAAGCTTTTTATCCTGATGAAATCCCAGTAGTTCACTGTTGCTTTTGTTTCTCTTGCCTTTGGAGACGTGTCTAGAAGTTTCTGCAGCTGAGATAAAGAGGTTGCTGCCTATGTTCTCCTCTAGGATTTTGATGGATTCCTGTCTCATGTTTAGGTCGTTCAGGATTCCTGTCTCATCTTTAGGTCTTTCATCCATTTTGAGTATATTTTTAGGTATGGTGTAAGAAAGTGGTCCAGTTTCTTTCTTCTGCATGTGGCTATCCAGTTTTATGAGTACCATTTGTTGAAAAGACTGTCTTTATTCCACTGGATGTTTTATCCTGCTTTGTCAAACATTAGTTGACCATAAAGTTGAGGGTCCATTTCTGGGTTCTTTATTCTGTTCCATTGATCAACGTGTCTGTTTTTGTGCCGGTACCAGACTGTCATGATGATTCCAGCTTTGTGATGACAGTTTGAGGTCTGGAATTCTGATGCCACCAGCTTTGCTTTTCTTTTTCAACATTACTTTGACTTTTCGGGGTCTTTTCTGGTTCCATACAAATTTTAGGATTGTTTGTTCCAGCTCTGTGAAAAATGCTGGTGCTATTTTGAAAGGAATTGCATTGAATATGCAGATCACTTTGAGTAGTATACCCACTTTAACCCATATTTGTTCTTCCAGTCCTCAGGCATGGAATGTTTTTCCATTTCTTTGTATTATCCTCGATTTCTTTCATAAGTATTCTATAGTTTTCAGAGTACAGATCTTTTACATGTCTGGTTAGGTTTGTCCTAGGTGTCTTATGGTTTTTGGTGCTATTGTAAATGGAATCGATTTCCTAATTTCTCTTTCTTCAGTCTCATTGTTCATATATAAAAATGCAGCTGATTTCTGAGCATTGATTTTGTATCCTGCCACATTACCGAATTGTTCTATGAGTTCTAGTAATTTGGGGGTGGAGTCCTTTGTGTTTTCCATATAAAGTATCATGTCATCTGCGAAGAGAGTTTGACTTCTTCTTTGCCAATTTGAATACCTTTTATTCTTTTTTGTTGTCTGATTGCTGTTGCTAGGACTTCTAGTACTATGTTGAACAATAATGGTGAGAGTGGACAATCTTGTCGTGTTCCTGATCTTAAGGGAAAGGCTTTCAGCTTTTCCCCATTGAAAATGCTATTCGCTGTAGGCTTTTCATAGATGGTTTTTATGAAATTGAGGGATGTACCTTCTATCCCTACACTCTGAAGGGTTTTAAGAGGAAACGATGCTGTATTTTGTCAAATGCTTTTTCTGCATCTATTGAAAGGATCATATGGTTCTTGTCTCCTCTCTTATTAATGTGATCTGTCACACTGATGGATTTGTGAATGTAGAACCACCCTTGCATCCAAGGGATGAATCCTGCTTGGTCCTGATGGATAATCCTTTTAATGTACTGTTGGATCCCATTAGCTAGGATCTTGTTGAGGATTTTGGCATTCATATTCATCAGGGATATTGGTCTGTAATTCTCCTTTTTGATGGGGTCTTTGCCTGGTTTGGGGATCAAGGTAATACTGGCCTCAAAGAATGAGATTGGTAATTTTCCTTCTGTTTCTATCTTTTGAAACAGCTTCAGGAGAATAGCTATTATTTCTTCTTTGAATGTTTGGTAGAATTCCCTGGGTAATCCGTCAGGCCCCGGACTCTTGTTTTTTGGAAGGTTTTTGATCACTGCTTCAATGTCCGCGTGATTAATCAGTCTGTTTAGATAATTAATTTCTTCCTGTTTCAGTTTTGTTAGTTTATAGGTTTCCAGGAAGGCATCCATTTCTTCCAGGTTGTTTAATTTATTGGCGTATAGTTGTTGATAATAGTTTCTAATGATTGTTTCTATTTGCTTGGTGTTGGTGGTGGTCTCTCCCCTTTCATTCATAATTTTATTAATTTGGGTCCTTTATTCTTTTGAATAAGTCTGGCCAGTGGCTTATCGATCTTATTTATTCTTTCAAAGAACCAGCTTCTGGTTTTGTTGATCTGCTCTACTGTGCTCCTGGTTTCTAATCCCTTGACCTCTGTTCTAATCTTGATCAACTGCCTTCTCGTGCGTGGGTTAGGCCTGTTCTTCTCTTCCAGCTCCAGCTAAGGTGAGAATATAAAGACTGCATTTTAGATTATTCTATTCCTTTGAGTGAAGCTTGGATGGCTATGTATTTTCCTTTTAGGACCGCCTTTGCGGTGTTCCATAGGTTTTGGACCGATGTGTTTTCATTGTCATTGGTTGCCATAAATTGCTTACGTTCTTCTTTAATTCCCTGGTTTACCCAATCATTTTTAAGCAGGATGGTTCTTAGTTTCCAAGTGTTTGAGTTTCTTTTAAAATTTTCCTTGTGATTGAGTTCCAATTTCAAAGCACTGTGGTCTGAGAATATGCAGGGAATAATCTCAGTCTTTTGGTATCGGTTGAGACCTGTTTTGTGACCCAGTATATGGTCTAATCTGGAGAAAGTTCCATGTGCATTTGGAAAGAAAGAGTATTCTGTTGTTCTGGGGTGTAGCGTTCTGTATATATGTATGAGGTCCATCTGGTCCAGTATGTCATTCAAAACTCTTGTTTCTTTGTTGATTTTCTGCTTAGGTGATCTGTCTGTTGCTGAAAGTGGGGTGTTGAGGTCCCTTACTATTAACGTATTCGTATCTACATGTCTCTGTATTCTGGTTAAGAGTTGGGCTGTGTATGTAGCTGCTCCCCTGTTGGGAGGCATAATTACTTATAATTGTCATATCCTCTTGTTGGATACACCCTTTGAGAATAATATAGTGTCTTTCTGTATCTCTAACTGCAGTCTTTAGCTTTAAATCTAATCTGTCCGATATGAGAACTGCTACCCCAGCTTTCTTTTGAGGTCCGTTGGCATGAAAAATGGTTCTCCATCCCTTCACTTTCAGTCTGGATGTATCTTTAAGTTCAAAATGAGTCTCTTGTAGACAGCATATGGATGGGTCATGTCTTTTTATCCAATCTGCGACCCTGTGGTGTTTGTATGGAAGCATTTAGGCCATTCACATTGAAAGTGATTTTTGAGAGATATGATTTTAATGATATCATGCTGCCTGTAAAGTCTTTATTTCTATAGATTGTAAATTTCTGTTCTGTATTACTCTTGGGGTCTTTTTACTTTTATAGAACCCCCTTAATATTTCTTGTAGGGCTGGCTTGGTGGTCACATATTCTTTCAGTTTCTGCTGGTCTTGGAAGGTCCTTGTCTCTCCATCCATTCTGAATGACAGCCTTCCTGGATAAAGGATCCTTGGCTGCATGTTCTTTTCACTTAGTGCTCTGAATATGTCTTGCCAGCTTTCTCTGGCTTGCCAGGTCTCTGTAGACAGGTCTTACTTTATTCTGATGTTCCTCCCTTTGTAGGTGAGCATTATCTTCCCCCTGGCCATTTTCAAGATTTTATCTTTGGATCTACGATTTGCGAATTGTACTATTATGTGACGTGGTATTTGTCTATTCTCACTGATCTTGGGAGGGGTCCTCTCTGCCTCTTGGACACGAATGCCTGTTTCCTTCACCAGATAAGGGAAGTTCTCAGCTACAATTTGATCAAATATCTCTTCTAGACCTCTCTCTTTCTCCACCCCATCAGGGATGCTGATGATTCTGACATTGGAACGTTTCATTGAATCAGTAATCTTTCATATTCTTGAAATTTCTTGAAATTGGAGTTTTTAAAGCCATGTTCCTTCTTTTTCCTTCTTTTCTATCATCTCATCTTCCAACTCACTAAATCGTCTTCTTCCTCGTTTAACCTGGCCGTGAGAGCATCCAGTTTAGACTGCATTTGATTCATAGCATTTTTAATTTCTGCCAGATTCACTCTCATTTCCGCCTTTAGAGGGTCTATATTCTCGTTAATATTTTTGTTAATATTTTTTTCAAGCCTACATATCATCTTGACCATTGTTACTCTGTTCTCCATTGCTGACAATTTGGTTATATCCATATCCATTATTTCTGTGGCAGAGGCCATCGTCTCTGTGTCTTTCCTTTGTTAGGGGTTCCTCCTTGTCGTTCTGATGAGGTGTCATTGGGGGATTTACAGAGCCCAAATTATTGACCAGGACCCAAGCAAGGTGCACTTGTTTTATAGGGACCTTAAGGATGTGGGCTTCTTGATTTTTCAGCCTGCCTTCTGGGGGCAGGGGCTGCCGCTCTGATACTCAGGCAACCCTGTTTGGGTAGAGTCACCCTGTCCCCTGTGGAGGGTGGGGGATGGGCCCAGTGCAAACCGGTTTTTCTGGGCTTTTGTTCTCTGGTGGCTTTCCCCTGGATATTTTCTGTGATTCTTCTGGGAGTCAGAGCCACAGTGGCCGTATCGTAACCTCTGTCTCAGAACAGAGAGATCACAGTCCGCTCTCCACTGAGCTCTCCTGGCCACTTTAACTCTGTTTCCGTTGGTGCTGCTAAAAACCCCACAGGGTCCCAGGTTGTGCGCCCCACAGCCGTTCTCCCAGTCCTCGCTCCCAGAGCTGGCAATCTCTGTCCTTTGTGCTTCTAACACCGCCAGCCACCCCCAGTTCCCGCACGTGATCCCGAGCTCCCTGTTTCAGTGTGGTTCACGTGCCTTCCGGAGCGCCGGTTTTCAGTCTGGTCACGCGCGAACTCTCGGTTTCAGTCCGGTTCCAGTGAGCACTCCAGAGCTCCGGTTTTCAGTCTGATCGCAGGCGTTCCCAGGCTCCCAGTCTCAGTCTGCTCTCTTGCGGTTGCCGGTTCGCGAATGGGGCCTGCTCCCCAGTGCAGGTGGCTACTGCTTCCCTCTGCCCAAGCGCAGCGGCTCCCTCCCCCTTCCATTTATCTTCAGGTATCTGTGCATGGATTCACGGCTCCCTGCTTTGTACCTCAATACTCAGCACCAGAGATGTTCATTTGTAGAGATCCAGATGTATGTCCCTACGTTTCAGGCTGATTTCGTGGGTGGATGTTCTGGTAGATATCCAGCTCGATTCAGGGGACTAACTGAAAGAGCTCCCCTGCTCCTCCACCATCTTTTTTTCCTCCTCCATAATTTTTATCTCGTATATCAACTATCCTCTCTTCTGCTTCTTTATTTTCTTTTTTTTTTTTTTGATAATGATTTTTTATTATATAATGTTAGTCACCATACAGTACATCCCCGGTTTTCGATGTAAGGCTCGATGATTCATTAGTTGTGTATAACACCCAGTGCACCATGCAATATGTGCCCTCCTTACTACCCATCACCGGTCTATCCCATTCCCCCACCCCCCTCCCCTCTGTAGCCCTCAGTTTGTTTCTCATAGTCCATAGTCTCTCATGTTTCATTCCCCCTTCTGATTACCCCCCCTTTCTTTATCCCTTTCTTCCCCTACTGATCATTCTAGTTCTTATGTTTCATAGATGAGAGAAATCATATGATAGTTGTCTTTCTCTGCTTGACTTATTTCACTTAGCATTATCTCCTCCAGTGCCGTCCATGTTGTAGCAAATGTTGAGAACTCATTCTTTCTGATTGCTGAGTAATATTCCATTGTATATATGGACCACAACTTCTTAATCCAGTCATCTGTTGAAGGGCATCTCGGCTCCTTCCACGATTTAGCTATTGTGGACATTGCTGCTATGAACATTGGGGTGCATATGGCCCTTCTCTTCACTACGTCTGTATCTTTGGGGTAAACACCCAGTAGCGCAATGGCTGGATCATAGGGTAGCTCAATTTTTAACTTTTTAAGGGACCTCCACACTGTTTTCCAGAGTGGCTGTACCAACTTGCATTCCCACCAACAATGTAGGAGGGATCCCCTTTCTCCACATCCTCTCCAACAATTGTTGTTTCTTGCCTTGTCTATTTTTGCCATTCTAACTGGCGTAAGGTGGTATCTCAGTGTGGTTTTGATTTGAATTTCCTTGATGGCTAATGATTTTGAACATTTTTTCATGTGTCTGTTAGCCATTTGTATGTCTTCATTGGAAAAGTGTCTGTTCATATCTTCTGCCCATTTTTTGATTTGTTTATTTGTTTCTCGTGTATTGAGTTTGAGAAGTTCTTTGTAGATCTTGGATACCAGTCCTTTATCTGTAGTGTCATTTGCAAATATATTCTCCCATTCCGTGGGCTGCCTCTTAGTTTTTCTGACTGTTTCCTTGGCTGTGCAGAAACTTTTAATCTTGATGAAGTCCCATAAATTCATTTTATCTTTTGTTTCTCTTGCCTTTGGGGATGTGTCATGAAAAAGGTTGCTTTGGCCGATGTCGTAGAGGTTGCTGCCTATGTTCTCCTCTAGAATTTTGATGGATTCCTGTCTCACATCGAGGTCTTTCATCCATTTGGAGTTTATTTTTGTGTATGGTGTGAGAGAGTGGTCAAGTTTCATTCTTTTGCATGTAGCTGTCCAATTTTCCCAGCACCATTTATTGAAGAGACTGTCTTTTTCCCACCGGATGTTTTTTCCTGCTTTATCAAATATTAGTTGCCCAAAGAGCCGAGGGTCCATTTCTGGGCTCTCTATTCTGTTCCATTGGTCTATGTGTCTGTTTTTGTGCCAGTACCATGCTGTCTTTGTGATCACAGCTTTGTAGTACAGCTCGAAATCCGGCATTGTGATGCCCCCAGCTTTGTTTTTCCTTTTCAACAGTTCCTTGGAGATTCGGGGCCTTTTCTGTTTCCATACAAATTTAAGGACTATTTGTTCCAGTTCTTTGAAAAATGTCCTCGGTATTTTGATCGGGATAGCATTGAAAGTGTAGATTGCTCTGGGTAGCATGGACATTTTAACTATGTTAATTCTTCCAATCCATGAGCATGGAATATCTTTCCATCTTTTTATGTCTTCCTCAATGTCTTTCAAGAGTGATTTATAGTTTCTAGAATATAGGTCCTTTACGTCTCTGGTTAAGTTAATTCCAAGGTAACGTATGGTTTTTGGTGCTATTGTAAATGGGATGGATTCCCTAATTTCTCTTTCTTCGGTCTCGTTATTCGTGTATAGAAATGCAACTGATTTCTGAGCATTGATTTTGTATCCCGCCACGTTACTGAATTGCTCTATAACTTCTAATAGTTTGGGAGTGGCTTCTTTTGGGTTTTCCATATAGAGTATCATGTCATCTGCAAAGAGAGACATTTTGACTTCTTCTTTGCCAATTTGAATACCTTTGATCCCTTTTTGTCGTCTGATTGCTGTTGCAAGGACTTCTAGTACTATGTTGAATAATAGTGGCGAGAGTGGGCATCCTTGTCGAGTTCCTGATCTTAAGGGAAAGGCTTCCAGCTTTTCCCCATTGAGAATAATATTTGCAGTAGGCTTTTCATAGATGGCTTTTATGAGATTGAGAAATGTACCTTCTATTCCTACACTCTGAAGGGTTTTAATCAGGAAAGGATGCTGTATTTTGTCAAATGCTTTTTCGGCATCGATTGAGAGGATCATATGGTTCCTGAGTCTTTTCTTGTTGATATGATGTATCACGCTGATTGATTTGCGAATATTGAACCACGCTTGCATCCCAGGTATGAATCCCACTTGATCGTGATGGATAATCCTTTTAATGTACTGTTGGATTCTATTAGCAAGTATCTTGTTGAGGATTTTGGCGTCCATATTCATTAGGGAAATCGGTCTGTAATTCTCCTTTTTGAGGGGGTCTTTGCCTGGTTTGGGGATCAAGGTAATATTGGCCTCATAGAATGAGTTTGGTAGCTTTCCTTCTGTTTCTATTTTTTGAAATAGCTTTAGGAGAATAGGTATTATTTCTTCTTTGAATGTTTGGTAGAATTCCCCAGGAAAACCGTCCGGGCCTGGAGTTTTGTTATTTGGAAGGTTGTTTATCACTGACTCAATTTCTTCATAATTAATTGGCCTGTTTAAGGAATCAATTTCTTCCGGTTTCAATCTTGGTAGTTTATAGGTTTCCAGGAAGGATTCCATCTCTTCCAGATTGCTTAGTTTATTGGCATATAGCTGTTGATAAAAATTTCTAATAATCCTTCCAATTTCAATGGTGTTCGTCGTGACCTCTCCTTTTTCATTCATAATTTTAATAATCTGGGTCCTTTCTCTTTTCTTTTGGATAAGTCTTGCCAGTGGTCTGTCAATTTTATTGATTCTCTCAAAGAACCAGCTTCTAGTCCTGTTGATCTGCTCTACTGTACTTCTGGTTTCTGCTTGATTGATTTCAGCTCTAATTTTGGTCAACTGCTTCCTCGTGCGTGGATTAGGCCTGTCCCTCTGTTGCTGTTCCAGCTTCTTGAGGTGAGAATATAAAAACTGCATTTTAGATTTTTCTATTCTTTTGAGTGAGGCTTGGATGGCTATGTATTTCCCCCTTAGGACTGCCTTTGCAGTATCCCATAGGTTTTGGACTGTTGTATTTTCATTCTCATTGGTCTCCATAAATTGTTTAATTTGATTTTTGATTTCCTGGTTTATCGAGTCATTCCTGAGCAGGATGGTTCTTAGTCTCCAAGTGTTTGAGTTTCTTCCAAATTTTTCCTTGTGGTTGAGTTCCAATTTCAGAGCGTTGTGGTCTGAGAATATGCAGGGGATAATTTCAATCTTTTGGTATCGGTTGAGACCTGTTTTGTGTCCCAGAACATGGTCTATTCTTGAGAATGTTCCATGGGCATTAGAATAGAATGAGTATTCTTTGGTTCTGGGGTGTAGTGTTCTATATATATCTATGAGGTCCAACTCGTCGAGTATGGCATTCAAAGCCTTTGATTCTTTGCTTAGTTTTTGCCAGGGTGTTCTGTCTATTTCTGAGAGTGGAGTGTTGAGGTCCCCTACTATTAATGTATTTTTATTTATATGTCTCTTTATTCTGGTTAAGAGTTGGCTTGTGTATCTTGCTGCTCCCCTGTTGGGGGCATATATATTTATAATTGTCATATCCACTTGTTGAATACTTCCCTTAAGAATAATATAGTGCCCTTCTGCATCTCTAACTATAGTCTGTAGTTTAAAATCCAATTTATCTGATATGAGAATTGCTACCCCAGCTTTCTTTTGAGGTCCATTTGCGTGAAAGATGGTACTCCATCCCCTTACTCTCAGTCTGAATGCATCTTTGGGTTCGAAATGAGTCTCTTGTAGACAGCAAATGGATGGGTCATTTCTTTTTATCCAATCTGCAACCCTGTGGCGTTTTATGGGATGGTTCAAACCATTTACATTAAGACTGATTACTGAGAGATATGATTTTAATGTTGCCATGTTGCCAGTAAAGTCTTTGTTTGTATTGGCTGTGACTTTCTGTTCTGTATCACTCTTGGGGCCTTTTTACTTTTATAGAACCCCCCGTAATATCTCCTGTAGGGCTGGTTTCGTGGTTACAAAATTGGTTAGTGACTGGCGATTCTGAAATGTCTTTATTTCTCCATCAATTCTGAATGACAGCCTTGCTGGATAAAGGATCCTTGGCTGCATGTTTTTCTCTGAAAGAGCTTTAAATATGCTCCCCCAACCCTTTCTCTCATTCCAGGTCTGTGTAGACAGGTCTGACGTAATTCTGTTCCGATATCTTTTCTGTGTTTTGTTTTTGGGCTCTTGGTACCTCAATACTCAGCGCTGGAGATGTTCATTTGTAGAGTTCCAGATGCATCATCCTGCGTCTCAGGCTGATTCCGTGGTTATTTAGGCTGGTCTGGTACCTATCCAGCTCGACTCAGGGGACCGGCTGAAAAAGGGGTCCTACTCCTCCGCCATCTTAACTCCCAGAATCGGGTGCTTCTTTATTTTCATAGTGATTATATGCAATCTGTTTTGCATCTCAATTATAGTATTTTTTATTTCAGCCTCACTGGTTTTTAGGTCCTTTATATCTGCAGCAAACGTTTCTCTTGTGTCTTGTATGCTTTTTTCAAGTTCAGCTAGTAGTCTTATAATTGTTGATCTATATTCTTGTTCAGATATATTGCTTATATCTGCTTTGAACAAATCTCTGGCAGTGATACGTTCATGACATTTCTTTTTGGGAGAATTCCTCCATCTTGTCATTTGGGCTAACTTTCTACCTTTAGTGCCTTATGAAAGCATATTATGTTTCCTGCACCTCAGAGTAATGCTATATTAAAAAGAGATTATAGACTGTCCACGGCCTGGCACATCAGGAAGTCTTTGTGTGTATGCTGCATGCACTCTGTTATTGCTTTTTGCCTGCTCTTTCCCAGTGGCTTATCCTCTGCAGAGTTCTTCCTTGCTTGCAGTGGGGAGTGTTTGGACCGTTATCTAGGCTGCTTTGATTTGTTTGTTTAAAAAAAAAAAACGAAAAGTCTTGCACCTTGGGCCCCTGGGTGGCTCAATTGGTTAAGTGGCCAACTCTTGGTTTTGGCCCAGGTGATGATCTCAGGGTTCCCACTTCCAGCTCCAAGCTCAGTGGGGAGTCTGCTTAACGACTCTCTCCATCTCCCTTTGCCCCTACCTCTGCTCACACACTCTCTCTCAAATAAATAAATGTTTAAAAATTGAAAGCCTTGTACCTGCCACATTGTATCCCTCCAACTGTAGAAATCCTGTTCAAATCCTCAGATCAGTTTCCTGGGTATTGCAAGTGATCTTACCTCAGTACAGCTATTTACAAAGGACAAGGAAAGCCCCAGGTTCTCCTACTTCTCCACCATCTTAACTCCTCTCCAGCAATGTCTTTTATTTTTGATAACAGTAAATAGAGTCATCTCCCTTTTTATCTTGGTCAATCTAGCTAAGTATTTGTCAATTTTGTTGACCTTTCAGAGAGCCAGGTTTTAGTTTCAATAATTTTCTCTACTGTTTTCCCATTTTCTATTTCATTAATATTCACTGTGATTTTTATTACTTCCTTTCTTCTATCTGCTTTAGGTTTAATTTGTTGTTCTTTTCCATTGTCTTAGATGGAAGGTTAGGTTATTGATTTGATATATTTCTTCTTTATTAATATAGGCATTTAAAGCTACATATTTTACTCTAAGCACTTTTTAGCTGCATTATGTAAGTTTTGGTATGTAGAGTCTTTATTCCTATTCATTTCAAAGCATTTTATGATTTCCCCCTTTATTTCTTTGATCCATTCATTATTTAAAAGTATGTTGTTTAATTTCTACATAATTGTGAGCTTCCCAAATTTCTTTTTGTTATTGATTTTTAAATTCCATTCCATCATGATTGGGGAACTACTTTGTAGACATTATTAAAGTTTAAAATTCATTAAATTTTTTTTATGTCCTACTTAATTATCTATCCTGGAGAATGTGCCATGACCCTTGAGAAGAATGTATATTCTGTTGCTATTGGGTAGGTTGTTTTTTAGATGACTGTTAGGCCTTGTTGTCTTGCAGGGTTGTCCATGTCATATATTTTCTTGTTGATCTTCTGCCTAGTTATTCTATCCATTATACTGAAAGAAGTGATTTGAAGTCTCCACCTTTTATTTTTGTATTGTCTAATTCTTCCTTAATTTTGATTATTTTTTGCTGCACGTATTTTGGTGCTCTGTTATTAGGTGAATGTATGTTTATAATCAGACTGATTCCTTATAAAATGTTTCTTTTAATCTCTAACATATTTTCTTTGAAAGTCTGTTGTGTCTGATATTGTACAGTCACTCCATCTTTCTTGTGATTGCATGATATATCTTTTCCATCACCTTACTTTCATTCTATTTGTATCTTTGAATTTAAATTATATTTCCTACAGACAACATACAGTTTGATTTTTTAAAAATCCTGTCTGACAAACTTTGCCTTTTGATTAGATTGTTTATTTATATTTATGTTAGTATCAGTAGAGGTGGATTTATGTTTGCCATTTTACTTTTTGTTTTCTGTATGTTTCATATCTTTTTTTCCTCCTTTGCTGCTTCCTTTTGTATATTTTCTAATATGGCATTTTGATTTTTAAATATATTTTTAGTATGTATTCTGAATTATTTATCTACTGATCTAAAACTGACCATATACATCTTAAGTTATGAGAATTAGCTTCAGATTTTCAGTATGTCTAAGCTAAGCAAACAACTGTTGATAATAAGAAAATTGGTTAAGCATCACATGATAGCTGTGATTTTCAGTTTGTGAATCTTCTTGAATAAGAGGTAGAGGTAGAAGAAATGACATATGTTGAACTCTTATACATCTTGCCTAATTTTATATTTGTAATAGGCCCATGAAATACGTTGTCTATTCAACAGAGAAAATTGAAGTTAAGTAACTTGCCCAGTCACATAACTAAAAAGGGTGAAACCAAGCTTGAGAATGCTTGATCCCAAAATGTATGATCTTTTTTATAACATGAAATCCAGAAGAACGGAAATGTAAATGTTTTTAATTTTGAAATAATTTTAGATTTATATAATAGTTGCAAAAAAAGAAAAGTACAGAGAGCTCCCTTAATCCTCCCTCTTGAGGCAGCCTAAGCTAATGTACAAAATTTCTTTCAAAATGCTTATTAAAATTATTTTAATAGTAAGTTATTAAACAATTAAATAAAATTTAAAATAAATTCATTGAGCTCAAAATCAAGATGGGACAATTCACAGTAGTGTGAAATAAGACTTAACCCAAAGTAAGTGAGGGATTGATGCCAAAATAGTCACAGAAGTATAGGAACCAGATACAAGTCTTAAAGTTTATGACCTCCAGTTTTAATTTCTATTCAGGAAGAGCAGTATAGGCCATAAGCTTGCGCTACTAAGATAAGGCTTGTATTAGGAGGTATTTCCTACCAATGAACTAAAGACTAGAAAATTCTCTATTGCAGTCTTGTGGAGGCAATAAGAAAGTTTGTTGTTGTTCATCTAGGACTTTGGATAAAAGGAAGTGATCCAGTACAAATTGGAACTCCAAGCCAGTTTTCATCGATAACCAAAAGCTCCTAGACATGGTAAGTACTCAATATTTGCTGAATATTTAAGCATTTTACAAAAGGACCTTCCCTCCTACATTGCCTTAGACTTCTGTGAATGTATGTTAGCAATGAAGCAACACATGTCACTTTTGATATGCACCAATGAGGTATCAAGCCCTTTGCTGCCCAAGTAAAGTCATATTCAGCCTTTATTTTGCCACAGTGTAAGGGATTGTATGAGTCCTTTTGAGGAACACGATGCCACTGAGTGTCATTTGGGAGGCTCAGACCTGGCAGTTGCTGGTAGAAAGGCCCTGGTGCTCACTGGCTTGGCTGGCATCTGAGTGCATATTATTTCCCAGCAGATGAGATGTCAAAGTCTGTGGACACACAGAGGGAAGAGCAGCTGTTGACCTCTGATCCACAGCCTTCTGGCACATTTCCTTTTTTTCTTCAATTGAAAAACCATTTATAGTAAATTGTTAATGTTCTCTTCATGCCACCTTGTCCCTAATGCCACCTGCCATTAGCCAGTGCTTTGCATGGTGCTGTAAAGACTGTTCTCTCTCTCCAGAAAAATAGAAATATTACCTTTAAAGTTTGCTGTGTATTCTCTTCCTGTATCTCAGGTTAGAGCATGAAGAGTTCCAGCAGCTTTATTGTACTGGGGAGGGGGGAGAGTGGCATTTATCATAATGTGGCAGCAAAATCCAGAGTTCCAGATGGAAGAAAACGGTTTTCTATTAGAATCTGATGGACCTGACTTTGATCTGTAGTCATGTGACTTTAAGCAAATTGCTAAACAGCTCTGAACATCATCTGTTTTCTTATATGTAAAATAATAATACCTTCCTAATAGGTTTGGCTATTAATATTATATACAAAATACATACTAATGATGTAATTAATACAACATATAAAGTATTATATGTATAACTGAAATAATGCCTATTAAAGAGAGTCTTTAAAATTATTATTTCTAATAGTTACCTTTCTCCTTTTCTTCCACTAAATAATCTTTATTACTCTGTAACCCAATTTTGGTGTCTCTTACTTATTTTGCATGGTATGTTTCCAGTGATCTCCTGGAGATGAGAAAGGTGGGGAGTAGACTTTATTGTTTCTTCATTTATGTAGTTGTCTCTGGGCTAAAGTTCTTCCCTGTCCCAGTGGTCTTCAGTAAGGATAATCCTGGAAGAAGTAGATATCTGTTTGCTACCTGTTGTAATTACTGTAGACTACATCTTTTCCTAAGATAAATCCACTGTTCCCAGATGAGGGTTTGTTGTGGTTACTTTGGCTATATGACAAATAACTCCAAACCTTAGTGTCTTAAAACAATGGCAGCATTTATTTTGCTCATGAATCTGCAAGTTGGCCATGGATTGGTAGGGGTAGTTTCTCTGCTAGTGAGGGTGGCTCGAAGGATGGGCTCTGGGGTCATCTAAAGGCTAGGCACTCTATATCTAGAGGTGGATGCTGAAAAGACTTGAGCAGTTGGAGTATGGAACTTTTAAGAGACTTGCCTTACTGAGACCTTTTACAGTGAGAGGTTGATTAATAGAGCAATGAACAGCCGGACTATGAATATGAGATACCTAGGTTCAAATCCTGGCTCTCCTGATTTTCAACCTTGTGACTCTAGTTAAGATGCTTTGCTTCTGACTCTTTGTCTATAAAATGGGGATGCTACAACCATTGGCCCCATAATGTGATAGTGAGTTAAGTGCTTGGACTGGCATCTAGCATGCAGTAAGGATTAGGTATAGTTTACTGTTGCTTTTAAGCTCTCCTGCCTAAGTTTGATCATACTTGTTTGATAGCGAAGAATGCCATGCTTCTTTCTAACTGGGGACAGGCAGCAGTAGAAGGAAATCCTGTTCTTCCCTACCAAGTAATAACAGATAGCTCTTTTTATTTCCCAGATATTATTCCCTTTATGTGTAGTTTAAAGAGCATAGATGATCCTGGAGGTTGTAAAACTATTAGGGCAAGTGGAGAACAAGGCATATAACCATGGGTGTGTGAAAGAAAGCCTGTGAATATCAGTGCTTTTCAGATAAAAAGATAAGAACTGAATCTAATGGCTAACTTGCTTTGCTATATTACTGTGTGGTATACACTGTTTCTAAGCCTCAAATTAAATATAATTTAATCTTTACATGAATTATTTCATTATTGCAACAAGCAGGAACAATTAATACCTAGATTTTTAAAGATGGGATAACTGAGATACAAAAGATAAAGTTCTTTGTACAAAGTTACATAGGCTGGGATTCAAACTCAGGTTGTCTTGTTTTCACATCTATGCTCTGAACCACTGTGACATTTAAATAAAATCCTGAGCAGCTTCCATTCCTTGCAGGTAAGTAGATTGATATCTGTACAGGTTGCCATAGGTCCAGGCAGAAGCAAGAGGTATGAACAGAGAACTGCCCCAAACCAAAATATTACTATGTAGGTGAAAGTTCCTTGGACCATAAACCTGTGTGTACATAACCATGAATCTCCTCTCCCCTTGGTTTGGAAAGACATACAAATTCTTTACTTACCAGCAGGAAAAAAACAAGACAGACAGATGTGATGAGCATTTCAGCATATGTACATGGTCTCTTACCAAGAGCAAAATGTTTGGGAGACTGGGATGCAGTCGGGAAATCCAACCACAAAGCCACTTTGGGCTTGAAAACAGAGGTACATGTAAGTACTTGAAATAAATCTTAAGAACATTATTGCTACTGTTAAGCACAAAGAAAAGAGGAATCAACTCTGGAAAGGAGAAGAGGCATCTTACAATAATGAAATGGTCACTTTTCAGACATTAAGTCTAAGAAAAATGTATAAACAAAGGGCCTAAAGAAACCGTTTCCTCAAAGTTGCTGTGTTAGGGAATGGCTGTTGTTTATAGATAATTGCAACTTGAGTAATATTTTATTCCTCTCAATTCATGCGAAATGATTTTGCCATTGGTTATTTTTTCCTTAACTAAGGAAACACATTACCTCAGTTTATATTCAGGCTCGATTTTATTTTCACCTGCTTTTCAAAGGAGGTTCTAGGCTATTTTAGGCTTGATGAAAAACAATATTCTTCTCCAGAGAGGACATGGATAATATCTTGTGGTCTTAGAAAGCATTCTGGTATCTATGAACGCATGAAACTTCAGCGTACAAAGTAGTATTCTGAAAAGATCACTGATACTTTCTGGAGACCTTGCTCCCCATATTAATTTTACTTCCAAATAGCTTTGTGGTTTGATTAGATCCTTGGTCCTCAGTTTGCTCCTCTGTAAAATAACAGGTGTATTCTATAAGGCAGTTCCTATCTAGTTCTTAAATTTTATGGGTTCTTACATTTATAGATCATCTAGTTTTAATCTTGGTAAGCTACAGGGGCATAGACAATAATCTTAAACTCAGAGATGGATGAGTTTTGTTCAAGTAAAAGTTGCTCCACATAATAATGGAGTTGGAGAACAAGTGGTTTATCTTCCCAGGGTTTGGGATTCCTGTGGGTAAGTCAGGATTAGAAATAACTACCTGCCTACTGCACAGGGTGGAGGATCAAATGCAAAATCGTTTTGAAGCCATACTGCTTTTTGTTACTCACCCTAGGCTAATGAGAGCAGAGATCTTGTCTTTTTTGTTCTCCCCATCTCCTTGGAGTCCAGATAGTCCATGACATGACAGACACCCAATGAATAACATTTTTAAATGAATGAATAAAACCCTTTTTTCTGGGCATAACTCCATGGAGTCTTTGTGACTTTCAGAAACAAACCACTGCACTATGATAATAAAAATGTATAGAGATTAGATTTTTTGCAGTGATGCTCATGGACAGGCAATTGCTACTTAACCCTCAACACCCTCTGGATAATAATGATACACTTGCTTTGTTTATTAGTTTGTGAACTATGGATTCCCTGATTTTACTTTATGAATCTGTAAGATACAATTAGCATAGACACAATTTTTGAATGTGAATTTTCAAAACTATTCCTTCTTTTAACTGAAAAGTTAAGGCAATCAAATTTCAAGTGTAAATTTTCAGGGTTTTGGAATGTGGAATTACTCCGCTATTATTGGTGACTTGATTTACCCATTGTCTGCTGCCAGAAAGCTCTTCCTGTGTGCTAATGTTCTAGGCTGTTTTCATGGATGCATAATTTTTAAGAGGGACTCATTTTGTGGAGAATTCATGATGATGTGAAATTTTCTGCTGAACACAATGCAAACGTTTTGACTTAGTCTGTTTCTTGGCCTTCTTTTAATCAATCGGCCTTATTTAGAATTCCTGGAATAGATGTCTGTGACTAGTGGTAAAGAACAATGAATATACTGGATTGAGAAATAAGAGATCTGGTAAAAGTTGAATAAATAAATTTAAATACTTTAGATTGTAATTAAATGAATTTGGTGATTGCTTATGGCCAGGTGTTATACTTTCGAAGTTTTCAGAGTTAAGAAACTTTAAGTTGAAAAAAATACGGATACTGTGAAATCAAAGTTCAGCTAGTAAATGATTTATTTAATCAATTCATTTGAATACACCATCCATCCTCAACATTTCTGAGGGCTGTACATTATAACTACGTGGCTGAATATAATGCCTAATAATTTGCAGATTGCTTTGTTGGTCCTGACATACCCCTCCATTTATAATGAAGAGTCTTTTGTGAATAAGCATCGTAACCTTCACAAGCTCTTGAGAAGGCCAAGTTGAAGTAAAAAACAAAGCCCTATAAAACTACCTCACTGTAAATTGGCTTTAATCTGAATGCGGTTTTCCTTGGAATATAGGAAAGGATTTTATTGGGCTCTATTATTTGTTCAAGTGTTTTTATAGCTAGATAGTAAGGACATGAAGGGTTAGAGAGATTAATAATGCAAGGAATGCACATTGCTGACAGAATAGCAGCAATTTTTTTTAATATTGCAAAGTTCATTAATACAAGACTACATCATAATTTTAAAAGCTGTAGTGATGCCCATCGTACAAGGACAATGTGAGTGTTAGTTGGGTTTTGTACACGGTTCTTCCACACAGTTTTCAATGCCACTCTTTACCAACAATTTACTCTTCTCAAGGTTACTTGATTTTCCATGTAGAAGTGTCTCTAACTTTCCTTGGATAGGAAAATACAGAGGTGAAGTTATAGGCTTTCTGTAGATGGTAAATTTGAAAAAAAAAAATTTCCTTTCAAAAATGTACTTTCACCATTTTGATGACATCAGGACTTCTCTTCTTAAATGAAGTCTGTAGATAGTAATACCAGTATTTTGTATAAAAATTTTCTGCAAATAAGCAAAAGTAGATACTGTGGTTATATTTTGTCATGGACTCTTGGACAAAAGGCAGGAGATTTGGATTCTAGTTTGAACTTTGATTAGCTACTGTTATTTTGAGCAAGTCACAGAATTGCAGTGCATTAAACTTCAACGTAATCCTCACTACATCAGCTTTTTCACAATGGAAACATAGTAAAAGTGTGCTGTGAAGACACCAATCAACCCATTTAAGTAAGGTGTTTGGGATGAAAATAGTTTAATTTGCTTTGTAAAAATAGGTGATTTGTTAAGGAAATATTTCAGGTTTTTATTGAGATATAATTGACACATAACAGTATACTAGTTTCAGATGTATAGCACAATGACTTGGTATTTGTACATATTGCAAAATGATCACCACAGTAAGTCTAGTTAGTATCCATCATCATATATAGTTACAAAGTTTTTTCTTGTGATGAGAACTTTTAAGATCTGCTCTCTTAAAAACATTTGAATATACGATACAATATTCTTAACTATAATCACCATGCTATAAATCACATCCCCCTGACTTGTTTATTTTATAATAGAAGTTTGTACCTTTTGACTCCCTTCACCCATTTTGTCCATCCCCCACTGCCCACTTCTGGCCACCACCAGTCTGTCCTCTGTATCTTTGAGTTTTGGTTATTTTTTTTCTTTTAGATTCCACATATAAGTGAGGATCATACAGTATTTGTCTTTCTCTGACTTGTTTCACTTAGCATAATGCCCTAGAGGTCCATCGGTGTTGTCTCCAATGGCAAGATTTCTACATATATGTGCGTGTGTGTGTGTATACATGTCACATTTTCTTTATCCGTTCATCCATGGATAGACACTTAGGTTGTCTCCATGTCTTGGTTATTGTAAATAATGCTACAGTGAACATGGGAGTGCAGATATCTTTTCAAGTTAATATTTTCATTTCCTTTAAATAAATATCCAGAAGTGGAATTGCTTTGTCATATGGTAATTCTATTTTTACTTTTTGAGGAACTTCCATACAGATTTCCATGGTGGCTGCACCAATTTACATTCCCACCAGCAGTGCACAAAGGTTCCCTTTTCTCCACATCCTTGCCAGTACTTGTTATTTCTTCTCTTTTTGATAATAGCCATTATAATAGATGTGAGGTTATTATCTCATTGTGGTTTGATTTGTATTTCCCTAATGATTAATGATGTTCAGCACCATTTCATGTAGCTGTTGGCATTCTATATTTCTTCTTTGGAAACAAAGTCTATTCAGATCCTCTGCTCATTTTTAAATTAGATCATTTGGTTGTTTTGCTATTGAGTTGTATGAATTCTTTATATATTTTGAGTATTAACTCTTTATCAGATATATGATTTGCAGATATTTTGTCCCATGCAGTAGATTGCTTTTTCATCTTGTTAATTGTTTCCTTTGCTGTGGAGAAGTTTTTAGTTTGATGTAGTCCCTCTTGTTTATTTTTACTTTTGTTGTCTTAGCTTTTGGTGTCAAATCCAAAAAAATCATTGCCAAGACCCGTGTGAAAGATCTAACCCTCTATTGTTTTCTTCCAGGAGTTTTATCACTTACGTTAAAATCTTTAATAAATTTTGAGTTGATTTTTGTGATGTCATAAGATAGGAGTCCAGTTTCATTCTTTGACATGTGGCTATCCAGTTTTCCAGAAACCGTTTATTGAAGAGACTGTTTTTTCCCTCTTGTATGTTCTTGGCTCTTTTGTCAAAAATTAATCACCTGTATATGCATGAGTTTGTTTCTGGGCTCTCTATTATGTTCCATTGATGTATGTGTCTGTTTTTTTTGTCAATATCATGCTGTATTGATTACTGTAGATTTGAACATAGTTAAACATGTTTATATTTTTAGCATTGCATATAAATATGTATTAGTCTATGTAATGTGTCTAGACAATTTTATATTTATTGAAGTTCTATATTTTATGAATATCAGATACAAGGTGATATAAAGGAAAGAGTCCTAGAGTAGGAATAAAGAAATCTTTATGTTTTACCTTTTTCAGCTCTCTTAAGATATGTGATTAAGATGCATTTCATGACTCTATGTGTATTATCTTAAATTATAATACACTGAACTCTTAAAACGTTAGAAATGACTGAATAATGCATTTCTTTATAAGTCATTCTCAAAGAGCAAACCAAATATATTCCTAGATATTTTATTTTTTAATAGGAAGGAACAGTAATAACATTTCTAATAAGTACTACTCTCCTATTTTTAATTCATCATCATATTATTATTACTAGTCATTTATTAAAAAACTTACTAGTTGCCTTAGTCTAATTCTTTCCTGCCTGGTAGGTAGATAGTAAAATTCTGTCTCTTCTGTCTGCTGTAGGCATGTTCTATCAATCTAACTAGTGATGATACTAGGAGAAGCCTATCAGGTAGAGGTAAACCCATTGCATTGTAAGCCAAGGGGTTGAAAGCCAAAATGAATTCAGTAATGGTAATAATTCTTTAATTTTGGTATTGCAATTTCCACCCATGGGTACAGGTTAATTTTCTGACAAAGAGCCATTCATTTATTTGTTCCTTCACCAGCATTTCTCAGGTAATGACTGGTCATTGTGCTAACGCTGGAGCTAGAGATGAGTACCCTGAAGATGTTCAGTCTCAGGCTCACTTTGAATATTCTTCCTGACAGTTTTCAAATTTGATTTAAGCTAAACTAGTGGCTTCTGGGTTTTTTCTCCAAAAGGCCATTCTCATTTACAAATCATATTCAGCTAGTATTCATATACAGTGCTGCTTTTGAGTCTGAATTGTCACCTCAAGTTGCCTTTCAACCCCCTCCAAACATTTTAGTTATGTTTGTCCTCAGTTTTGTTTAATTAATAACTGGTTTACTAAAGAATTAACGTGCATGGTACAGGCAGAAAAATGTTTTAAAGGGTTGACTTTATTGTTTCTCACCACTGACTTTCAAACTAGTGAGGTCCGGGGGAGCAGAGGTTCCCTCTTCGTCTTGGGACATCTTAAACGGATTCCAGAGTTTCTTTAGTGCTTTTTCTCAAGTAAGAGTTTCTTGTGTGATAAAATATTGTTTAACTATTATCGAAGCTTTAATATTTATTCCGATTTAAAGCTTTTCCCATACCCACTGGGCTTGGTAATCTGTTCCGGTTACTATTGCTAAGTAACAAACCGCCCCAAAACTTAGTGGCTTTGAACCACAACAGAAATTTGTTTTTCTCGTCAGCCTGCAATTTGGACAAGGCTGGGTGGGGATAGCTAATTTCTACCCCACGTATGTCCGCTGGGGTGAGTCAATGGTGGCTAGAACGTCGGCTCTCAAGGTAGCTATTTCACATGACCTGCAGGTAGGTTCCGGCTGTTGTCTGGGAACTCAGCCAGAGATCGGTTTCTCTTCACATAGGATTCTTCTTAACCTGCTTAGACTTCCTCACAATATGGTGACTCAGTTCCAAAAGTAGTATACCAAGAGAACACAGATGAGAGTATATTGCCTTCATTATGCTGCTCTGGGTCCTTTGGGATCAGGGGAGGGGAGGGAGTACGGGAAGGAGAAATGAGAAGGTATTATTTGATTGGTCAGGTAGTAATCTGGCATTAGTGTTCTCTGGGTTAGAAAAATGGTCAAAAGCTTTCTTTTTCTCTTCTTGGGAAATTTTGTGGCCTTTTAGAGCATTTGCCCTCGCAAGGGACTCCTTTCACTGGTTCCCTGAAGCAAATGATACCGCTTCAACTGGCCCCTTATAAGTTCTTTGTTTAGATCATTTTCTGCTGGTACAAACCACTTAAACTCTTTTTTGGGGGTGACTTAGCTCTGGTATTCGGAATTAATGACTTAAGCTGACTTAATCCCAACTACTTTCAAGTGGTTTCCTTCTGTCCATCACAGATAGAAATGAAATTTTCTCACATTGTAGCTGCTTTTTTTTTTTTTTTTGTCATTAGAGACAGCTTCAGTTCATGTAATCTTTTATAAGTAGGACTCAGCTTCCAGTATCCAGATCAACACAGACTCATCTCAACTTTTTGGGAGGTTCATAAAGCTCTTCCTTCCCCCCAAATGGGTCTAAAGTTGTTGGCAAGAAGTTCTCTTTAGGAGGAGAGGGAGAAACACAAAATACCCCAACAGCTTGCTCCTCAGGGATTCTGTTAATGAACCATTTTTATCTATCATCATCACCTTTCTTTGTTTTATATAGTCTAGAGATAGGTAATAGGCTGAAAGTGGCAGAACAAGTTTTTGTCTCCATGCTAATAAATCCTACATATATATTCTGGTACTACATAGAATATATGAACATTTAACAGCTTACAGTTTTTGTTCTCAGTGTTGGACACTTAGTTACAACTGATAGAGCAGCGTCTCACTTCCACATCCTGTAACAGGCACATTTTAAGTAAGTATAAATTCCTTGATCTTAAGGCCACATATTTTGGTGGCATACAGAGCAATTATATACCTAGTCAAATGAATAACTAATGGACTAAAGAAATTCCCCTTTTCAACAACAGCCTCAAGCCAACTCACATCACTGAAGGTATATTTCTAATTGGCAAGTCTTGCACTGTGGTATTCGAGTTCTTACATCATTATGGTAGCTATGGTTTTGTGGCACTGTGTGGAGTCTGGAATAAAATTAGTCATTGTTTCAGTGCAGTCAATAAAATAAGTTGAACTCATTGTATTCACAGAGCAGGCATGTGTAACCAGCACATCTGGCATTGTCTGAAATGTAGGTGAATTCCCAAAGTTGGAAATTCAATTTCTTGTAACTCATAGAGAGGTAAACCATACCCGCTACAGTCCAAAGACTAGAAAAAAATCTTCAAAAATTTTGATTGAGAAAGAGACATAATGGCTTGAGTCATATAGGGCTTCACATCAGATATAACATTAGCTTAAACCTTGTCTTTCTATATAAAAAACGTGTATTGAGAAAATACTGTTGGGAGTCTCTGCTAGGCAATGAAGAGAATAGTAAGCTTTCCCACCCCAATCAAGGAGATTATATTTTAATTGGGAGGTAAGAGGTATGAAGGCCAATGAATATATGTCTGTATCAGCTCAATACCATACAAGAACCACTATCTAGATAGTGCATGGTCCCTCAATGGGCACTGAGTAAACATTTGTTAAATAGATAGACAAACAAATAGATAGTGAAGAGGTTGTACTGAGCTGTCCTAGGGTACCAGGAATAGTCAGGAAGGATCTTGTGGGTCAAAAGGGAGGTTCTTGATGTTTTATTTTATCTGTTAACTCCTAATCGATGTGACTGCAGTGTGATGAATGAAATTGTTTTTCTTAGATAAGATAGATTTCACTGTTTCAGTGACTTCAATAGGAGAAAAGATCGAGTCACTGCCTTGGGAATGAAATAAATGGAGGAAAAGAAGGAATAAATCAGGTGAAGATGAAAACCCTTAGCTTGGGGCTCTTTATATTCAGCCATAGAATCACTGCAGAAACTTTCCTACTCTGATTTTCACGTTAATCTGACAGACACAGTCCATAAGTAGGAATAGAGGTAGAGTTTTGTTTATTTTTAATGTTGATTTTTTTTTTTTTTTGGTCCTGTCAATACACAAGTGGTAGATTTGGCCAGGGGCTGCAATTCAAACTTTTTTCTTTTAAGTTTTGAGGAGGAGCAGAGTTGACCTGACTTACTTAAATTTATTGTGAGAAGTTTTTCTTAAATGAAATTCTGGCTTAGGGAAAGGGAATTTGAGTGATAGAGAAGTGGGAAGGGGTGGAGGGTGTTTGATTTAACCGGTGCAGAGGTATAATGCTTAAGGGAAGTAGAGCTTAACCTTCCAGAAATGAGCCAAGAAAGTATTTCATTAAAAAAGGAAAAACATCATGAAGAAGCACTGTCTGTACCATTTACTATCATACAGTGAAAGTTACCGAAATATTTAGTTTATTTTCTTATGCTGTGAAATTTATAGTTGATTTTCTTTTCTAAATCTATTTTCCAATCTGTAAGTACCTATGGATAGAGGGCTTCTAAATGTCAAAACCTGAAAGAAAATCCTTGCCCTTATGCTTCTATATTATACTTGTTTGCTGGAAAAAAAAAATATTTGAAATTTTTTTTTTTTCTGTCTTAAAAAAAGACCTTTACATTACCAGGGCCATTCTGCTGAATAATTAGTTTGTGCAAACATACCTTTGCACCCCTGTGTGAGAGGGGTTCCCCCCCCTTTTTTTCTTTTCTCTTTTTTCTTTTCCCTTTTTTCTTTTTGGCCCTGTTAGAGAAACCCTGGTGTGTGAAGTTAATTTGGAGGGATACCTTCCTCCTTCAGACAAGCTCTTGATCCTTCGCACTCAGAAGGGTACTGATTTGTGTTTTAGTATTATTCTAATTCGTGTGTGTATGTTAAAAACAGTCTGTTCAACACAGGACTGAAAGGTTGTACTGTTCTTCTTTATTCATGTGTTGATGTTTGTTTGAATCTGTGTATTAGAGCTGGCATCTCTGTGGTTTATTTTAGGTTATAAATTCTTAGAGGACAGGAATTGTTACTCTCAGATTAACTTTGTATATCTTCCAGCATGGGTCTATGTATATACAAAAGCTTAATGCATTCAATCTGTTGAAAAATTACTGGGCCTGGGATTCTTCAAGGGTAAAATTGTATTCTATAATATTTTTACTTAAACATGGAATTCGTCCAGATTGATTCTTTCACAGAGCTGTCCTAATGTAAGATTATATATGAAGGAGAATGAAAGCAAAATGTTTTCATTTTATCAACATGTAAGAACAGAAGGGGGGATAATTCACATTTAATGTGCATCTACTGTGTGATAGGTTAGTCTGTTTTAGATAGGTTATCTCAGTGACTATTCACAAGGTAAGAAGTAGAGGATAATAACAATCTACTGAACAATCATAGTATTTAGAGTGGACTTATGTGAGTTTGAATTCCTGTTTTACTAAGCAGTGTAATCCTGCAAATTTTACTTAACTTTTCTGAAATTCTGTTTACTAATTATAATACATGTCTTACAGAGTCATTATAAGAATTGTAAATGGATGTTATTGTCATCAAAGTAAGAGTTACTGTGCTCATATGTTAAATGAAGAAACTGAAGACAGTACTGTTACATGATTTACCCAAGGTCACGTTGCAAGTGCCTGGCATGTTTTCTGTTCCAAGTCCTGTGAAAATTTAAATGCTGAACAGCATTAGAAAGTATATAGTTAACTTGGGCTTTGGATATGATTGTGCTGAGAGGTATTCTCAACACTGAGCAAGGAGCAGTCATGATATCTGAGTGGCAGTAGAATGGAGAAGCTAGTCTGGGATGTTTGCCATTTGTATTAGTTAAGATGAGATTTGCTCATGAGTGGAAGAAGACCCAAAGCCACACTGGATTTAAAAAGAGAGATGTATGCTTCTCCCTCACAGAAATGTAGGCGGTCTAGAGTTGATGTGTTGACACCAGAAGGGTTCATTTAGGCTTACTTAGTTTCATGCTCTGCTACTTATGAACACCCAGCTTCCATCTTGTGATTCAAAGTGGCTGCTTTCTGGTTAGCCAGCCTGTCTACATTTTAAAGAGCAGAAAGTAGGGGAAGAGGCAGGAGAAGGCAAGCCCTCACCCCTTTAGGACCCTTCCAGAAAGTTGTATTCATCACTTCTACTTACATTCTGTTGGCCAGAATGTGGTCATATGACCACATGAGCTTCAAGAAGCCATGAGCTAACCTGGGAGTTCTGTGACTGATATAAAGAGGAGGATGCTTAACCAACTGAGCCATGTAGGTGCCCCCCAAGAACCTTTTCTTCTTTGCCTTTGTATCTTGGGCAAACTAGTCTACAGAAGGCTTTTGCCTATAGTAGTGGTAGTGTGTGTGGGTATGTTTGCAAAACTGGTTTGAATGAAGCTGTTTCTTTTCTACTGGTTCCTATGCTTTCAATTTGATTAAGAAACTTTTTATTAAGGAGGGGTCTTAGTTTCATAGCTGAAACATTTGGGTTTTCAGCTATAGACATAAGTCATTCAAAGGAATATATAGAATCTTCTACAAATTATAATTTTTTATTAATAAAATGTTATCAAAACAGCTCAATTTTAATGATAGTTTTACGTTTAAAAATATACATATTAAGGACTATTTAAGGAAATGAAATGTCTAAGAATAATGAGCACTTCCTCTAGTAAGATGTTACTCTTCTTTATATATTAGTCTAAACTTGTACTGAGGCTTGAGTAAATCACAAACTTGCTCTACTGTAACCCAAGAACCATTTTTTTAAAGATTTTGTTTATTTATTTGACACAGAGAGAGAGAGCATAAGCAGGGGAAGCAGCAGGCAGAGGGAGAGAGAGAAGCAGGCCCCCTGCTGAGCAGAGAGCCTGACATGGGGCTCGATTCCAGGACCCTGGGATCATGACCTGAGCTGAAGGCAGATGCTTAACCAACTGAGCCATGTAGGTGCCCCCCAAGAACCATTTCTTCCTTGCCTTTGTATCTTGGGCAAACTAGTCTACAGTAGGCTTTTGCCTATAGTAGATAGAAGAGGCTAAATGGCCTATAAATGAATAAATAGAAGAATGAATACTTGGAGTGTAGGATGGAGTAATAAATGTCCCTTCAAAGTAGAGAAATAATGTTAGCTATAGTCTTTTGTGATTTTAGGGTAGCTTTATTTCAGATGTCTAGCCATTAGGACTTCAGACGATTTTCATTTCAAAAGCCCTTAAAGAAAGCTTAGTTTTTCAGGCAGAATAAGTTTTTGGTAGTTGTTAATAGTTTATAAGGGGAAAAGTCCCAGTTAATCTAGGCATCTTCTTTCTTCCTTGGTTTAATTTTCCTTTAGACTTCTAAAAACACAAAGAAACCATTCTAGAAGTATAGATAAGCTGGCTTTCATGAAAAGCCAATGATAGTTATTGTCTTATTAACTTTTGAGTTTCTACAAAACCTTAATAATCCCGATTTAGAATCTAAAGTATAGATTTAACAAAAAAAATAATATTGTTTTCTCTGCTTATCAGACAAGATAGCTGATGATTGTAGAAATAAGAGAAAAATATATAGGTGATGATTCAAAATCATCTCGAATCACCTAGAGTTTATATAGTTTAAGAAATGCTTTAATGTATTTTTCTAGGGTTTTTACTTTTTCTCTCACTTTCTCCCTCACTCCTGTCCTGTGCCTTTGCTCTCTTTCTTCCTATCTTCCTTCTTTCTCTCCTTAAATCTATAAAAATGAATCACATTGCAGATCTAGTTTGGTATCTTCTTTAACACTTAAAATCATATCATAAGTGCTTTTCCATATCATTAAGAATTACTAGATAAATAATTTAGAACACTATCATATGTTTCTATAGCATGGATATAGTATAATCAAAAATTCCTCTATTTTTGAGCATTTTTGTGTGGCACAAGATTTTATACATTGCTGCAATAAATATCTCTGTATATGATTAATTGGCATCTTTCTAATTTCCTTATGCTAGATTTCTAGTTGTGGGATTACCAAGTCAAATATATATATATCACCTTTGAAAGAGGCCAAATAGTTATTGTTTTATGTTCCAGAAAGGGACTCTGTTTCCATTCCCAGCTGTGTGGGAGTGTAATATTAAGAATTAATACCTAAAACCATAAGATACCTAGGAATAAACCAAACCAAAGAGGTAAAAGATCTGTACTCTGAAAACCATAAAACACTGATGAAAGAAATTGAAAGTGACATAAAGAAATGGAAAAACATTCCATGCTCATGGACTAGAAGAACAAATATTGTTAAAATATCTATACTACCCAAAGTGATTTAAACATTTAAGGCAATCCCTATCAAAATACCAACAACATTTTTCACAGAGCTAGAGCAAGCAGTCCCAAAATTTGTATGAAACCACAAAAGACCCTGAGTAGCCAAAGCAACCTTGAAAAGAAAAGCACAGCTGGCGGTATCACAATTCCAGACTTCAAGTTATATTACAAAGCTGTAGTGATGAAGACAGTATGGCATTGCCACAAAAATAGACATATTGATCAATGGAACAGCATAGAAAACAGAAATGAACCCACAACTGCATGGTCTTTGACAAAGCAGGAAAGAATATTCAAGGGGAAAAAGGAAGTCTCTTCAACAAATGGCATTGGGAAAACTGGACAGCAATATGCAGAAGAATGAAACTGGACTGCTTTCTTACACCATACACAAAAATAAATTCAAAATGGGTGAAAGACCTAAATGTGAGACAAGAAACCATTAAAATCAAGAAGAGAACACAGGCAGTAACATCTTTGATGTTGGCCATGACAACTTCCTGCTAGATGTGCCTCCTGACGCAAGAGAAACAAAAGCAAAAATAAACTATTGGGACTTCAACAAAATGAAAATCTTCTGCACAGTGAAGGAAACAGTCAATAAAACTAAAGGCATCCTATGGAATGGGAGAAAATATTTGCGAATGATATATCTGATAAAGGGTTAGTATCCAAACTATATAAAGAACTTCTAAAACTCAACACCCTAAACCCAAATAGTCAAAAAATGGGTGGAAGACATGAATAGACATTTTCCTAAGAACACATATAGATGGGCAGTACACATGTGAAAAGATGCTCAACATCACTCATCATAAGGGAAATACAAATCAAAACTACAGTGAGATATCACCTCACACCTGTTAGAACAGCTAAAAACAATAATACAAGAAATAAGTGTTGGTGAGGATGTGGAGAAAGGGGAATGGTCTTACTCTGTTACTGGGAATGCAAATTGGTGCAGCCACTCTGGAAAACAGTATGTAGGTTTGTCAAAAAGCTAACAATAGGACTAACCTATGACCCAGCAATTGCACTACTAGGTATTTACCCAAAGAATACAAAAATAATAATTCAAAGGGATACATGCACCCCTGTGTTTACAGCAGCTTTATCTACAATAGCCAAATTATGGAAACAGCCCAAGAGCCCATCGTATATCCAATGGATGAAGAAGATATATATGTATAATGGAATATTACTCAGCCATAAAAAAGAACAAAATCCTGCCATTTGCAATGATTTGGGTGGAACTAGAGAGTATTATGCTAAGTGAAATATGTCAGCCAGAGAAAGACAAATACCATATGATTTAATTAATATGTGGACTTTAAGAAACAAATTATCGCAAGGGAAAAAAAGAGGCAGCAAGAAACAGACTATAGTGAACAAATGGATGGTTACCAGAGGGAAAGTGGGTGGGGGGATAGGTTAAACAGGTGATGGGGATTAAGGAGTACATGTGTTGTGATGAGCACCAGGTGTTGTATTAAGTGTTAAATCACTAAATTGTACGCCTGAAACTAATGTCACACTGTATGTTAGCAAGTTTAAATAAAAACTTAAAAAAGTAAAAAAAAAAAAAAAAGGTTAGAGTATGAAAAGAGGAGGTAGGAGTATGAAAAGTGCCAGTATCTTGAACCTAAACAATGAAAGGAAGCAATCTTGAAATAAAATAACTTCTGGTAGATTACAATTTATTTTGTGTAATTTATCCAATTGTGTAATACTACTTATACAGCGTTCTGGAAAAAGCAAACCTATAGGAATTGGAAACACTCATGTGTTGTTATAATCATTTCACTTCCTATTTTTAAAACTGTTATTTAGGTGTTTGATTAGCAGTACTATCCACTCTTAACTCTCATATATAAAATCTAACATGCACATCTTGTGTCCATAGTTTGATTTTTTTTTTTTTAAAGATTTTTCATTTATTTATTTGACAGAGATAGAGACAGCCAGCGAGAGAGGGAACACAAGCAGGGGGAGTGGGAGAGGAAGAAGCAGGCTCCCAGCGGAGGAGCCTGATGTGGGGCTCGATCCCATAACGCCAGGATCACGCCCTGAGCCGAAGGCAGACGCTTAACCGCTGTGCCACCCAGGCGCCCCCATAGTTTGATTTCTGATGGCTGTTTTGTGGCTCTGGAGAAAATAGTTGACTCTGTTTTTTGTATTAGAGGAGTTCAGACAGGTTTGTAGTATCTTAATATTATCAGAAAGCAGAAATGCTTTAAAAATATAGAAGTACAAATGAACGAGCTTAATTTCTTTGCTCCCAGCCAAGTTGGGATAACTTGAGCTTTAAAAATTCTTTGAAAATCCATGAATCTAGTAGTGTTACTCAAGTGATGTAGATAATGTGATTTATGCATATAGAGATTATGTTTTATTTTTATTGATAAACTACATTAACACTATACCTAATTCTGGTTAATGAAAACCAGACAGAAATAAGTTTAGTTGAGAATTTAAAATATATCTACCATATGCTCCAGCAATGCTAATTCTGGGTATATATCCAAAGGAAATGAAATCAGGACATAAGAGATATTTGTACTCCTGTGTTCATTGCAAAATTATTCACAATGGCCAAGATATGGTAACAAGCTACATGCTCATCAACAGATGAATGGGTAAAGAAAATGTGATCTATCTACCATATATTTATCTATAAGGGAATATTATTCAATCATGAAAATTATAACTCAGAAAAGTTGAGAGGAGAATGGAGGTTACCAGGACTTGCAGACAGTTAGAAATGGTGAGAAGTTAGTCATTAGCACAAACTTTCAGATGTGAGATAAGTAAGTTCTGGGGAATTAAATATATAGAATGGTGGCTATAGTTAGTAACACTGAGCTGTATACTTTAAATTTTCTAAGAATAGTTTTTAAGTGTTCCCACTACACACACACACACACACACACACACACACAGAAGGTAACTTGTGAGGTAAAAAATGTTAATTAGCTTGATTGCAGTAATCATTTCACAATGTAAATGCATATCATATTATAATATTGTTTGGCTTAAATACATATGATTTGTGTCAGTTATATCTAAAGCTGAAAAAAAATTTTTTTTTTTTTTAAGTTTAGTTGCAGTCCATACAGGCGTGCTGAATCCTATCAAACCTAATTAGGTCCTTAAACACAAAATATGTTATAATAAAAGTTGTAAAAAGAAAAAAAGAGTAAAAGTAAAGCAATTAAGAGTACTTATGCCTAATGTCTGAGGTTGCATGAATATCAATGGACTTGCAGAAGGAGCTCAGCCCAAAAGTAGCAGCTCAGTTAGAATTATCAGACACCTAGATATGTGTTCCAATATGAAATCTTTGATGGTTTACTCAATTCTATGACCTCTATATTAGGAAAACTTCATTGTTTTACTTTTTGGTCATCATTTGGAATTTCTATTTTTAATTCTATACTTTTTCCTCTAAAACACACATACACATTCAAACATTCAAACCTATGATTATCAGTGTAAGATATCAACCAATATGTAATGACTTCTAGCCTAATATGATATTAGAATGGTTTACCCTAATCTTTGACCTAATTCACTGAATCCCTTCCTGAGTTTTATTTTGATGATATAGAAGTTTTAGGTCTAAATTATTATTACTAATTTTATCTTTCATCAATAATCTTTGTCCTACTTTCCTCTTAAACTTTCTATATTATGGGTTTAATGATAAGCAGTTCACAGTACAGTTTCCTAATTTGTGAGTTAATCATTTTGATACTTCACTTAAAAGACATTTTTCCAAATAACTCATTCCTAAATGGTATGGGGAAGTTTACTTATTTTAGACCTTGGCCATGTTAAATTAGACATGCATCACAAAATTGCATTCTAGGATCTGTAGTCATCAGGCTGTTTTTTGTTTTGAAATGTTCTTTTTTTATTTTTCTGGAACTTTATGTGGTAGAAAAGTCTGAGATCAATCTGATTTTGGTAACTTTATAGGTGACTTTTTTATTCTTTCTGTAATTTTTTTTTTACTTCGTGCTTGAAATTTTAAAATATAGCAACATATGCCTATGTTTTGTTATTAACACTACTATTTACTGAATTCTTTGACTCTTTAGATTAATGCTGGTTTAGCCTGCTGCTGTTCAAAATAGATTAAATATGTTCATGTGCCTCTCCTTCCTTTCTAATTCCAATAAGCAATATAAAAATGAAAAATTCATTGCAGCATTGGAAACCCATGAAGGTGTCCACAGAGCTTCAGAACTCACCACCCTGAAATATGACAAAAGTAATGTAGTCCCAGAGAAACCCAAGAATCACCTCAACATCATCAAGAAAAATAGCTTCGTTTTGTTTACCTATTAGACTTGTTCCCTATGTTTTTTATTGTATATAAATTTCATACTTTCTGATCTATGGGTTAAATATTCAAGTTTTTCAAAATTGCAGTGTCCTAAGATACGTGTTTCTGAAATGATATTTCTGACAAGAGGTACTCTTAAACTGATCCACAGAAGTGAGGCAATGTCTGACTGACCAGCAAGTACCAGGAGTTAAATCTGCGAAAAAATTTCTCAAGGGTGTATATTTCTACAAACCAAAAAATAAATTCATCTACAACATACTGCCCCCCTACTTTCTGGATGTGGACACTGGTAATCACATCCTCCATTTATTTTCAGCCAATCAGGAATTCCCATTTGGGCTGAATAAATAAACTATAACTGTTGATGTGAATTTGAATTTACATATACAGATAACGAACAAACAACAAAAAACATTAAATGATTGAAGAAACATGCTTCATATGAGAAACCTACCTAACTTAACAAATAAAATGAACTCTCAGTGAAAGTTGGAAGAGCGAATAATATCAAATTTTGAAATAGTTATAATTAATATTAGCTAGAAATTTAATAGGCTATTGCATCCATTACAAGAAGACTGCAATGAAAAGGACTCCAGTGAAAATTGCTTATAAATTTGAAATATGGTTGCCAGAATATCCTGTTTGGGGGCTGAATATGGTTAAAGACTGGCAATGTGCAACACTGAGCTAAGATATAGACAGAGTGAGATAGGATGGAGTGCAATAATACAAATATGTGGAAAATGAGGAGAAAGCAGGAATGGGGCCACTGGTTCCAACAGCTTTGTAATAGTAGAAACCCAAGGGAATAGAAAGAAAGGAATGATCAAGGAAATAATGGAAGAGATCTTCTGAACTGAAGAAAGACATCTTTGTTATCAAAGTACACAGTAGGATTAAAATAAAAACTAAGCTAACAACAAAAACTGAAAATCAAAACAAAACAAAAGCCATATCAATCAGTATCCTAAGCAAATTTACTTAATGATAAAGAGAAAGCGTATAACATTTTTCAGAGGGGAAAAAGGCAATTTATAAATACTAAAGAAAAACTATTAACATATTTTTCTTTGTAGAGGATGCTAAAAAGAATATTTTTAGAACTATGAGGGAAGATGTTAATAAAACTAGAGTTGCATTCCCAATCAAAGTAGAAGTCAGTATGGATCTGAAAGAATTATTCAATGATGTTCATACCCTAAACAAAAATAAAACCCTAAAAAAAAAAAAAGAAAAATAGGGAGAATTAAAAGGAACATAAAATATATATCTAGTATAAATAATAGAAAATAAGAGTAAAATGCTTAATTATGAAGAATTGAAAGTAGCAGAATAATGATTTTAAATAATATGTAACTAAATTTATATATGAGTGGATAAAGTTGGAATATGAGACAAAGTTTATGGGAAGTGAAATTTTATTGTCTTTAGTCCAAGGGATATATAGCCCACTTGTTTAGTCCAAAGATACAGAGACTGATTAGATTATCAAATAGATACTGCTAGAAAAAGGCAACTTTAAATATTGCAAGAGCTAGGATGATTCAGCTGCAATAATAGGAATTATAACTAACCCCCCCCCCAAAAAAAAACTAACAATAGGGTCACTCTATCTTCTTCCTGTTTTCCATCCTGCCATCCTCACAGGTGGACTTATCTTCAGGTTAGAAGATAGCAACAGCTTTTCTGAATTATTTCTGTTTTGGACAACATGCAGTGAAGGAAGAGAATCTGTGTCTCCTTATGTGTGTTATTTTTAATCAAACCAGAAAATGTTTTCCAATAACTCACAAGTAGATTTAGTATTATTAGATAGAAATTATATTCCATGACCATGATTAAACTAATGATAGTTAAAAGATTTTCATAACTGACTTTGACATATAATAAGTCATTCCCTGTGGTACCTGCCTTCCCTGATACACATGGATGTCCAGAAGAGAATGAATACTTAAATGGAAGCAAGGTTTCATTAGAAAGGATAGGCAGAGAGACCTAACGAATGTTGACAGTGTATAAAATATCCAAGCCACTAAAGGAATGAATATGAATTCAACAGATTTTCTTGAATTAGATAAAAATCTGGTAATAAAATAATAAAAGAGTAGCAAAAAGGCATGAAAAAATTTTAAATTAATGAATTTAACATATCAATGATTACAGTAATTGTAAATGGATAAAATTCAGCTTTTTATATGTTTATAGTTTGGGTAATAAAAGAATACACATATACATGCATACATACACATATATGTATACAATTGAAAGAGCTGTAACAGGAAAATTACATTATATTTCAATAAAAGTTTGCTTAAAAACTACAGAAAATATTAAAATGACATAGATATTTTGAAAATAAATAGAATAAAAAGAAAAAAGTATATATAATTATGTAAACAATAGAACATTAAATGATAAAGTCCACCAAATATGGGGTGAAATAATATAGCTGCAAATAATATAACATTCAATATATATATAGAAAAAATTTTAGAAATTTCAAACACTGAATGGCATTAACATGGTCCTCTGAGTATTCAAAAGATTGAGTTTACAAATATAAATAGGGATTTAGAATTTAACTTAATCATTACAAATAAATATACATACATAATACATAAATACATACATAAATCATGTACACACTTTATTCAAATGTGTATGCAAAATACATAAAAATTGACCTTGACTTTATTATGTACCAAGCACGATTCTAAGCTCCAGCCTACACTCTTAATCATTATGCTGGGCCACAAAACAATGTTAAATAAATTCTTCAAAACGAAAATCATACTGAGCATGAAGTCTGGCCACAGTGCAGTAAAATTAGGAATTAGGAACAAAGAGAAATGAAAAATACCAATCCACTTAAATTTAAAACACCCAATAAATAATTCTTGGGTTAAAGAGAAAATAAAAATTCAAATAAACTATTTCAAAATTGAAGCATGATGAGAGCATTATAAATTTAAAAACTCTGTGATTTGGCCAAATGGTTGCTAAGAGAAGAAAATAATGACCTTAAATTCATGTATTAGGAAACAAGAAAGATGAAAACTGAATTAATCAAGTATTCAACTCAGTGAGTTGGAAAAGGAATAAAAAGTAAACAAAATATAAGAGGAGGAATTTAATAAAGATAAAAGCAGAAATTAATAAAATAGAACACAGACTGCCAGATGTAAGGGTAGTAGAATCCATCAATAAGACTAGAAGCTGGTTCTTTGAAAAGAACAATACAAGAGACCAATTTTGTACAAGCTTGAGAAAAATTGACTTTAGAAGCACATTGTAATAAAGAAATAGAGATATAGAGTGGATTTTTAAAAGGAAATCTATTTTCCAGAAAAATATACATTACCAAGAGACTCCTAAAACACAACAGAAATCCTGATTAGATTAATAATCATAAGAAATTAAAAAGCTATTTTAGTAATTATTGAATGAGCAACAGCCACAGTCTACAAGAAAGACTTGCAGTCTTTCCTATCCTCTCAACCGTCCAGCTCTTAGAATCAGGCTAAATATTTCTCAATTTTTTTCTGTAAGAGACAACTACCATGGTACTAAAATTAGGCAAGGACTATAGAACAAAATAGATCTATCTCACTTATGAATAGAGTGAAAAGTCCTAAAAGAATAAAACTGAGCAACATAAACCCAGCAGTGTACACATAATGATATATGTATAAAACAGGATGGTTTAAGCATAAGAAATCTAAAATGTAACTGGTCACTGTCACTGATTAGAGAAGAAGCACATGATCAACTTGAAAGTTCTGGACAGGTTATTCCTGGGATCAAGCTAAGAATAGAAGAAAATTCTCTTAACTTGATAAAGTATATCTATTAGAAAGTTCTTAGTAATATGGTGAAAATTAGAAGGGTTCCATTAAACAAAAATAATAATAATTGCAGTGAAAGTTATAATTGTAGTGCAGAGGGTAAACCTTGTTCAGGTATGTTACAGCTCTAAGGATTTTCTCACTTATTGTTTAATTTACTCTTATCAATATTGTTCTGTGGTAGATGTTGTAATTATTGAAACAACAATATTACAAGTAAGGAAATTAAAGCTAGGGAGGGCCTTTTGGTTTAATTTTTAACACTGTGCTGATACCTTAGGCTGTGCAATAAGATAGGAAGAATAATTTGGAGATATGTAAAATCTCAAACTTTATTTTTTTGCAGAAAAAAAGGAACATACAATTGGATCATTCAAGAGTCTATTGAACAATATTTAAAAAGAGGGTTCAGTAACATGATCATGATTCCAAAATTGGAATTTTTTTACATTTCTGAAATAACCAACTAGAAAAAAGTAATGGGAAAAAAGATCCATTTAAAATAGTCATGAAAACTATGAAACTTAAAACATCTAGGGATAAATGTAAAAAGAATTGTGCAGACATACATGTTGAAAGTTGTAACACTTAACTGAATGACAGAAGCAGACATGAAAAAAGAAAGGGCAGGACATATCATGACATGGCAAGGGAATTCTCAGTAATGAAAATATACCATTTCTTGCTAAATTACTCTATCAAATCAATTTGGATCTCATGTAACTCCTATTGAAATCCCAATTGATTTTTAAAAAATGGAATTTTACAAGCTTATCTTAAAATTTACCTCCAAAAGGAAATTTATGAAAATAGCCAAGTGGACTTTGACATGAAAATAATGAAGGGACACTTGGCCTAGCAGGCCTAACCATAGAGCTACAGTGGTATAGGCATAGAAATGGACTTTATGGTCACATACATGTATGAACAAAATGAATTAATACATGTGGGATTTCATATAGTGGGGTGCTGTATTGCGGTTTTAAGAGCTTTCTCTGGAGTCTGACCTCATTGGTTAGATTGATAATAACTTCTGGCAAATAATTTGTCTTCATTTATAAAATAGGAATGAAAATCTTCACAGTATTGTTAGCAGGATTAAATATTTTTGTATAAGTTCTTTCTTTTTTTGCAGTAATTTTCCTTATATAACTATAATTGACACACAATGTTACATTACTTTCATGTGTACATCTTAGTGATTTGACAAGTTTATACATTATGCTATGTTCAAAAGTATAGCTACACTCTCTCCCATTACATCACTATTACAGTATCATTGAGTGGATTCCTTATGCTCTGATTTTTATTCCAGTAACTTACTCGTTCCATAACTGGAAGTTTGGATCCCTTTCCCCTTCACCCATTTTGCCCAACCCCTCACCCCTCTTGCCCTTGGCAACCACAGTTTGTTGTCTGTATTTGTAGTTCTGATTTCGCTTTTTGTTTATTCATTTTTTAGGTTCCATTTATGAGTGTAATAATATGGCATTCGTTTTTCTCATTCTGACTTATTTCCCTTAGCATAATACCCTCTAGCTCAAATGTCATGCTCTCATCCTTTTTTTTTATGGCTGTGTAATATTCCATTGTCTTTATAACCTCATCTTCTTTATCCATTTATCTTTGGTGGAACCTTTGGTTCTTTCCATGTCTTGATTATTGTAAATAATGCTGCAATAAACATAGGGGTACATGTGTCTTTTCAAGTTAGTGTTTTCATTTTCTCTGGGTAAATACCCAGTGAGGGAATTATTGGATCATATGGTATTTCTGTTTTTAATTTATTGAGGAACCTCCATACTGTTTTCCAGAGTGGCTGCACCAGTTTGTATTCCCATCAATAGTGTAAGAGGGTTCTTTTTTCTTCACATCCTTGCCAACACTTGTATCTTGTTTTCTTGTTTGTAGCAATAGTGACAGTTAAACTTCTTCTTTAACACTTTGGATGCCCCTTATTTCTTGTTTGATTGCTGTCGCTAGGAGTTCCAGTACTGTGTGGAATAAAAGTGGTGAGAGTGGACATCCTGTCTTGTTCCTGATCTTAGGGGGAAACTCAGTTTTTCATCATTGAGGATGATGTTAGCTGTTGTTTTTTCATATGTGGCCTTTGTAATGTTGAGGTGTGTTCCCTCTAACCCCATTTTTGTTTAAAGTTTTTATCATGAATGAATGTTGAATCTTGTCAAATGCTTTTTCTGCATCCATTGAGATTATCATATGATTTTTATCATTGGTTTTGTTTATGTGGTGTATGATGGGATTGATTTGTGAATATTGAACCATCCTTTCATCCCGGGAATAAATCCCACCTGATTGTGGTGAGTAATGTTTTTAATGTATTGTTGTATGCAGTTTACTAATATTTTGTTGAGAATTTTGCATCTGTGTTCATCTAGAATACTGGCCTGTAGTTTTTTTTGTGGTGTTTTTGTCTGGTTTTGGTATCAGGGTAATGCTGTCCTCATTGTATGTACTGAGAAGCTTTTCTTTCTTTCTGTTTCTTGAAATAGTTTGAGGAGAATAGGTATTAACCCTTCTTCAAATGTCTGGTAGAATTCACTTGTGAATCCAACTGGTCCTGGACTTTTATTTCTTGGGTGTTTTTTGATTACTGATTCAATTTTGTTTCTTGTAATTGATCTATTCAGATTTTCTATTTCTTCCTGGTTCAGTTTTGAAAGATTGTGGGTTTCTGGGAACTTACCCATTTCTCCTGGGTTGTCCAGTTTGTTGTCATATAATTTTTCATATTACTTATTATAATCTTTTGTATTGAGGGTTTGTTGATTTTGTTTATCTTTCAAAGAACCAACTCTTGGTTTCATTGTTTGTTTTTTTTTTTGGTCTCTATGTCATTTATTTCTGCTCTGATCTTTATTATTTCCTCTCTTCTCCTCACCCTCATCTTTGTTCTTTTTTTCCCCAGCTACTTTATTTTTTTAAAAGATTTTATTTATTTATTGGACAGAGAGAGACACAGCGAGAGAGGGAACACCAGCAGGGGGAGCGGGAGAGAGAGAAGCAGGCTTCCTGCTGAGCAGGGAGCCCAATGTGGGGCTCGATCCCAGGACCCTGGGATCATGACCTGAGCCGAAGGCAGATGCTTAACGACTGAGCCACCGAGGCACCCCTCCCCAGCTACTTCAGGTGTGAGTTTTGACTGTTTGAGGGTTTTTTCCTTGTTTCTTGCGGTAGGTCTGTATTGCTATAGTCTTCCCTCTTAAAATTGCTTTTGCTGTGTCCCAGAGATTTTGGCCTGTTGTGTTTTCATTTTTATTTGTCTCATGTGTTTTTTAAATTTCTTCTTTGATTGCTTCATTGACCCATTGGTTGTTTAGTATCCTGTTATTTAGTCTTCACATGTTTGTGTTTTTTTCCAGGTTTTTTTTTTTTTTACTTGTAATTTATTTCTAGTTTTATACTGTTATGATTGGAAAAGACTCATGGTATGATTTCAGTCTTCTTAAATTTATTAAGGCTTGTTTCATGGCCTAGTATGTGATCTGTTCTAGAAAAGATTCCATGTGCACTTGAAAAGAGTATGTATTCTATTGCTTTGGGTTGGACTGTTCTGTATATATCTGTTATGTCCATCTGGTGCAATTTGTCATTCAAAGATATTGTTTCCTTATTGATTTTTGGTCCACTGATGTAAGTGGAGTGTTAAAGTCCCCTACTATTATTGTATTACCATCAGTTTCTCTCTTACTGTCCATTAATGTTTGCTTTATGTACTTAGGTGCTACAGTGTTTGATGTGTAGTTATTCACAATTGTTATATCATTTTGCTGGATTGATTATCATTATGTAATGCCTGTCTTTATCTCTTGTTGCAGTCTTCGTTTTAAGGTCTATTTTGTCCGAATAAGTATTGCTACCCTGGCTTTTTTCCCCCTTCCATTTGCATGGTGAGTATGTTTTCATCCCTTTACTTTCAATCTTTATACATCTTTTGGTCCAAGGTAAGTCTCTTATAGGCAGCATATAGATGGGTCTTTTTTTTTTTAATCCATTCTGCCACTTTATGTCTTTTGATTGGAGCGTTTAGGCCATTTACATTTAAAGTAATTATTGATAGGTATGTACTGATTGCCATTTTAAAAATCTGTTTTCTGGTTGCTTTTGTAGTTCTTTCTTTTTCTCTTTCTGTCTTTGCGATTGATGAATATCTATGGTGTTTTGTTTTGCCTTCTCTCCCTTTATTTTTTTGTGTATTTTTTGTAGTTTTTGAGTTTAGTTACTAGGAGCTTCATATATAACATCCTAAATAAATAGCAGTCCATATTAATTTGTTGCTCATTTAAGTTCAAGCACATTCTAAAAAACCAAACAAAAGCAAAAGAACAGAAAAAGGAAAATATTTTTTCTCTTTTTCTTCTTCTCCTCACTCCCTTACCCACATTTTATGTGTATTCTGTCATATTTTACATCTTTTTCATGCTTTTCATATGCCTAATTGTGCCCATTTCTTTTCCTCTTAAAGGAGTCCCTTTAACATTTTTTGTAAGGCTGGTTTAGTGGTGGTAAGCTCCTTTATCTTTTGTTTGTCTGGGAAATTCTTCATCTCACTTTTTTTTTTTTTTTTTTAAAGATTCTATTTATTTATTCAACAGAGATAGAGACAGCCAGCGAGAGAGGGAACACAAGCAGGGGGAGTGGGAGAGGAAGAAGCAGGCTCATAGCGGAAGAGCCTGACGTGGGGCTTGATCCCAGATCGCCGGGATCACACCCTGAGCTGAAGGCAGACGCTTAACCACTGTGCCACGCAGGCGCCCCTTCATCTCACCTTTTAATCTGAATGATAACTTTTCCAGGTAGAGTATCCTTGGTTATAGGTTTTTTTCCTTTTAGCAAATTGACTATGTCATGCCACTCCGCTCTGGCTTGCAAAGTTTCTGCTGAGAAATCAGCTGATAGTCATAGGTTTTTTCTTCTAGGTAATTTTTTGTTTCTCTCTTGCTACTTTTATATTCTCTTTGACATTTTAATTATTATGTGCCCTGGTGTGGACCCCCTTGGGTTCATATTGTTAGGAAGTCTCTGTGCTTCTCAATCTTGGATGTCTATTTCCCTCCTTAAGTTAGGGAAGTTTGCAGTTATTATTTCTTCAAATAAGTTTTCTATACCTTTCTTCTTTGGGACCTCTATAATGTGAATGTTCACTTGTTGTGATCCAAGAGATCTCTTAATCAGTCCTCATTTCTTTTAATTTTTTTCTCTTTTTGCTTTTCAGCTTGTGTGCTTTCCATTACCCTGCCTTCCAGATTGCCAGTGTGTTCTTTTGCATCTTCTAATCCATTGTTGACTCCCTCTAGTATGTTTTTTATTTCAGTTATTGTGTTCCTCAACTCTTATTGTCCCTTTTAATATTTTCTATCTCGTTATTGAACATCTCACTAAGTTCTTCCATTTTTTTTCTCCAGCCCAGTGAGTATCATTATGGTCATTATTTAAAACTCTTTTTTCAGGCGTATTGCTTATTTCCATTTCATTTGATTCTTTTACTGATTTTTATTCTTGTTTTTTCTTTTGGAGCATATTCCTCTGCCTTTCCATTTTGGTTGACTTTCTGTATTTGTTTCTGTGGATTAGGCAAAATGCCTACTTCCACTAAAATTGGAGTGGTCTTTCTTGTATATGGTGTCTTTTGTGTAGCCTGTGTGCTTGGTGACTTTTGCTGGCTGGCTGTAGCTGTAGCTATATATGCTAGTTAGTCTTATTTTTTTTTAATTTATTTTATTTATTTATTTATTTATTTTTAATTAATGATTTTTTATTATATTATGTTAGTCACCATACAGTACGTCCCCGGTTTCCGATGTAAAGCTCGATGATTCATTAGTTGCGTATAACACCCAGTGCACCATGCAATACGTGCCCTCCTTACTACCCATCACCGGTCTATCCCATTCCCCCACCCCCTCCCCTCTGAGGCCCTCAGTTTGTTTCTCAGAGTCCCTAGTCTCTCATGGTTCATTCCCCCTTTTGATTACCCCCCCTTTCTTTATCCCTTTCTTCCCCTACCGATCATCCTAGTTCTTATGTTCCATAGATGAGAGAAATCATATGATAGTTGTCTTTCTCTGCTTAACTTATCTCACTTAGCATTATCTCCTCCAGTGCCGTCCATGTTGCAGCAAATGTTGAGAATTCGTTCTTTCTGATAGCTGAGTAATATTTCATTGTATATATGGACCACAACTTCTTAATCCAGTCATCTGTTGAAGGGCATCTCGGCTCCTTCCACGATTTAGCTATTGTGGACATTGCTGCTATGAACATTGGGGTGCATATGGCCCTTCTCTTCACTACGTCTGTATCTTTGGGGTAAACACCCAGTAGCGCAATGGCTGGGTCATAGGGTAGCTCAATTTTTAACTTTTTAAGGGACACTGTTTTCTAGAGTGGCTGTACCAACTTGCATTCCCACCAACAATTTAGGAGGGATCCCCTTTCTCCACATCCTCTCCAACAATTGTTGTTTGTTGCCTTGTCTATTTTTGCCAATCTAACTAGCGTAAGGTGGTATCTCAGTGTGGTTTTGATTTGAATTTCCCTGATGGCTAATGATTTTGAACATTTTTTCATGTGTCTGTTAGCCATTTGTATGTCTTCATTGGAAAAGTGTCTGTTCATATCTTCTGCCCATTTTTGATTTGTTTATTTGTTTCTCGTGTATTGAGTTTGAGAAGTTCTTTGTAGATCTTGGATACCAGTCCTTTATCTGTAGTGTCATTTGCAAATATATTCTCCCATTCTGTGGGCTGCCTCTTAGTTTTTTTGACTGTTTCCTTGGCTGTGCAGAAGCTTTTTATCTTGATGAAGTCCCATAAGTTCATTTTATCTTTTGTTTCTCTTGCCTTTGGGGATGTGTCATGAAAAAGTGCGTTTTTGGCCGATGTCATAGAGGTTGCTGCCTATGTTCTCCTCTAGAATTTTGATGGATTCCTGTCTCACATCAAGGTCTTTCATCCATTTGGAGTTTATTTTTGTGTATGGTGTGAGAGAGTGGTCAAGTTTCATTCTTTTGCATGTAGCTGTCCACAGCACCATTTATTGAAGATACTGTCCTTTTCCCAATCGGATGTTTTTTCCTGCTTTATCAAAGATTAGTTGCCCAAAGAGCCGAGGGTCCATTTCTGGGTTCTCTATTCTGTTCCATTGGTCTATGTGTCTGTTTTTGTGCCAGTACCATGCTGTCTTTGTGATCACAGCTTTGTAGTACAGCTCGAACCGATTGTGATGCCCCAGCTTTGTTTCCTTTTCAACAGTTCCTTGGCGATTCGGGCCTTTTCTGTTTCCATACAAATTTAAGGACTATTTGTTCCAGTTCTTTGAAAAATGTCCTCGGTATTTTGATAGGGATAGCATTGAAAGTGTAGATTGCTCTGGGTAGCATGGAATTAACTATGTTAATTCTTCCAATCCATGAGCATGGAATATTTTTCCATCTTTTTATGTCTTCCTCAATGTCTTTCAAGAGTGATTTATAGTTTCTAGAATATAGGTCCTTTACGCTCTCTGGTTAAGTTAATTCCAAGGTAACGTATGGTTTTTGGTGCTATTGTAAATGGGATGGATTCCCTAATTTCTTCTTCGGTCTCGTTATTCGGTATAGAAATGCAACTGATTTCTGAGCATTGATTTTGTATCCCGCCACGTTACTGAATTGCTCTATAACTTCTAATAGTTTGGGAGTGGATTCTTTTGGGTTTCCCATATAGAGTATCATGTCATCTGCGAAGAGAGACATTTTGACTTCTTCTCTGCCGATTTGGATACCTTTGATCCCTTTTTGTCGTCTGATTGCTGTTGCAAGGACTTCTAGTACTATGTTGAATAATAGTGGCGAGAGTGGGCATCCTTTGTCGTCTTCTGATCTTAAGGGAAAGGCTTCCAGCTTTTCCCCATTGAGTAGATATTTGCTGTAGGCTTTTCATAGATGGCTTTAATGAGATTGAGAAATGTACCCTCTATTCCTACACTCTGAAGGGTTTTAATCAGGAAAGGATGCTGTATTTTGTCAAATGCTTTTTCTGCATCAATTGAGAGGATCATATGTTTCCTGTGTCTTTTCTTGTTGATATGATGTATTACGCTGATCGATTTGTGAATGTTGAACCACGCTTGCATCCCAGGTATGAATCCCACTTGGTCATGATGGATAATCCTTTTAATGTACTGTTGGATTCTATTAAGCAAGTATCTTGTTGAGGATTTTGGCGTCCATATTCATTAGGGAAATCGGTCTGTAATTCTCCCTTTTGATGGGGTCTTTGCCTGGTTTGGGGATCAAGGTAGTATTGGCCTCATAGAATGAGTTGGTGCCTTTCTGTTTCTATTTTTGAAATAGCTTTAGGAGAATAGGTATTATTTCTTCTTTGAATGTTTGGTAGAATTCCCCAGGAAAACCATCCGGGCCTGGAATTTTGTTATTTGGAAGGTTGTTTATCACTGACTCCATCTCTTCATAATTAATTGGCCTGTTTAAGAAATCAATTTCTTCCTGTTTCAGTCTTGGTAGTTTATAGTTTCCAGGAAGTCCTCCATCTCTTCCAGATTGCTTAGTTTTTTGGCATATAGCTGTTGATAATAGTTTCTAATAATCCTTCCAATTTCATTGGTGTTGGTCATGACCTCTCCTTTTTCATTCATAATTTTAATAATTTGGGTCCTTTCTCTTTTCTCTTGGATAAGTCTTGCCAGTGGTCTGTCAATTTTATTGATTCTCTCAAAGAACCAGCTTCTAGTCCTGTTGATTTGCTCTACTGTGCTTCTGGTTTCTAATTCATTGATTTCTGCTCTCATCTTGGTCAACTGCTTCCTCGTGAGTGGATTAGGCCTGCCCCTCTGTTGCTGTTCCAGCTTCTTCTTGAGGTGAGAATATAAAAACTGCATTTTAGATTTTTCTATTCCTTTGAGTGAGGCTTGGATGGCTATTTATTTCCCCCTTAGGACTGCCTTTGCAGTATCCCATAGGTTTTGGACCGTTGTGTTTTCATTCTCGTTGGTCTCCATAAATTGTTTAAGGTAATTTTTGATTTCCTGGTTTATCGAGTCATTCCTGAGCAGGATGGTTCTTAGTCTCCAAGTGTTTGAGTTTCTTCCAAATTTTTCCTTGTGGTTGAGTTCCAATTTCAGAGCATTGTGGTCTGAGAATATGCAGGGGATAATTTCAGTCTTTTGGTATCGGTTGAGACCTGTTTTGTGTCCCAGAACATGGTCTATTCTTGAGAACGTTCCATGGGCATTAGAATAGAATGAGTATTCTTTGGTTCTGGGGTGTAGTGTTCTATATATATCTACAGGTCCAACTCGTCGAGTGTGGCATTCAAAGCCTTTGATTCTTTGCTTAGTCTTTGCCAGGGTGTTCTGTCTATTTCTGATAGTGGAGTTTGAGGTCCCCTACTATTAATGTATTTTTATCTATATGTCTCTTTATTCTGGTTAAGAGTTGGCTTTTGTATCTTGCTGCTCCCCTGTTGGGGGCATATATATTTATAATTGTCATATCCACTTGTTGAATACTTCCCTTAAGAATAATATAGTGTCCTTCTGCATCTCTAACTATAGTCTCTAATTTAAAATCCAATCTATCTGATATGAGAATTGCTACCGCAGCTTTCTTTTGAGGTCCATTTGCGTGAAAGATGGTACTCCATCCCCTTACTCTCAGTCTGAATGCATCTTTGGGTTCGAAATGAGTCTCTTGTAGACAGCAAATGGATGGGTCATTTCTTTTTATCCAATCTGCAACCCTGTGGTGTTTATGGGAGCGTTTAAACCATTTACATTGACACTAAGAGCTGAGAGATAGAATTTTAATGATGCCATGTTGCCAGTGAAGTCTTTGTTTGTATCGGTTGTGACTTTCTATTCTGTATCACTCTTGGGGCCTTTTTACCTTTATAGAACCCCCCTTAATATCTCCTGTAGGGCTCGTTTTGTGGTTACGAAATTGGTTAATGACTGGCGATTCTGGAATGTCTTTATTTCTCCATCAATTCTGAATGACAGCCTTGCTGAATGTCTTTATTTCTCCATCAATTCTGAATGACAGCCTTGCATGTTTTTCTCTGAAAGAGCTTTAAATGCCCCCCCAACCCTTTCTCTCATTCCAGGTCTGTGTAGACAGGTCTGACGTAATTCTGATGCCTTTGCCTTGGTACACGAGAAATTTCTTTGCCCTGGCCGCTTTCAATACTGTATCCTTGGATCTAATATTTGCGAAATGCACTATGACGTGACGTGGCGTAGGTTTGTCGTGGTTGAGCTTGGGAGAGGTCCTCTCTGCCTCTTGGACACGAATGTTTGTTTCCCTCGCTAGATTAGGGAAGTTTTCAGCTACAATTTGTTCAAATATCTCTTCTAGACCTCTGTTTTTCTCCACCCCCTCGGGGATGCCGATGATTCTGACATTGGATCGTTTTCATTGAGTCAGTAATCTCCCGTAACCTACATTCGTGGGCGTGGATTTTTTTAAGTCCAGCTTCTATTTTTGTTTTTTCCTCTATTAACCCATCCTCCAATTCACTAACCCGTTCCTCTGCTTCGGTGACCCTGGCCGTCACAGCCTCTAGTTTTGCCTGCATTTGACTCATTAATTTCTGTTAGATTCGCTCTCATTTCTGTCCTTAGGGATTCTATATTCTCAGTAACCTTTTCGTTAATAGTTTTTTCAATTCTACTCATCATTTTGACCATCGTTACTCTGAATTCCATTTCTGATACTTTGGTTACATCCATATCCATTATTTCTGTGGCAGAGGCCACAGAATCACTGTCTTTTCTTTGCTGGGGGGGGGGCTTTTCCTTCTTGTCATTCTGATGAAGAGAGGTTGCGGGGTTTCCAGAGCCCAAATTATTGACTGGGTCCCAGGCCGTGCCCCTTGTTTTATAGGGACTCTTGGGATGTGGGCTTCTTCTTTAAAGATTTTATTTATTTATTTATGTGGCAGCCAACCAGCGAGAGAGAGGCGAAGCAGGGGAGTGGGAGAGGAAGAAGCAGTCTTCCCAGCGGAGGAGCCCGATGAGGGACTCTCTTCCGGAACGCCCGGATCGCGCCTCCAAGCGAAGACAGGCGCTCAATGACTGCGCCACCCAGGCGCCCGGGTTGTGGGCTTTTGATTTTTCAGCCTGCCTTCTGTGTTCTGGGAGGGCCTGCCGCGCCGATACCAGGCAGCCCTGTTTGGGTAGAGTCTCCCGTCCCCCTGCGAGGGGGGATGGGGATGGCACTCTCTGAGCCGGTATTTCCGGCTTTTGTTCTCTGGTGGCTTTCCTGTTTGCTGTGCCTCTTCTGAGAGTCAGAGCAGCAGTGGCCGACTCAGCCTCTGTCACAGAACAGAGGATTGCGGCGCCCGTCTCTACTAATGTTCTGGCCACTTTAACTCTGTTTCTGTTGGTGCTGCTCAACCCTGCGAGTCCCGGGATGTGGCCACACCCGGCGCCCCAGCCCTCACTTCCAGGGCCGGGCGCGTTTCTGTCCTTTGTGCTTTAATGCCGCCAGCCGCCTCGCGCTCCGGGATCTCCCGGTCTCAGTCCTGGATCCAGTGAGCGCACCGGGATTCCAGTGTTCCACGAGATGCCAGGTGGCGCGCGCACCCGGCTCACGGTCTCAGTCTCTGTTTGGTGTGCCCGCGAGCCCCGCCCGCTTCCCGTAAGTGGCTGGCTAGCTTCAGGCCAACGCGGCGTTCCTCCCCTTCCGTTTATCTTCCCAGTACGCAGTTTCATGGCTCTCGCATTCTCAATACTCAGCGCTGGAGATGTTCATTTGTAGAGATCCAGATGCATCTTCCTGCGTCTCAGGCTGGTTCCGTGGTTGTTTAGGCTGGTCTGGTACCTATCCAGCTCCACTCGGGGGACCGGCTGAAAAAAGTGTCTCCTACTCCTCCGCCATCTTAACTCTGCCGCCGCTAGTTAGTCTTATAAATGATGGCATGTCTCCATCTATCTTGCTGTTCTCTGTCTTTCTTTGTTCAGTAACTATTCAGTCCTCAGTTCTTCAGGAGGTATTGTTCTATTAATAGATATAATTTGATGTGCTTCCTAGAGGAGGTGAGTTCACAGTCTTCCTACATTACCATTTTGAACTGAATCTGTAGAAGTTAATTTTTTTTTGGAGAAGTTAATTTTTGTAAAAATATTGTGTAGCACATACCTGGATGAAAAAGATGTTTGATAAACTTTAGCTATTATTATTCATTCATTCAATAAATATTTATTACTTAGTATCGGTCAGGCTTGGAAAAGTCCTCATATTGTTGTTATTACTATTATTGGAGAAAGAAAGCATTATTCAAGCAATAGTAGAAGTGGTATTGGTTACTTATTTTGGGGGAAAAAGATGCTTAACCCCTAAAATCTATGCACACTATTTTCCGCATAATGTTTGAACATGATTATAAAGAAACTAACAATTTTGCCTGATATTTGGTAGACAAATGTCAACTGTATTACATATTACTTATTAATTCTCTGATAAATAATACTGTAATCAATAGTGTCTATTAACATGTACTTATATATGCCATATATATATTTCCATACACACACACACACACACACACACACACACAGTCTGTATTATCATTTGTAGTCTCAGAAAAGTTTTTCTGCTTATTCAAATAAGATTCCATTTGCTCTGATCTCATCATGGTACTAATTTGCTCATGTTAACTCTTTGTTGTCTATCTGTTACCATCTCTCTGGTATATTTCTTAGCTATTGTGTCTTTCATTTTTGAGGAACTGTTTACTTTTAACTTCCAAATCTTGATTCAGTTTTCTGCAGTGTCAGTTTACCCTTCATTTCTTAAAATGCAGATTTTAATTATCTTAAGCTTTACACTTTTAATTGTCTTAAACTCTGTTAAATTTAAGTGCCTTCCCAGGCCAGTCATTATCATTTGATCAGATTTTTCATCTCTTCCTGAGTAGAGATCCTGTTTTCTTGAATGTTATTATAAAGACAAAAAAGATGATTTCTAAAATCTAGCTTTGTTTCTGTAGCTAAACTTTGCCAGACGTGCTTCTCTTTTGAATAATCACTACTTTTTGTCTTACTCTGTATTTTAGAATTTTTTCTTTCTTATTTTCTTGGTGGTAGTTATTTCTGTTGTTCTTTTGTTGGTTCTTCAACTTAAATGAGAGGAAGATGGCTCTCTTTGGTATACTTCACAGTCTTCCTGGTTGGTAATAGTCTCTTTCTTTCTAATTTGAACTTAGAAGAGGTGCTTACTGTGCGTATCTCAAGCCTTGTTTCTAATGCTTAGGCCTTATTTATGTGGCATGGCTCTTCTGGGCTGAGCAGGTTCTCAGGATGATCTATTCGCAAGCACTTTACTATATGCTCTACTCCCCTCTGTCTCGTGTATGAGGGACACTAGAAGTCCACAGTGCCACTCTTACAGTCTTCAGTGTGCCCCCCCAAAGGATTGAATGTCTCTCCCAGGATGCAGTCCTCTGTCACACATCAACTTTTGTTCTCAAAAGTGAATATGCAAAAACAAAAATAGAGGCTGAGGCTTAGATGGCTCTGTAACTTCAGAAAAATGTTCTCTCTCTTTTGGCCCCATGGAGACCTTATGTTTCTGATGTACATGGAGGCAATTCACAGTAGGTAGAAACCCTCAGTTCTGCCTCATAGCCTTTCAGTTAGTGGAAGTCAGGCTGTGGTGGGAGTGCAATGCCAATGACTGATCACTGCTTAGAACTTATTGTACTATGAAACACTTCTACCCTCTCAGCCTTTCAACAGTATTTCAGTGGGAAGATGAGGGTGGGTGAAATAGAGCAGTTATTCCTCAAGTTCAATTATTAGTTTTTGTTTTAAAATAAGATTATTTTCTAAATACAGAAGTAATATATTTTCATTATATAGCATTTGGATGATACAGAAAAGTAGAGTGATGAGAAGTGCTTTTGGTTAATATGGTGTTGTGTACTTAAAAATATGTAAAGTGAAGGTAGATCTCATGTTAATTTTTCTTACCACACACACACATACAAAAGCAAGGAGGCACATGAAATATTTCAGAGGTGATGGATATGTTTATTACCTTGAGTGTGCTGATTGTATCATAGGTACATGCATATGTGCAAAGTCATCAAAATGTATACATTGAATATGTGCAATTTTTAAATATTAAATATACTTTAACAAATTTAAACTAACAAAAAAGAAAATTAAAAAATTAAAGAAATGCCTGTTTTCTACCTTGTGTATTTTGGAGATCTGTTTAATTCAGTTTTGACTTCAGTTTTGAAGCTTTCCAAGAAACTTTGTTATGATTTACACAGCGTTTTCCCCCCCATAACCATGATAGATTATTACAAGGCTGTTAGAATGTTAGTACTAATTAGTATTAACCAAAAAAAAAAAGACCCTCAAAATCTAGCCACACAAAGAAGAGTATAGTATAGTGTAGTGAACATTTTATTTATATTCTTTAATGTTTTTCTGTACCTAATTTGTTCATAGCAATGATCATATTGTAGAAATTTCTTGTAGGGGTGCCTGGGTGGCTTGGTTATGCATCTGACTCTTGATTTCCAGTCAGGTCATGTTCTCAGGATTGTGAGATTGAGCCCCAAGTTAGGTTCCATGGTATGGAGCCTGCTTAAGATTCTCTCTCTCTCTCTTCAAAAAACAAACAAACAAACAAAAACAAATGGAGGGAGGGAGGAAGAATTTCTTACATAATTTTTTCCCCTAAGTGTTCTGTATATGTTTCACTTTGGTACAATGATTTATAAACATCATTTTGAATAAAGTAAGTTAGGAGTAAGCTAGTAAGGTGGAAAGATTAGTTAACTTTCCTGCCATGTTCAAAGCTGTATCCCCAGGGTCAAACATGATACTTGATAAGAGGGAATAAATATTTGTTGGGGAAAATTAATTGCACAGTGTTCCTTAATTCATTCAGCCATTTACCAATTTTTGGACCTTTAGGTCATTTTTTTCTATTAATAATTTTCCACTGAACTAATCTGACTAAAGGAGTTTCCTTCTGAATTTTTATTATATTCCTTGGTATAAATTCTCAGAAGTGTAAATGTTTATGAAATGGTACAAAACATCTTGATAAAAAAATATATTGAAAATATTTAATTTGGCACCAGTAAAGTTTTTTTCCCCTCAGTTTTTTTCTTCATGATCAGTCATTGTGATTTTTTTGGCTAAATGTTTTTGATTATCATATTGTCAGATACTTCTAGTTATATCAGATGTTAAGATGAATTATAAAGCTAGGTTTTAAAACTTTTCAATTTACATAAACTCCTTTTACTCTTCCATTATAGTAATCAAAATTTGGTTCTACTCTTTGAAATTAGATAAATGACACTTTATTCTTGGCTAAAAGAAGATAATTTTCAAACATTATTACATGAATTACCTAGAGATATTTATTTGCTTCCTTGGCATATTCTGAGTAAAACATAGAGTTGTGATAAAGTCTAACTGGAAATGTAGTTAATATCATTTTCAATATTTTTAATATATAAATGGGAGAAATGGAAATATCTATAAAATGTTATAGATAAAAATGAAATTAGCTTTTTCCAGCTGGAAGTTATATTTTTGCTGTATGTTGTTTCATATATAACTATATAATTTATATAAAACTAGAGTATTATTTTTCATTTATGTGAGCTACAGTCTCTGAGCTGTTAGAGAAAGGAGGTTTGTCAAGATGAAGCCAAAGTAAGTAATAATTTCAATTTGTAAACCAGTCAGTACCATGAAAAATAATACCAAGCCCATCAAAGATCTATAGAGAAATTTTCTTTTTACACTTGAAGGTGATATTTATGAACTAACATTAGTATATCAGACACTAGGATTGTTTTGTAGTATTATTGATAGATTTGTAGTCCTGCTTATTGATAAAACATCTGGAGTTAGGGATTCTGTCTTTGGCCATAGAGCAGAGGGAATCATGAACCTTTAGAGGTATTAAATCCAGCATTTTGCTGTCATTCAGTGCAGTGCTCTAACTTAGAATATCTAAAAAAAAAAAAAAAAAAAAAAAAAAAAAAAAAAAAAACGGACAACAGACTTTTACATTTTTCAGACAGAAGCTTTGGTGTAACAGAGTAGCATTATAAGTCTTGCTAGATATATTCCTTTGAAGTTTCTCTGTTGATATATTTGCTAGAGGAAAATAATTCCTCATGACTTGATTCTGACTCTGAAGTATTCTTGCTCTTGTTAAGTAGCAGTTAGTTCTCTGAAAAGATATCATGGTGAAAAAATTCTTAGATTTTGTATATAGAGATACAAATTTAGATGCATAATTAAGAATGTGTATTTATTTAAACATATATAGCAAGAGTACCAAACTATAGTGGAAGCTTAAAGAAGTTTCAAAGCTCTTCTAAAGCCTGATGATATAAGTGAGGGCTGTTCTGCTCTAAGCCAGGGACTGGCCAAGGCAGACTGGGCGCCCCCACAGGGTGATGAATCTCCTCTGAGATGTTGACTCTAAAGCTCTTCTAGGGAAGATGGCATCTACTCAGACTTTGTGGTTTGCAAGGCAGGAAGCTTTTTGCATCATTGGGAGCAGAGAGTGCTGCCAGTGCCAATCAAGTCAAAGAGAAGGGCCTGGCAATTTTGTTGTAATATACAACATTCAGCAACCTGATTGGCTTTAGTTTTTTACACTATAAATTAGTAAAACTCTCTATACTGGGGAAAATGGATTATGTCAAATCTCATAAAACAGTTTTTGACAATTTATAGGATGGTGATTTCAGCATTAGATTTACTTCTGTTTGTCTTTTATGAGCTATTTGAACTATATAAAGAAGGTGAACTTTTCCCTAATTAAAGTTTAGCTGCCTGTCTTGATGGCTTCTTATGCTTCTGGACTTGATTGTAGCACAGCGCTGGCTGATGATACAGGTACTATATGTGGTTTGAATGCTTTTCAGTGGATGACTTGTCTTTATTGGCCCCCCCATTTTCAATTTAGAGAGGTATTTAGGAATTACCAAATCAAGTAAGCCTTTTGGGAGCAAATACTGTTAAAGTGAAGGCTCAAAAAAAAAAAAATCAGACAAAGGCACTAAAATAGCTGTGATGGTCTAAATAATTTCATGGCAGTGAAAATGATTTATGTTTGGTTGATATTTGAAAACAAAACAAATAGTTCTCTTTTTCAGTTTTAATCTATGAATTTCATCATAATTTTAGTCATCTTGCCCTACTCATCAGCATTATAGATTGCTACATAGCAAATTATCCCCCAGTTTAGTGGTTTATTAAAGCAAGCTCATTTATTATTTCACAATTTCTATGAGTCAGGAATCCAGGCAACTTAGGCTGGACCCTCTGGCTCACAAGGCTGTGGAGAATGAGATGGGGGTGGGAGGAGTGGTGGGGGATAGAAGTCCCCATCTTTTATAAACAAATCTCAGAAGTGATATCCATCACTTTTGCCATATTTCATCAGAAGTGAGTTAGTAGTTTAATCAACATGCTTCAGGGGTAGTTCAAATAAGACAGGAATACCTGGAGGCAGGGATTTGGGGGTGCCATTGTAGAAGGCTCACAATCCAAACAATTAATTACACTAGGTGATAAACCATTTATTTTTATTTTATTTTATTTTATTTTATTTTATTTTATTTTATTTTATTTTATTTTATTTATATGATGAGGGAGAACATGAGCGTGGGGAGGGGCAGAGGGAGAGGGAGAAGCAGGCTCCCTCCTGAGCAGGGAGCCCGATGCAGGGCTTGATACCAGGACCCTGGGATCATGACCTGAGCTGAAGGCAGATGCCCAACTGACTGAGCCATCAAGGTGCCCCTTCAGGTGGTAAATTCTTGATGCTCTAAACCTGATTTCATTCACCTTCCTGAACGAAGCTCTTGGGGTTCTCTGGAATATAGTACTGGGTCTTTTGCTGTGTTGATATTTTAAATTTACATTTTAACTTTAGAAGACTTGTTAAAATTTTAGGGGTAACCTGTAAAAGACTTGAAATATAGAACTTCAAAACTGGAAGAGAGATACTGGGTGGCAGTGTGGGGATTTGAACTCAGGTCTATTTGACAGCAGAGCTTATTCCTTATCTTAGAGCTATGTACAGAAAGCCCAAAACCAACATAATAATTGTATTAAAGATCCCTTAGGACAGTGGATAGAATAAGTAAATGAAGAGTTATAAAGGACCTCAAACAACTTTTTGTGTGTATGTAATACTTATTTTAATTAATCTTATAGTTCTTTCAGAACTAAGCTATGAGAGGAGATTAATGATCACCTGCTGTCTCAGGCACTGTGTTAGGCTCTATCTTGTTTAATGCTCACATATATCCTATGAGGATGAAGAAACATATCCTGTCAGGATGAGGAAACGTATTTTACACATGAGTCATCTGAACCATTAAGAAGTTAAAAACTTGGCCAAATTTATGAGTTTTTAGGTGTTGGAATGGACATGCAGTCCAAACAAAGTATCATTAATCCTCCTAAAGCCCCAACCTCCACACCCACGAAGCTTATGCTGTTTCCTGTGTAATATGCTGTCTCCTCAGAAAGCAGAAAGGAATCAGTACTTTCTGGATCAATATTTTCTGAACACCTACCATATACCAGGTATTCTAAGTTCTTCATGTATGTTAACACATCTCCAAAAGTCCTCATGGGGTAAATATTGTTATTCTCATGTTAAAAGTCAGAAAATTAAATCAATTTAGATCTTGCTTATGTATATCTAAAAGTTTAGAGTTAACTCAAAATTTTAATAATCTAACCCCCTTTTATATACATTCCCAAATATATAGTACATGCGTTAAAAACTATCAACATTACCCCATACCCTAAAGTACTTAAATGTCTTTTGAGCCATTAAGAAAATGCTTTTTCTTTAAATAGTACTCAGATATTCTTTTCAAATGGATAATACATGAATACTGTATATGGTGACTCCTTGTTATGCAGAGTGTAGAAATGGAAAAAGCTAGTGTGGTTACTATGGCTGGCCTGTGGGAAATGCCGAATAACGTGAACACCCAAGCTTCATAATATTTGCAAAAAATGAATCATCCTGAGGCAAAATTATGAGTTAAACAAAAGTAAGGGACTTTTGTCTATTTTTTGAAAGATTCTCCTCTACTCATTGTGGAAGGCACAGAAGGCCAACCAGTTATGCATCCGACATCACTTTTTCTCAGACAGTAGGTGTAACCATCCCTAAGAGTACTCATCTCTTTGATGAGCTCTGGTGTGTTTTGTGCATCAGATAAACGTTCTTATTTTCACAAAGTCAGTGCCTGATTTTCTCAGCCATTATGACACTGTAGATTCAACTGTTTTGTTCACAGTCAAGTTATGGTCTCTCTGACTCATCCTTTTTAGAATTACAAATAAGTTTGCTAATTAGTTCATAACGAATTTCTAATAAAAATATTAAAATTCTACAATTTGATTATTATATTAACATACTAAAATAGACTCATTACATAAATAAAACTTGAAATAAGGTACAAAATTAACAAATATATAAGGTACAAAGGTAATATTTATGTACTACATGTGAAGATATCATATTAATTTGTTAGGGCTTGGTTTCTTGGGGTTTTTTTTTTTTTTTTGGTTGTTTTTTTTGGGTTGTTTTTCCACACTAGGAAGAATTGACTATTTCCTTTCCTTAAAATATTGAGCTTTTTTTTTAGTGGCATTTGTCTTTGTTAGGGTTTCATGCAGTTTACTGAGGGGTGTGTTTTCTTTTTAAAATTAATTCACTATTATTTTCCCCTTCCTGCTCTAGTTAACTGAGTCATTTGTAATTTTGTCAGATTTATTTATCTATCCAAGGCACCAAATTTATCCTCAAGTCATTCTTTTAAACAGCAAAAGAGACCAAAAAAGAAAACATTAAAGGACTCAAGTGCTCTCACAAAGAAACTGCCAGTTCAGTCAACAAAATTTAAACTTCCAGTAAAAACAGAAAACTCTCTGAGGTGTAGACCCCAATGGCTAAGAAAAGCCACAAGTTCAAGTTGACCTCGCCAAAAGCATTTATACTTTTAGCCAAACTTATTAAAAACAAAATTCATTTGAAAGGGAGAAAAAACATGCTACTGGGTTTCATAACATCAAGATGACAGGCTACAAAAGGATTTTATTTTTAATAATATTGCCTAGTGAACAGGATTTTAAATCTGTTTTTCTTTCAAGTTCCTCTGCTTCCCACTTTCCAGCTACTCCTAGAATAGGCAGTCCACCCTTGTGACTAGAAAATAAAACATAAAATTTAACAGGATTTCATTTTCAGGAAGCATTCTTTTTTCGTATTAGTATTATAATGTGAAGACTTTTCCACCCAATTTTAGGTTGAGCGATTAACCAACATTAGATCAAATGCTTTAAAAAGACAATGGCTAAGGAAAGGAATTTTCTCTCTCTCTCTCTCTCTCTTTTTTTTTTTTCATGAAAGCCTAAAATGGTTCAAAGGCAGAGCCCAAACTAAGGCTGTATGCTTCTCTCAGAAACCCAGCTTGTGTTGTATTGTGTCAGGGGAAAAATATTACTTTAAAGTTGTTTGCATTTAATAGGCTATGGCTGGCAGCTGGAGGAAGCAAAGTCAGTGATAGCCAAAAGGAAAAGGATTTGGCAGGACTTGTGAAATTCTCAGTCAGCACTGATGGTCTTGAAATAGAATTTTCTACAACAAGAAAAGCTATGACCTTCATCACTCCAGTGGCACTACACATCATGCAGAAGTGTACCCATTTTTAACATTTTCTGTCTTAATCAACAATTTCCAATCGGTAGCTAGTATTGAGATGTCATTGCCAAAGGGAAATGGGGGAAGGTTAGAATTTGGTGGCTCTGGAGGGAGGGACATGCAGAAGTTGTATGGAGAAGGGGTTGAGGTGTGATCTGAGCAATTGGCTTGAGCTAGTTTATGAAGTCTTTGTATACAGACTAGTATTTATCTCATCATATAGATAGTTGGATGGCATGTTAAGCTGTATGTCTTATCATGAAAAGCTGTGATCAGCCTTCTTGGGAAACATGGTTAGAAAACAAGGGTGTAAGAGGATGGGTAACTTCTTATCTCCTACCATCGGCAACATTTCAGATCTTCTGTTTTAGTAATCTAAGAACAGGAGAAGAATTAAGAAAATAATCCTGACCTATGTTGAGAGAGACCTAGAAAAGTGAGAGATTAACTTTGGATAACTGTAAGAACATTTTGAATATAAGGGCATTTAAACAGAAGAAGTGCTCAGGGATACTGAATTTCCATGTTCATTTATTATTAAAAATAAAACCTATGACCAGCAAACCGTAGTAAGAGCACCTACTATGTAAACAAAGCTCTGGGCTAGTCACTGTTAAAGGTTTGTGTTGAAGTTTGAGTATTTCTGATGGCAGTGAATCCACTATTTCTAAGATCTTAAAGATGGTACCTTTTCTTAAAATGTTAAGTAACACTTGTGTCTTAGATTCTATATGGTCGGTGAGAAAGGAGTTTGGGATTTTTTCTTTTTTCTTTTCTTTTCTTTCTTTTCTTTCTTTCTTTCTTTCTTTCTTTCTTTCTTTCTTTCTTTCTTTCTTTCCTTCCTTCTTTCCTTCCTTCCTTCCTTCCTTCCTTCCTTCCTTCCTTCCTTCTTTTTTGAGAGGTGTTATAATTCAAGTTTGCTGTATAGAGCCTTTAGAGAGTTCTCTGAATATTTGAATAAATATGGAAATAAGATACATTTAATAAGACAATGGTGGTTCCAAAAAAACACTACATGATCTCTGCATAAATCAGAGCAATTCTTTTAATTGGCATAAAGTTACAGAGATGGTTTTTAAATGGCTTAAGCTGAAGTTGAGTTTATAAACTACTACTCTGTGTAGAAAGATACACATATTACTATTTATTTATAGGAAACATATTAGTCAAACATTATTCAGGAATCAAGCCTGTATTTCCCTCCTTCTTTTATTCACACTAAATTATCCTTACATTTTATGGAGCAATAGATGCTAAAAGAGGAAAGTTCTATGGGTTTTATGATGTGGCTGTTGGGTGTGAATTATTTCAGTAGCAGAATTCATAAAACTTTGGATCACATATAATACTTCTCTACTTCTACTTAGAGATGCAGGAAGAAGTTGAGGGAAATACATCTGAGAGTGGGCAGGAAAAATGGATATACCTATAGATATGGTTCCAGAATCTCACTACATCTTTAAATGCATATACTGCCATAATTGTCAATACAAGTATATCATATTGTACACCAGGTCTTTTCTTCATAAAACATTTGCAATTGATTTTTTCTGTCGATATAAATCTTCTGTAAAAAGAATTGTATTCTCTGAGGCCAAGGATACTGTCTTTCTTATTTCCTGGTGTATTTCAAGTACCTAGAACAATTTCTGATACACATTCAATATTCAATAAATATTTACTAAGGCATTTAGAATGAGCAGGGTCCCATAATAATTTTCTATAAATTAAATAATTGTTATTATTAAAAAATATATATCTAGGCTTTCCATAATCTGATTTATTTAAAAGAGGTTATAACCAGAGTGAAGGATATTGTTAAGTTTCGGCCTTTCTTATCTTCTGATTTTGATCAAATGTCTTCAAAATTAAGGAATGAAAAGCATTTGGGAAGGTAATTCTTTTAAAGGTTGTGTGCCAGTTCTTAAGCTACTGCCTCTTATCTTTAAGTCTACCCTTCTGTACTGTGCTTTGTAATACAGGGCCTGGGACTCACCAAGCCACATTTGAGCTTCACTGGCTGGGTCTCTGTTAGGCTCAGCTGATAGGGGTGCTAGACAGGGAAGGGAAGCTGCTCCCTTACTCACATCCTAGTATGCCAGGGCATGCCCACTTCTTTTCTGCTCCTTGCTTTTGTGAGTATCACCCAGTAAACCTTCTGCATCTCAGCAGCGGCAGTGTGTTCCCATAGCAGCATGTGAATATAATTTGCAGTTTATCCAACACCTGTAGCACCAACCTTTAGACATTTGGACATTTACAGGCACCAGCATCACCCTTGCAGTCCCCTTCCTCAGAAGTCTGAATTTCAGCTCCAAGGGCCTCTTCCAGTCTTCTAAATTTTAATTGTTCTCACCTCTTGTCTTTAGTATTCTTTCAGCCCGAGGCAGGGTAGCTTCCTCCTGCAGCTATTACCTCCAACACCTTCCTGTTCCCTTTTTACTCTTTTACTTATTTAGTTAACAGCTTTATAACTAGTTAACATGTATTTATATTAAAATCTCTCTGTCCAAATAACTGGTGCCATTCCTGTCTCCTAACTGACCCCTGAGAAGTTGATTTTACTAAATCTCTCTCCTTGGTTTCTTTATTTTGTATATGCTACTTGATTAAATGCAAACAAAGAGTCAATTTAAAAAGTATCAAGAGATTTGATGTAAGCAAAATTCTAAAATCAGTAAATGTCCTGCATACTTCTACCATCTTCCCTGGCCCTTGATTCTTGTTTCATCTTATCTCTTTCTTCCTTTCCCCTCCTTCTCCTTTTATGCCCTTCCCTCTGGGTGTTGTTTCCCTGTCTTTCACCTTCTCATCTTGAAAATGCTCTCTTACCTTACTTTCAATAACCCAGTACCTCATCATCTTTTCTTCTACTATTAAAAGACAGTGAGCTCCGTTCTTCCTCCTAAACAAATCAGACACATGTTAGACCCTTTGCCTCATGGGAAACAGAGAACATAGTCCCTATGTGTTAGACCCTTTACGCCATGGGAAACAGAGAGAGAACATAGTCCCTATGTGTTGCAACAAGAGAAAAGTGGGAAATTCAACATCAATCTCCCAACAGTGGAGAGAGAAGGTATTATTTTTGTGAGGGTGCTTTGACATACATTTCAGTGACACTGTGTTCTGACCATCTGGTTAGTTTGCACCTAAGTATATGCCCCCTTTCTAGTTTGTCCTACCTTTGGTGGCAGATAAAAGAGGGCAATATTATATCCTCCTGAAGAACTGGAAGAAACTGTGGCTAGGTGAGCCCCTAATATATATCAGTCTCACAGATAGACCCACATTTGCTCGCCACACTGCCAGAAACACACTGATCTTAGCTTCTTGGTTCCTATAGAGCCTTTTTACTGCTTAATGAGTGTCTCGGTGCCCATTCCTTTCCACCACCTCAAAATGAGAATTTTTCTTTTATATCCCAACTCCTAAGGGTTTTATTCTCAGCTAGCTTTCACATAGGAGTCGTTTGCTTTTTCTAATCTGTTCTAAGGTGTCAACAGTTTTATATATATTAACTTTTCCAAGGATATTTGTATTTGAAAAGGGGAAGCCCAGAGCCTCGTGTTGTAATGTGAATGTTAAGAAATTGTAAGAGGTGAACTGGGACCATAAAACAAGGATTGGTTTGGTATAGTTTTCAGAGAAGATATTTCTTCATCCTCAAATCAATCAACCTAAGAGGGAAGCCAGGCTAGACCAGACTTCTACTTCTGGAATGCAGCTTTATGGGTCAGAAAGTTTAAACATCCTATAGCTATATAAATAAAGATAAAATAACGTGCTTTTGCATCTTACCAGAGATACATTTCAAAAGAGAATAACAGTATAAGAAAAATAGTCTGTAGACTTATTACGGTAGAGTGTAAATCAGAGTAAGGTGAATTTATTTTTGTTATGCTAATTGCCAAGAATTCGTGGTCTCAGACAAGAAGTTTGTTTTTCATTTACTTTCTGACAAAATTTGAAAAATAAAAGTTTGGTGGTGGATCAGAAGAGGGCTAGAAATAAAATAACAATGAGAGAAAAAATAAGATTTTTTGTGGGGGGGGATGTTTGCCGTATTACTTAATAATATAGGCTATTTTTTTAATTAAAAAAAGCCTATTTCTGAACTTAAAAAAGGTTACAAGCTTATTATTAAAGCAGTCGTTACATACATTTCCTAATACAGTCATGTAGACTTACAGGGGCCTCACAAAGTGCTATAACACTGAGTCTTAGAATTCTTATTTGAAATACGTTGTGGTTTTATTTCTGAGAAATGTTCTCTCTGTCCTGATACTGTAGTATCAAGTAGACTAAAGTGGTTGTAGAGGACAGAAATCTGAAGGTCATGAAAGGAAAAGACAGGGATTGACTTTGCCACCAGTTTCATACTTTCTTCCACCTGGCAGAATTCTTGGACATGGAGACTACAAATGTAGAAAAATTAGCTCTCTTAAAACTGTTTGAGGTTTCACGGATGGTTTCCTTAAAATTTTACTTAGCCTTTCCTAGGCACTCATTCTAAGCTCCAGGGGGAGAAAGATAGTTCTCTTTCTTTCAGAATGCCTTCTGAAATCTGGGCAGTCTGTATAAAAAAGAAGACATAAAATACAAGGTGTTGAAATGTAAGCACTATGGATAATAAATGAAGGCCGATGACAGTGTGAGAAGATACGCATTTTCTGATGAGAAATCTCCGCTCTTCAGAGGAATGGTTTCTGTTGTGTGCATGCACACACATATACATTTGAAATTCCGGAAAGGAAGGTGAACATCTGGTCACTTCAGTCTAGTATTTCTTAATTTATAAGGATATGAAAATTTTAACATCTCATATCAGAAAGTCGTCCATCTGTGATAAGCTTCTCATTCTCTTTGACCGAATAGTTTTCTTTTGACTATGGCATGAGACTATTATTATAGCAGTTGTGTTTGTGATTCATTAGAAAAACACATCACTGAGCTGAAAAATGTAGTCCATTTATGACGTTAAGACTAGCATTCAGGTCACAAAACCCATGGCTGCTGTTATAGCATAATTTGAGATTCTGTGAAATATGTATATGTTTACGTGGCCTAAAAAGAAGCTTTCCTAAAGACAACAAATACAAATTTTGAAGAGTTTTCAGAATCTTTGATAGCACCTGTCGTTTCAGTATTCAAACACATCTTTCTTGAGTTAACTTTGAAGAAAGTTAACTTTCTTTTCTTTCTTTTTCAAATAGAAGTCAGTATGTTAAACTGCATTAGAAGTACAATATAAATGAAGACTCTCCTTCACCAACCTCCAAATGTCTCAGTGAGTTAGTTTGCTGTGCGTATGATACTCCTTTTCAGTTGATGTGGTAGAGAAGTCAAAGAATACGAGAAAGTTAGGAAACTACTGTAGATACTGGCTAAAATATTTCATGTCTCTGGAACTGTTTTATCAGCTATAATTGAAAATGATTTGAAGATACATCTGTTTCCTTCCAGTTCTAAACATTAAGATTCTGTCTGAATGTTTGTTTAACTTTTTTATTATAAAGATGATAAATACTCAAAAATTTAAGTAATAGGGAAAGCATATAGAAAATATTAAAAGATACACTTTAAATTCCACCATCTTTAAGAAAGCAGTCAACATTCTATAAACGCCCTTCCAGATTTCTCTTTAAGAGCAAACAAGGAACTTCATACACATATGAGTATGCTATAGAATATGTTGTTCTCATAACTTTTTACACTTAAAAATAAGTCAAAAGAACTTTCCATATCAATGAATATGCATATACATAATCCTTTTAAAAGGACAAAAATAGTTCCATTGTATGGATGCACTAAAATTACTTAATTTCTCTTGATTGATAATTAGGTTCTTCTGAGGTTTTCATATCATGAGCCCTACCATGATAAATTTTCTTGTGCCTATGCTTTTCCGCATGTTTGTGCATGGCTGATTTCTTCCCATGGGATACTTAAAAGAGAAATCATTGGGTAAAAGTTATGCACACTTTTGATGTATGTTACCAAGTTGCCTACCATGGGGTTGAGTAACATTCCTTCTAGCAATGTATGAAACTGTGATTTTCCTCATCTTTAGCAACATTGAATAAATCATTAGTATTTTACTGAGAATTGAGAATTTCCCAAAGTGATAATTCATTGCTTTTTTACTTGCATTTTATTTATTATTGGTGAAGATGACCGCATCATGTTTTTTTGATCTCTTATATTTCTCATTTTTAATTGCCTTTTCATGTGTTAAATTAATTTTTTTTCTGTTGGGATTTTTATCTTTACTCATAGTGATTTTTAAAGAGTCACTGTAGTTATTAGTTTCTGATAAATCTATTGCAGAGATATTCCCCCAAGACTTTTGTTTCTTTCAACAGTTTATGGTATGAATTTTTTGTTGTGTTTTAGTATTATTATTATTATTGATTTGGATAAAAAACAAAAAGCCAAGTCTAGGACATTCCATGTGAATAATTGGTTATGAATAGGATTTGGTGCCCAAAACCAAAATGATAATGAAGTGTGATTTCCTTGGAGCAGCCTCCTTGAAGTCTAGACTCCTTGGGAACAAGGTGGTGATATGTAGATGGACAATAATTTGAGAATTTGAGAACTGAATTGAGTTCCTGGCCATTTGAGATGCACAAGAGCAGAAGAGAATCTCCAAAAATAAACTTGGCTCTCTTTACATGTTTGGCTGGTCGCTGTTTACTGTTTGGTTTTTATCATCTATGAATACTTCTCAGCCAAAAAGGTTCAGATTGAATAGCATTCAATGGTTTAAAATTTGAATCCCAAGTCTGAAGGGATAAGAGGTCAGTGGCTCTTCCTTTATTTATATTTGCAAGTAACCTGGTAAAATTTTTGATAAGTAGAAAAAAATTATGTACTTCCTAAAACAAAATAAAGGATCTAGTCAAGCTTCTGTAAACCAGGTGTGCTTCTCACCATATAGTTTTTTACAGTGTAGTTTCTCAAACCAGTACTTTTTAAAAAATCATATATATAAATACCTATGTTATATGAGAAACATTGGAGTGTAGCAGAAATAGAATTGAATTGAGATCTGGCTCATACTTCCAATTTTTGCCAATGACATGCTGTAATTTTGGAGAAGGGCCAGAATTTCTATATTGGTCAATCTGTCCACTTTTTTTTTTTTCTATCTCCCCCCCCCCCCCCCCACTGGAGACCATGCCATTTCATGCCATCCAGATTGTCCTGAAGTCCTTTGGGAATTTATAAGAGCCAAATCATCATTTTTATTTGATCAGGAAGGAAGATACCGTATAAGCAGTTATGTCTATGTAGATGATCCTATTGAAGGAGGATTTTCATCATTCCCATTTCAGCTGCAACAGACTTTGTTTCTCCTCTAGCCTTCGACACTTCCCTCACTGCTCCTTTTCTCAGCTAGTGAGCTTACCTTGTTCTTAAAATAAAAAGATCAAGGCTATCTTTCATTGCTTGTCATCTTCATCTCATTCTGTTTTCTTCTATCACTACAGATATCTCTTCAGATTTCCCCAGTCTCTGAAGAAGAGTCTTCAAAGTGCTAACCCCTCCCCTGGTAAAACTTGATTGAGGTATCTTGCCCCACACTTGTCCCTTTCTTCTCCATTCCACTTCTCCTTCCTCTAGTTTCGTAATCACATCTCTCCATCTTAAGGAAAGCCTTTACTTGACCTTACTGCCACTCTTTCTTCCAGTAATTTCTGTCTGCTTTATTTTTGTCACAGACATCTACCTATGCTGCTTCCCCATTATTACGTCGGTCTTTACCTCTGAAACACAGTTTTCATCCCACTCACTGAAGAAACTTTCAAAACCACCATCTTTGTTGTCAAACACAATGAAAAATGCAGTCTCCTTGACCTGTTTGCAGTTTTTGGCACTATTCTGTATTTGCTTCTCGAAACGCACTACTTCTTTGTCTTTAGTGAAACGGCACTCTACTAGTCCTTTCTCATTTACTTCTGCCCTTTTATTGGATGATTTTTAATTCATTTCTCTTTTCATTTCTGTACTATTCTCTCCATCACCATGTAGAAGTGTAAAAGAATCAGGGCTCAAAACCAGCTATACCATTGATTGGTGGTATTGCTTTGGGAAGATTGCTGGATTTATTTGTCTATTGTTTTCTTTTTTGTAGCATGAAGATAAAATGCCCTCCTTGAAGAGACCAGATTAAATGAGACTCTATGTAAAGGCATCTAGCACAGTACCTGGCCAGGGTTAATGCTTATCTAGGCAAGTCACTCATGTTCAGTCTTCTTTGATAATTCCAGCCCTAAAACTTTTCTTCCTTTCTGGCCACCTATAGTTTAGGAAAGCATATGCTACACGATGTAATATTTAGTTATACATTATCTTTTATCAGTAAATGTTTTTTCATGAAATTTGTCTTTCAAATTACAACTAGAGATCCTCCCCAACAATCCCACTATACACCTCTCAGCACTCATACGTGGATCAGTTTTCAATAGGTAATAGATGTTGTGAATTAATTAACTGAAGACTTTCCCCTTGCCCCTGCTCTGGGCTTAAAGCAAGTAGTCCAGAAAACTATGAACATGCAGTTAAGTCATTCTTTGGGGGGAGTGTAGTCTAAAAAGGCTTCCAAAGAAAATAATTTCTAAAGTAAAATCTAAGAATGCATTTCAGACAATAAAAATAGTATTAACGTTATTTACGTAATTGCTTTAAAAAATAATGCACAACATTTCCTTTTAAATGTCTTCACTCCCTCCCCCTCCTTTTTCCCCCCCCAGATTACTGCCAGATTCTGGACCTGTGATACCCTAAATTAGGTTTCTCGTTAAGAGATGTTAAAAAGAATAATTTAATTTTAACCATCAAATAAAAGAAAATCTGAAAAAAGTGAATGACCAATTTATTTAGAATAGAGTTTTACCCTTTTAATCATAGAAAGGTGACAGAAAGTTTCAGACTTACTACTCTATATTAGAAGCTAAGAAACCCAATTTTTAAAATAGCATACAATGAAGAGGAAAATACCAAAATGAAAATTCAGATGGTGCAATATCAAAACTGGATAGTCAAAGATTGTCAAAGACTGAAAGTTAGACATGTGCTCCTATGACCTGCGTGAAGCAAAGGAAATGTTTTATGAGTGGAAAACGTCACACCGAAGGGCATTTATCCTGGCTGGCTTGATTGTGTGTGGAAAAGGCTTATGGTTACTTTCTTTTCTTCATGAATGAGTTTATTCAAAGTGAAGATAGCATCTATACCTCCGAGGGGTATAGAGAAAAAAAAACCCAAAGATGAGATATGCAAAGTGCCCTGACCTTCTTGGAAAAAAGTCATTGTATATTTCTTATGAATAACACAGTGCCCCCAAAAGGGTAAATATTCAAATCAATGAATTTTGTGTTGTGCCCAATTTCCTGTTTAGAGAGAAGGGAAAATGTTTCCCTTCCATTTCCCTACTGCACAATAAAATTAAAGCAAATAGAAAAGAGAATTCAGCTTATCAAAATTCCCCATTGGGAAACCAATGGCTCCCATTTTACACACTATTTGTAATTAGCTTTAGGGTCTCTCACCTAATTCTTTCCTTTGAATTAATTAAAGTATGTTTGAATGTGACAGACATTTCAAAATTCCCTGTAATCTAACAGGAAAAGCTTTTTTCTTTTTCATTCTTTTTTTTTCTTCCATAACTATAGAAGCTCCAAGCTCCAAAGATATTACCACAATGCTGCAAGGTTGTTTACCTTCGCTCCTTCACAAAAGATAATCCAACAAATTACATTAATTATAAACCAATATGTTCCGTTCAGTTCCCATATGAGCCAGACCTGGGGATGAGCATCTGCTCTTATTTTCTGAGCTCGGTTTTGAGGACAAGATTCACAACAATGCTCAATCCATAATTAACAGAAAAATTAAAGATGCAACATCCCAACATCCTGCTTTTTGAAGCAGTATGCTTGAAAATATACATCCTACTCCTGGCAAGCTTTTTTTCTTCCCAACTCAGAAATAGTCTATTGTTATCCCTGGCATGTTTTCGTTTGTTTAAAATATTTACATTTATATTGGACTTAAAATAAACATGCATATATTTTCTACAAAAAGAATGAACAAAAATTTCTCACTGACAATTTTTTAAAAACTTGGGGTATCTCCTTTCCTTGCCTAATTTCCCTTCCTTTTTCCTTAAAAGTGAAATTTATTGTGCATTAAGCATTTGTTTCATGGTGGGAGAAATAGAAATAGGCAAAATTTATTTAAGATATTTGTTTTCTTTTTTTTCCCTTTTGGTCCATAAAAAAAAATCTATTAAGTTGTACCAGATACTCCTGCATCTACATATATATTTAGTGCATATATCTTTTATTCTATTCATGAAAATCTCAGTTAAGCAGTTGGTGGTAAACAAATATTTAGAATATCTGCATTATAGATACCTAATTCATATATAGCCTCCATATGTATTGAATATAAATAGGCATGCTGTTCAAGTACATCCACATACCACACACAAAGTGAATAGAGAGCAGGAGAGCGAATGAGCTTCTCTTCCTCTTGCTCAGACGTGTGTAATACCTGAGTCCAATGCAAAGATAACGTTCTTTACATAATCATTCTGAGATCCTGAGAAGAAAGGAGTTACAAAGTCAGCATAATTTCTATGCACCTCTGAAGTGCTTTGTTGTTTACGTTTATTGCATATTCAGTCACTAAGGAAAAGTCATTCTGCTTTATTGAACTTCCTCTGCTGATCTTCAAATAATTCTCAACACCAACTATTTGCACCTAGAAGTTCTTGTCCTAATGAGGTTGACTTTTATCATTGAATTCAAGTTGTTATTGGGGAGAGGCAGATACTGTCCAAGGTTATTGGTTCTTTGAGTGATAGAAAGACCAGATAACCCTTATGGTGGTTCCACGGAGTACTGTGTGACTAGAACACACTGGCCTGGACTCTAGATGCTGAGGACTCCTAGTCTGATCTCTCACATTCTTTAAGCAGAGTAAGTTTATCAGTAGAAGTTCAGCAAGGGTGGCTGACTCCAGCTTCACATTCACAAAGCACCTGTTATTTTTTTAAAAAATTTATTCATTTATCTAGAGTGCACATGCATGGGTGCACAAGTGTGTGGGGAGGGGCAGAGGGAGAGGAAGAGAGAGAGAATCTTGAAGCAGATTCCTGCTCAGTGTGGAGCCTGCCACAGGGCCTGAGCTAAAATCAAGAGCCGGCCACCCAACCCACTGAGCCACCCAGGGCCTATGATTTCTATGTTGAGTTTCTTCCAAAAGAAGTTTTACATATAATAATGAACAAGATTGAAAGAAGAAAGTAGTCGTTAAAATGCTTTCAAATACAGATAAGAAAAAGCCCAACTAAGTTATATTTAGTAAGGTTTTAGAAAAAGTTGTTTTTGGATTAATAAAATAGTCACAAGCTGGAATTTCTAGTGGGTCAATAAAGTCATTGAGGACAGATACAGACTTTCCTGTCTTCTAAAACTTCCATCATTAACACTTGGTTTTGTTCTTAGAATTATCACCTTGTTTTTTCAAAATGGCTATCACAGATCCACATAACATATCCCTACATAACATGATCCAGAGTGGAAGGAGACTAAAGGGGAGAAAAACCTTCACCTCCTATGAGGATTTCCATTTTTAAGAAGGAAATGTTTCTTATAAACCCTCAGTTAATTTTCCTTAAGGTCTCTTTGGCTAGAATTGGGTCCCATGACCACCTCTAAACCAATAATAAAGGAGAATAATATTATGAAGCTACTAGCCCAATAACAGTTCATTCCCATTATTTTCTCATACCGGGAACATTGCTGTCAATGGGGAATTTGCTACTGCATAGTAAACAAGAGTTTGCTTGCCACCAAAGTCTGTCATACACCTTTACACATGTAAGCATACTATCTGGAGTGTACTCTATATATGTGCACATATTCTCTCTCTCTTTCTCTCTCTCTCTCTCCCTTCCTCCCCCCAACACACACTCCTTCACTTATAACACAATTATTTTACATTGTATGTCTTGTGTTAATAATGCTTCTCTGTTAAACAAAACCATTTAAAAATATTACATATCTTTCAACATGGTTTGACATTTCTTCTTATACTTCTTTTAAAAATATGGAGTGGTATAGACTTCTCTTAGTCTCAGAGAGATACTGGTGGTAGAGCCTACCAGCTGTGTGACCATAAGCATTGTTACCTAACTTCTCTGTACTTCAATTTTTACACAAATGAAATCGGGATAAAATTTCTGGGCTGCCTAATCAAATCCTACTTCATGGGAAGGATCCAATTCATGCCTTACATGAAGTTTCTGGGGGGAATAACAACACTTTGTAATCTGTATTCCATACTCTTAGTATTAGATGCTGAACTAAATAAAGCTCAAAGATGCATGAGGAACCTTGCTGTGAATCCTAGGCCCCCGTGCTGGTCACCATGAGGACTTTTTGGTGAAGGAGCAGAAGGCCCACTGATTCCACTTACCATTCTTCCCTGCCTGGTTAACCACAATATGCATCAAAAGGCAAAGCATCCAAGCAGTAGCCCAACTTGTTTTAGAGGGTACTCTGAGCCTGTGAGGAGACACTTCTCAAACATCATATTATTCAATTTATTATTGTCTTGTAGGGACTGAGTTGACCTTGTAGAGATTGAAATTCATGCTTTGTAAATCCCAGGTTCCTGAGGTTTTATTTACTCTGCCAACTCTTCAATGAGTTTTACTGGCACAGGCCATGATTTTGAATGGGGTCACACCCAGTTCCACAGATGCTGGGAACGCTCAATTTGGAATTCTTAACACCCCATCAGTAAATAAACTTCTTGTATCTCGTGTGGTCCAGATGCTATCACACATGGAATATGATTGGCTTAAACCTCTGATGTGGTTGTGGGCTTACAGCGTTTAGGTGAGGACTCAGTATCTCTCTTCTTTAGTTTATGGTATTTATTGAGTGTTGTCACTGGCCTGACTTTTGATGGATTTATAAGAGCATAGACATAACCATCCATTTAAGGAGTTCAAAATCAAGATTAGGAGACAAAATCTACAAATATAAAATTGTTTTTATAACATTTATTATACTGTGTTATAATTGTGTCCTTGTCTCCCCTAAGTATCAGTAAGCTTGTTTGTTTTTTAAGACTATTTTTTTGATCAGTTTTAGGTTCACAGCAAAATTAGTAGGAAAGTACTGAGATTCCCATATACCTTTTGCCCTGACACATGCATAGCCCTCCCCATTATCGGCAATTCCCACCAGAGTGGTACATTTATTACAATCCCATGTACCCACATTAACACATCATTATCACCCAAAGCCCACAGTTTACATTAGAATTCACTCTTGGTGTTGGATAGTCTGGGTTTGGACAAATATGTAATGGCATGTATAATAATACCTCCATCATTATAGTATCATATAGTATCATACTATTTTCACTGCCCTAAAAATCCTCTTTTTTGTGCCTCTTCGTCCCCCAACCCCAACTCCTGGCACAACAGCTCTTTGTATTGTCTCCATAATTTTGCTTTCTCCAGAATGTCCTATAGTTAGAATTATATAGAAGTATGTAGCCTTCTCAGATAGACTTCTTTCACCTAGTAATACATATTTAGGTTTCTTCCATGTCTTTTCATGGCTTGGTAATATTTGGCTCTGAAATATTTCATTGTTTGGATATACCACAGTTTACTTATCCATTCACCTACTGAAGGACATCTTGGTTACTTCCAAATTTTGGCAATTATGAATAAAGCTGTTATAAACATCTATGTGCTGGTTTTTGTGTGGACATGAGTTTTTAACTCCTTTGGGTAAATACCAAGGAGTACAATTGTTGGATTGTATATTAAGAGTATGCTTGGTTTTGGAAGAAACTGCCAGCCTGTCTTCCATAGTGGCTGTATCATTTTGCGTTTCCACCAGCAATGAATGAGAATTTCCATGCTCTGCCTCCTCACCAGCATTTGGTGTTGTCAGTCTCCCAGTTTGGGGTCATTCTAATAGGTGTGTCCTGGTATCTCGTTGTTTTAATTCGTGTTTTTATTGATGGCATATGATGTGGAGCATCCTTTCGAATGCTTATTTGCTGTCTGTGTATCTTTGGTGAGTATCTTTTAGGATCTTTGGCCATTTTTTAAATCTAGTTGTTTGTTTTCTTACTGTTGAATTTTAAGAATTCTTTACATATTTTGATAATGGTCCTTTATCAGATGTGTCTTTTGAAAATATTTTCACCTTTTCTATGGCTTGTCTTCTCATTCTCTTGACATTGTTTCTCACAAGTTTTTAATTGTAATGAAGTTCACCTTATCAATTATTTCTTTAATGGAGTGTGCCTTTGTTATTGTATCTAAAAAGTCATTGCCCTATCCAGTCATCTAGGGTTTTCCCTATGTTATCTTTTAGGAGTTTTATATTTTATATTTACGTCTGTAACCCATTTTGAGTTAATTTTTATGGATGTAAGGTCTGTGTCTAGATTCATTTTTGCATGTGGATGTCCAGTTATTCTAGCACTATTTTTTGGAAACACTTTGCTTCATTGTATTGCCATTGTTCCTTTGTCAAAGATCAGTTGATTATATTTATGTGGGTCTATTTTTGGATTCTCTATTCTATCGATCTATTTGTTCTTTCACTTTTACTGCACTTTCTTGATTAGTGTAGCCTGTGATAAGATATGATGTTGAGTAGTGTTAGTCCTCTAACTTTATTCTTTTCCTTCAGTATTGTGTTGGCTATTCCTAATCTTTGGTCTCTCCTTATAAACTTTAGAATCAGTTTGTCCATATCCACAAAATAACTTGCTGGGATTTTGATTGGGATATCTTTAACTTTTTTAAGAATGGGTATACATCTTCTGTTCCTCTCTGGATCTCTAGTGTGTTGGTGCCTGATATATAGCAGTTGCTCAATACATACTTAATGAATAAATGAAATTATTATGATATGATCAGAAAATTAAGTAAGTCAGATATGTAAGATGTTGGACAAGGTCAGATGAGTAATTCATAAAAGATTCCTTGGAAGAATGAGAGAGGTTAGGAGAGAAGTTGGAGTCAGATTTTGATGCATATAGGTAAAAATAACAATGAGGTAGAAATGAGGAAGTGGAAAAGTGATGGAGTAGCATTTTAAGAATCAGAAATGACACTTAGAAAGACCCAAAAGTGAGAAGCTTCCCTGAGAAGCACCATCAAGAATATAACCTTATTTTCTGTTACTTACTTTTACTGCATCAGGAGAGAAGCAGGTGACCACTCATAGCTTATTTTCATGTTTGTGGTATAAAAAGGAATTTCCTTTAAGATCTCTAAGGTTGGAGTATGCAAGATCATGCAAAGTCAACAATTAGAAGCCTCAAGAATTTTCACTTCGTCGATACGCAACATGACATTTGGTTAGGGTTATTTGGCAGAGAACAAATTATGAGAGAGAGGTCTTAGAAGCTGAAGAATTCTTTTCTCCTCTAAAATTTCTTTCTAGAAAAATGAATATCCTTTGTGCCTCATGGATGTTCTGACATTTTATTAGGAATCTCAGTTTTCCCTGCCTTATTATTTTCAGACACTTTAACTTCTGCTAAAATTTCCTACTTAGATAATTGTGTTTTTCTGGGACTCTAATACATCCTTGTTCTTAGAATCTCATGGAAACCAGTGGATAATGCAATGAGTCAAAGATTCTTAGCACTCCAGATCCTTTTCCAGTTCACTTGATTTTAGGGTTATAGTCAGAGAAACAAGCTGTAAGTCCAGTTAAGTAGTAAGGAAGGGGTTTGCTCCCTCTCCGTTTTTGCCTTGTGATAATTATGTCCTGAGCAGCAGTAGGCCCAGATTAGCAGGGGAGAGCAAGATGGGAGAATCCTAAAGGACTTCTGATTGGTTCTCAGTACATCAGTACATCCCTACGGCTCATGTGGTGACTAAAAGCCTCCTTTTCCTATCAGGCAATATTTTTTTCTCTTTTCTTCTTCCATTTTATCTTTACTTTCTCTCAAAAGGAAGCCCATCTAAACAGTAAAACAGGAGAAAAGTTTATTTTGTAGCCAAATGTTTTAATATGGTTCTGGAAAGTGGTCACTGAATCTTAGATTCACCAAGCTGAATATTTCTACAGATACCATGTCTGTAACTTATGAAAGTCTCTTTAAAATGGCTATTTGTCTACATGCCCCTCAATTCTTATTCTAATTAATAAATAATCAAAATTTTTATAAAACAGTGGAACAATTACAAAAAGATGTGTGTAAGGGAAGGGAATTTGAAAATGACTCATATATGAAAATGTTCACTGAAAAGATGGGCACATATTTTCTGTATAAAGCTATTTTATCTCAGAGCATCAAAAATACAATTCAATTCCTTAAAAATCTAATTTTCATCTATATTTTCAGAATTTTGCTGCAGGGACATAAGATAAGGAGGCATGCAATTTTATACTTTTTTTTTTTTTTTCTTTTGGTCACCTGCTTTCAAGAGAGAAGTTTCCTCCCACGCAGAGACCTGATTCTAGGAACCTGGGACTGGCATAGCAGAAGCCTATATTTCACTTCATGCAGTTGTGGGCTTTTTTATGAGAATAAGGATTCTCAAGTTGAGAACCATTCCTTTATGATCTTCATGGTTCTCAAGTTAAAGACCTGACCCCTAACCATGCTCAAAAATGTTTAAGACTCAATGAGCTTTAGTTTATCTGGGTTAGAGCCATGGATATTTACTGTATTAATTTTTTAAACTCAGAACATTCTAAAACTGTTTATTAATTCATTTAAAATAAAGTAATAAATCCATTATATATTCATATAAATAACATTTTCATGAGAAATAACTGTTTTTCAAACATAAAAATAGAAGAATGGTATTGTTTCACATTTTTGTCTCTTTATTGTTCAGTTTAATAGAAGTGAACTGGATTTTTATATCTGCTTCTGCATTCAGACTATTCCAATGCATGGTTGTGGTTGGAGAAAAATGGACTTATGCTGACATATAGTTGTATAGCTTTTTCAGATAATTGTGAATATTCTGCTCTGATACAATAGCAAAACTGAACAAGTGGTAGTTTAGTAAAGGTAGCTGCACTGTGTGATTTAATCCATTACTGATGAGCTTTTAGAATTCTGTTACATTAGAATAGATTATCTTACTTTGAATGCATCTTTTACCCATGCAGAATTTTATGTCCTTACGAATTGGTCATTTGAAAGATACTGAGTTATGTAGATCTTCCAGATGTTGACACATTTCATTATATAATCTTTTTAAAAATAATATTCATTAGTATCACCTTTGATCTCATCAGAAAAGTCTTTAGGTATATGGGAATTTAATAAGTTCACAGTGGCATATATGTTTTCTAAAATTTTTGTTTTTTGCTCAAAAGTTCAAATTTTACCTCTGGCAACAAATATTTTTAGTTTTTATTCCTTGAGGCAATAGGCTCACTTTGTTCATTTGTGAGAAAATGTCTGCCAAGTAACTAAACTATGTTCTGAATAACATTAGTTTGTTGGTTAGCGATTGTTTCAAGTAAAACTAGTGTTCTGGTAAAAGAAAAGTGATTAGTTCAGCTCACAGCTCAAACACACATGCCTTTCCTCAAGACTACCATTCTACTTCAGTATGCAGCGGAAGTGTTACGTACGTACTTGCTGTTTCATACACAGAATGTGACTCAGGTTTGAGCTCTAATAAATTAATAATTTTTATTGCTTCATCAAGGACTTTTTTTTAAGATTTATTTATTTTTTTGACAGAGAGAGTGAGGCAGAGGGGAGGGGAAGGGAGAGGGAGAGAGAAACTTTAGCAGACTCTGTGCTCAGCACAGAGCCCCACACAGGGGTCAGTCTCACAATCCTGAGATCACAATCTGAGCAGAAACTCAAAAGTTGGACACTTAACCAACTGCACCACCCAGGCACCCCTCAACAAGGACTTTATTAAGTGAAACTGACTTTTCCCCTAAACTGTAAGTACATAGCAGTGAAGAATACAATGACTAGTAAAGAAAATAATGAGTACAATAACAGTTTGGTGCCACCACCTTGATTCATGCTAAGGGTCAGTGGTTTCCTTCATCATTATTTTTGTATCATCAGTGCAAATGTCAACATGGAGTAAATAGTAAATAATATATGAGTATGCAAATTATGAAAATAGGTTGACCTCTTATAGATCATAAAAAGCCTTGGGGACGCCCAAGCATGCACAGACCACAGTTTCATATCCTCTGCTCTGGAACACCAGTAGATAGATGCAAGGTTTATAAAGCTGCAGGTGCATATAGGTTTGCTTATTTCTCTTAGGGTGATGTCTAGAGCCTTCATCAGATTGTTAGAGAATGTCATATGACCCAAAACAGGTTAAGAAACATTGGATGTCTGGGAACACCCAGTATGTTTAAGTGTAACCAAGCAGTAATCTTCGTACCTAGCTATTTTTTCAAATAAAGAAATACAGCTTTAAAAAGTTAATATATTTGATCAAAGTCTCACCGCTTGTACATAGCAGATTCATGGTACCATTCCATTTCTGTCTGACCCTAAGGTCCATATTCTCAACCTCTGTCCCAAGGCTTAGCATAAGGCATTATGAAAAATGGTACAGGAATACAAGAATGGCAAATGCTTCAAGTATCCCTAGAATTCTGCAATTCAGAAAGGAAGATGAGACAAATAAATTTAAAACACAAATAACATAATAATGATAGGTAACATTTACCTAGAGTATTTGGGGAAGTCCCATGAAATTTCAGAGACCAAGAAAGACTTGGTGATCTTGAAAGGAAGATAGTATTTGAGATGGATCTGATAGATGGTTGGGTTTTACAGAGTAGAGGAGCTTGTTACAGATGGAAATAATGGCATAAACAAAGGCAGGAAGCCAAGAAACTGAGGGTTGTGTGGGGGAAACCATGAGTAATCTAGGTCATCTGGAGTGTCTGGGAATCCTATACAAATGAACTTAGTAAACTGTGTTGGAATCAGAGGGCCATATGCCAAGCTAGAGAATTATAGAAGACTCAGGGTTCCACAGAGGCTTTGAAAGATTTTTGAGTAGAGTTTGGATATAATTGAGCTCTTTTGCTTTGGCGCATTCTTGGAACATTGTTATTCACTGAGCAGCATTTATTTAATGCCAGAACACTTCAAATTAAGAGTTTATGAAGGACTGTTTATTATCATTGTTAAGAAGGAATGATCAAAAGATCAATTTCCTTTCTCTGGTAAAAAAAAAAAAAAAAGGAATGAACAGGATCACCTGGGTGGCTCAGTTGGTTAAGTATCTGCTTTCTGCTCAGGTCATGATCCCAGGGTCCTGGATTGGAGCCCTGCTTCTGGCTCCCCACTCAGCGGGGAGTCTGCTTCTTCCTCTCCCTCTGCCCTCCCCTTGTGCGTGCATGCGCTCTCTCTCTCTCTCTCTCTCTCTCTCTCATGTGTGCTCTCAAATTAAAAAAAAAAAAAAACAGATGAATGAACAGTTTTTAGAGTATGAGTTCCCACTGATGCTTGAGAAACCTTCATTTGCGTAGACATATCCTGCTTATCATTGGATCAATAGAATGGAACAGTTACTAGTATTTCTCAAAATAATTTCTGTTCATACTGTTTGGTCAATATAAGGGCTTTGACCTGATAACTGAAAAAGGAGCACCAATCAAGGGTTCTATTTAGTCTGCTTGAACTCCAGTTTGAACTATTAAAACATGTTTAGATTCTCTTGGAAAGAATAAAGGAAGCCTCAATGTAAACCATAATACAGAAGATAATGAGTTGGTGAAAGCAGGAATTCCACATTCTTGATACAAAGAAAGACTGTGGAACAACTACAGGATTTCCTTGGCTTCTCCTGCCTAGTCTCAGTTGCCAACACCCTAAGGGTGCTTGTATTCTGAGGTTGTTTGCCTGCCTCTGGGGGCTTCAGAGAGCCATTGGATGCCCATCAAATGGCTTCTACTTCAGATGAGAAAGGCTTATGAATATGCAGCTCTCCCATAAATTCCAGCCTGTAAGATTCACATAAATCAGTATTCCATTGGCTGAATATTATTGCCACCACTACCATTGCTGGTGGTTACATATTGAGTACTAAGTACTGGACCTGTGCTAAATGCTTTATATGCAATCGACTAAGGTTTGTTTATTTCCTTGGTTTTCTACACATGAAAACTGAGACGTAAAAGAGTTAACAGTTTCTCCCAGAGGTACACAGCTAGTAAAGAAGTAGTCTGTCTAGGGGAGCCTGGGTGGCACAGCGGTTAAGCGTCTGCCTTCGGCTCAGGGCGTGATCCCGGCTTTATGGGAACGGGCCCACATCAGGCTCCTCCGCTGGAAGCCTGCTTCTTCCTCTTCCACTCCCCCTGCTTGTGTTCCCTCTCTCGCTGGCTGTCTCTATCTCTGTCAAATAAATAAATAAAATCTTTAAAAAAAAAAAAAGTAGTAGTCTGTCTACAAAGACTCATGTCCTGGCCCTCCACCCTCACCTAGCTAATGCCTACTTAATCACAAGCCTCAATGTAAATGTCATTGCTTCAGAAGACTTGCCTGACTCACTAGACTTGGTTAAATTATCTTGTTATAAATTCCTGTATCTCCCTTACTTAACCTTTTCAATGCAAATCTTATATTGTACTCCCTGTTTAATGTCTGTCTTTACTGCCAGACTCAAAGCTCTCTTAAGGTAGGGATGGTACCTTTCTTGCCCATTTCAGTATCCCTTTGATTGAAATGATGAACTGACTTAGTCTCAGTTATTTACTGTACTTATGCTGTTAGGATGTTCCTGTCAAAAGGATGATGCTCTCTGGGAAGATACCATATTCAGATACTGTGACCATTAATGCCTCATCAGCCTTTTATCTCATTTTTGAGACCAAGAAAAATGGCATTACGGGGCAGGTAAATTTTGATGAAGCAGAAGAGGAAGTAACTGCTCAAGTGCGCTGACGTTGTTTGGTCACCGTATCAGGGGAACCCAAACAATGGAGATGGAGATTCATAATGAAAGTACTGGGAATCCAGGGTCAGAGACCCCAAAACAAATAAGAAAAGTAGAGATAATACAGCAACACGTATGTTTTTCCAGCTATGTCTCCCTTCCCCCAAAACTTTGCTTATACTTCTCCCTCAACAGTGTCTCTAGGTATGGCTCTTGGTGTAGGTAAAGCTAAGGTTGGTATAACCAGTGGGCAGAGGAGAAATTTGAAGATTGCATACTTGGAATTGTTCAAGTATAGGGAACTGTCTTCTTTCCTTTTGATTAGCAAGGTGCCTAGAGCATTGTGTGTTCAGTGTACATTCATCAACTGAGTTGTTGAAACTTCCTGAGATTCACTGGTTGTCAAAGGCTTATTCCATCTTCTTCGTGGGCATTTTTCCTTAATTCAGTTTCTTTAGATTTAGTAAACTCTTGTGAGTTTATGTCTTTTAGAAATTAGTACATGCAACTAAAGTCATAAAACAATACTTAACTTGTAATGTGTAAAATGCACACTGATATTTTCTATTTTTTAAAATGCTCATTGACACATGCAAAATTGATTTCATGTATCACTAATGGATTGCAAAATTTTTCCTTGTGAATTTATTTTCAAATATACACCCACACCCATACCTACACATTTCTGCATATACTGAGTCAGTATGTAAAATATATGTCTTACCATCCCAGGCAAATAGAACTTTGAAAGGTGCTGTTCTAAATCAATGCTGAATTCTCTTTCCCGCTTGTGGCTTGGAAACATCTGGTACGCTGTATTACAAACCATCTCAGTCAGGTCCCAAGCCCATCTATAGCCTGGAGGCAGATCTTCCTTTTGCAAAATTTGCAGGATTTCTGCACATATTATTGATGGAGAGGTCTGTCTTGCCCAGAACATCAACAGATATTTCTTTTTTCTGGAAAAACGCTCAAGGGCGAGGAGGGACAGAGGATGAGTTCTTTAACTGATTTAGATGGCAAATCTTTTTCCCCCCTTTTTGAGCATGGCTCATAAATATCATTGTCCTACTATTTCTCAAGTACCATGTGGCAGAACTTACTAAAGTTCTATTTTATTAACCAATTTCCCCTCTCCTTGTTCTTTTTTTAAAACATGTACATTCATGGACTTTAAAGAAAAAATGACTGGGCCAAAAGGGGAAGAGAGATTGTTTCATCATTTAGTTCATCACTGTCAGTACTCTCCAAGATCAGTTACATCAGAGAAATGAAAGATGCAAAAAAAGGGAGATTATGCAAGTTGTTACAAACACACAATTTAGGCAGTGCCAAGATTAGAAGGTTAGTGGAACTAGTTCACTGGAGAATTGAATGGGACAGCATCCCGCAAACTGTTTCTACCAGAACTTAAAAACTGTTTATTTTTCTAGGGCCACATTTCAAACCTCAGACTGTGAACAAACATTTTTCTTAGTTAGTTGTTGTTTTTAAAAGCTCAGTCATCTGAATTTTGATATTAACCTTGTTTCTCATGAACATGTTTTGGATTTGGCTTGGTTATCGTTCTGCACATAACATGGAGTGGAACCATTTTATATCTTTTAATTCAGAAGTTTTTACATGCTATGTCCCAGTACGAAGAAATATAGTTGGGGATTTGAAGATGAACCTGACGTCAAAGAACACTCAAAGAAGATGCATATGTGCCTATTGAAAACCATTGTCTTTGGACATTAAAATCGCCTGAGAAACTCTTACAAAACAGAGGATCCAGATCCTCTCAAACCAGTTAAATGTGAATTTCTGTGGGTGGAGCTTCCCAGGTGATTCTGATATCTTACTGTGGTTGTAATATGTGGAGGTAGATTAGGAAGTGCCATATGGAAAGTGTAGAAAGAGCATAGAGTCCAAAACCACAATATCCAGTTCTTCAAGATCCAGTTCTAGCCCTCACTAGCTTAGTGATCCTGGGTGGTTTACTTGAAATCATGTAGCTGCAATTTTATTACAAAACCTATTTGTAAGTGTACTTCCCAGAGTATAGGAAAGATTAAGCAGTGAGTATGAAAATGCTTTTTAAAAAATTCTATATTTGCAGGAGAAGAGTAAGCAAAGGACTGAGGGAAGGTAGGCATAGCTGGTAAAACACATGTGTTGATGTCTTTTCACTATTTTTCTTGTTCTGTTTTGGGGTCTCTGATTCTAGATACTCAGTTACCTCACTGAGAATTTCCATGAATGTGGGATGTGGAGTCAAACAGGTTGGGTTTTATCTTGAAGCCAATGAGGATTCATGTAAATAATTCTAAGATACATAGTCAGATCTGTATTTTAGAAACATTGTTCTGGAAGCATCATGTAGATTGAAGTATAAATGTTTGAGACAAGACTGGAAGCAAAGAGTAGTTAGGAAGTTGCAGTAGTAATCCAGGCAAGTTTGAGTTAACAGGTTGTTAAGGTGATGGAATGAACAGAATGAGAAGAATAATTGGATGCCTCTGGCTTGGATGACTGTGTGGATGATTGTGCCCTGTAGCCACGTAGGGACTAAGGATGAACATGTTTGGTTCAGTGGTTGGGGAGCAAGGGAATGAACAAATAAAATGAGTTCTTTAATGAGGTTGTGTTGAAGATGCCAAATGGTAATTACCATGGGGCAGGTGGATTTATAGTTCTGGTGTGCAGGCAGAATTGTAGACTTAAGGATCGATTTGGGAGTCATTGGCAAAAGGATGGAAGTTGAAGCTGTGGACGTGGATGAAATCACGTGGAGAGATCATGAAGAGGAGAGGACAGAGAACTTAATAACCATTCAGAGGAGAGCTGGAAAAATGGTAGCCTTAAAGGGAGACTAAGTAGAAATGATCTGAGGGGTGGAAGAAAGACCCTGATAGAGCTGTGTCACCTAAAACAAGGAAGATGAGAGTTTTAATAAGTACTGTAATAAGAACAGTTTCAAATGCTGCAAAGATGTCAATTGAAATAAGGACTGAAATCTCCAGGGATTTAGCAACCATAAGATTATCAAAAACCATGCATTAATAACACTTTAATGTAGTGATGGGAGTACCAACCATATTGCAATGAGTTGGAAAGTGAATCCAAGACATGGAGGTAGAGACAATGAATGTAATCTACTCTTCCCAGAATATCAACTTGGCTAGGAAGGAGAAGCTAAAATGACTGCTAAAGAGAGCTTACGGTCAAGAGAGGGTTTACTTTTTAGAAGAGAGATGCAGTTGATTAGAGGATCAGATGAAGAATAAACAGAAGTTGAAGATACAGGGTACAGGTGGCATAGAAAGGACAGTTGAGATTGGAAGATACAAGATGCAGAAGAAGATGGAGGGATAGATGCCACACAGGAAGAAGTCACTCCTCTTATTGAAGCTATAAGGGAAGAGTAGATAACAGGTAGAGATGAGGATAAATTTATGTTGGGAGTAGGGACTATTTGAGAATCCCTGTTCAATGCCTCCATTTTCTTTATGATGCAGGACAATCTTCTGCTATGAGTAAGGCAGGGATTATAAGGGATGGATAAGAAGAATGGAGAATGAGTTAAAATAATAGCAGTAGAGAATAAAGGGTAGTAGAGACTGGGGTCATGTAGGATTTCAGGGCAGAGTTGAAAGTCCAGAGGATGTTTGAGACTGTTTTGACTGGGCCTTAAATTGAATAACACTAATGGGAGATTAACTTTGAAAAGTAGGTGGGTTAGGCTCACTTATGGGATATTCTAAATGCTGGGCTAGGGCTAAATTGTTAGATGGTTGTTAATGAGTGTTTGATAAAGCTTTTCATTAGGAAAGGGTATGATTAGAGTCATGCAGCTTTTGGGAGGTATATTGGGCATGTGGTGGGTTAGGGCAAAGAAGGGACAAATTGTAAGGGACATTTATATAATTGAGGCAAGAAATAATTTCACCAGTATAAGAACAGTGGGGATGATAAAAGAGCAGGAACAGAATCAAGCCATTTTTAAGTAGCGAAGCTTTGATCACTGACTTAGTGTTAGTAAGAGAAAAGAAGAAGTTGATGGTGAATTCAAGGTTTCATGTCTAGATGATTGGAGGAATAGCACTCACCTTCAAAAAAAAAAAAATCAGGAAACATAGGTTGGGGAGAGGTATGATGGGTTTGGGTATTGAACATTTCCAATTTGAAATGGAACCGTGACATTCAAAGGGAAATAAACAGAAGCCCTGGAAATGTAGAAAAACTATGACGTGACCATCATAACTTGAGAATCATTGACCTAAAGTGATTGTTGAAGCTATGAGTCAGGTATGAGATTTAGATAAAGAATGTACATAGAAATGTCTACTTTTATGGGGGGGGGAAGGGTTGTTGGGCGGAAGAGGAATAAGTAAAAGATGAAGGGAAGAGGTGTTAGAAGAGAAAAGGAAAACCAGGAGAATATAGACCTGGGAGCCAAGAAGGAAAAGGAATCAGGTTATCAGTAATGAACGAAGAGACCAACTGCTTAAGGTGCACTAGAATAAGGGTGAAAAAGCCATCAGTAGGTTTTGACAATTAGGAATTCAATAGGACCTAAACAAGAGTGATTTCATTAACATGATGAGGCATAAAGCCAGGTTGCAAGAATATGACTAGCTTATGGATAGTAAGCAAGTAGGAGTATGGAGTACCCTTTTGAAAAGTTTATCAGTGAAAAGATAGAAAGCTATTGTGAATAGTTTAAAGGACGGTGAAGAGCTGAAAAGATGGAGAGATACGTATGGTGAATAGCGTAAATGTCTGAACATTTTTAAGGGGAGAAAAAGTATTAAAACAAAAGTGGTTGGACATGGAGGGCTCCTGAAGGGCAGGTGAGCAAACTTGTAGAGATACATTGGGTGTATTGGAGTGTGGGAGCAATTGGGAGCAGTTGAGACTGAGGACATGCCAGACTAAAGGATAATAAAAGTGTCAAAACTACAGGAGTAATTTAACTATGTAAAAGTGAAGGAGAGGAGGTTACCTGTTTTATATTTCATTGAAACTAACATGCACAGTGTTCACATCTTACTGTTTCTGAAATTGGAAGATAGTTTATAATCAATGTTAAAAGAAATTTTGCTAATCCTGAAGAGGAAAAGTTAGCTTGCATACTGTTGCTATTTTTCTGTTATATGGAAATTTAGCTATTTGTAGAAATTATCCGTCTCTTCAATTGTCCTATTAATTATTTCCCTTGCTAGCTCCACATGAAGCTGAATTAAATTTGAATTCCCGGAAATGACTTAAAAGTTTTTTAAAAGACAATAATACTTTTTTGTGGCATCTAGATGAATAGCATAGTAGAAGATTCTCTGACTTGTGTCATGCAGTGAAATTGACAAATACTCCAAACACATCAAGGGAATTTGAAATCTGGGAGAAATTAACGTGAAGAATTGATAAATTTGAAGGAATATTACTTAGTACCTAACATCATTTGGTCAATGATATCTAGTTGATGCTTGAGAGAATATTTTAAACTTCTAGAAATATATAACTCAACTAAGAAAATAAAACTATATGTTTGATGAGGTAGAAAATACATATACAACACCAATATTATTTAATATTTTGAAATCATGTCTTCATTCTTAAAGAGCCTACTGAGGTTAAGATCATGAACACCATTTTGACAGAGAAATCTGTAACCATGGTGGAGTACATACCTGCAGAAAGCCAACATTGATTTACAAAGATCTTTACTATTTGTTAAGATTTTATTTAAATTCCACTTAGTTAACATACAGTGTGATATTAGTTTCAGGTATACAATACAGGGATTCAGTACTTCCTTACAGTACCCGGTGCTCATCACAACAAGTGCACTCCTTAATCCCCATCACCTGTTTTACCCATCCCACCTCCCACCTCCCTCTGGTAACCATCCGTTTGTTTTCTATAATTAAGAGTATATTTCTTGATTTGCCCCTCTCTCTCTTTTTTCTCTTTGCTCATTTGTTTTGTTTCTTAAATTCCATGTATGAATGAAATCATATGGTATTTGTCTTTTTCTGACTTCTTTTACTTAGCCTTATACTGTCTAGCTCCATCCATATTGTTGGAGATGGCAAGATTTAATTCTCTTTTATGGCCGAGTAATATTTCATTTCATATATATATATATATATATATATATATATATAGACACACATATATATACCACTTCTTTATCCATTCATTAGTCGATGGACACTTAAGCTATTTCCCTAATTTGGCTATTGTAGATGGTGCTGCTATAAACATAGGGGTGCATGTATCCTGTTGAATTACTATTTTTGTATTCTTTGGATACATACCTAGTAATATAATTGGTGGGTCATAGGGTAGTTTTTGAGGAACCTCCATACTGTTTTGCACAGTGGCTGTACCAGTTTCTATTCCTACCAACAGTGCAAGAGGGTTCCCCTTTCTCCATATCCTTGTCAGTACTTGTTTCTTGTGCTGTTGATTTTAGCCATTCTGACAGGACTGAGGTGATATCTCATTGCAGTTTTTATTTTTATTTCCCTTATCATGAGTGATGTTGAGCATCTTTTCATGTGTCTTTTGGCCATCTGTATGTCTTCTTTGGAAAAATGTCTATTCATGTCTTCTGCCCATTTTTAATTGGATTATTTGTTTTTCTGGTGTTGAGTTTTAGAAGTTCTTTCTATATTTTGGATACTAATCCTCTATCAGATATGTCACTTGCAAATATCTTCTCCCATTTAGTAGGTTGCCTTTTAGATTTGTTGATGGTTTCCTTCACTGTGCAGAAGTTTTTTATTTAGATGAATTCCCAATAGTTTACTTTTGCTTTTATTCCTCTTGCCTCTGGAGACATATCCAGAGGGAAGTTACTATAGCTGAGGTCAAAGAGATTAATGCCTATGTTCTCCTCTAGGATTTTAATGGTTTCCTGTCTCACATTTAGGTCTTTAATCCATTTTGAATTTAGTTTTGTGTTTGGTGTAAGAAAATGGTCCAGTTTCATTCTTCTACATGTGGCTGTCCAGTTTTCCCAACACCGTTTGTTGAAGAGACTGTCTTTTTCTCATTGGACATTCTTTCCTGCTTTCTTGAAGATTAATTGATCATCTAGTTTTAGATTTATTTCTTGTCTTTTTATTCTCTTACATTGATCTGTGTGTCTGTTTTTTGTACCGGCACCATACTGATTACAGCTTTGTAATATAACTTGATGTTTTAGACTTCTTCCAAGGAGAAAATGAAATGCTTAAAATAGAGGAGTTTGTGACCACTAAACCAGCCCTGCAAGAAATATTAAAGGGGACTCTTTTAGAGCAAAGGAGAGACCAAAAGTGACAAAGACAAGAAAGGATCACAGAAAATCTCCAGAAACAATGATAAAACAAGTAATAAAATGGCAATAGATACATATCTATTAATAATTATTTTGAATGTAAATGGACTAAATGCTCCAATCAAAAGACATAGAGTGTTGGTATGGATAAATAAACAAGATCCATCTATATACCGCCTACAAGAGACTCATTTTAGACCTAGAGACACCTGCAGATTGAAGGTGAGGGGGTGGAGAAACATTTGTCACATAAACAGATGTCAAAAGAAAGCTGAAGTAGCAATACAAAGATCTTTAGATTCAGTAGGGATGGCTTAGATCTACTCAAACTTTGTTTAACTTGGGGAAGTCAGGGCTATTAACTGTCTAGGTTCAATGAATGCTGTTGTTAGTGTACATTTTGTAGTGAGTTACTTAACCTGTCCCCTAAAGCTATTAAGGACGCATCTTTTAGAAATTACATTTAAGCCTAAATCAAGAAAAATGATTATATGATTGAGTTTTGATTGGACATACATCTGCCAACTCCTTGAGAAAAAATTATGTAGTGAATGAATCTGATGGGACAAACTTCTGCCACTTTTCCACTTTTAGAAATTTCTCCTTCTCCCAGATTCACCTGAGCCCAGTGTCAACTTACAACCTAGCTTCTCAGTTGTCTTTGCCCTTTCTACCAGTGCTCCATCCCTAAGACTTATTAAAACTGTCTTGTCCTGTGTTCTGTTCTTCTAGGCCCTGCTGTCTGTAGAATGAATGGATAATACATTTTTTTTTAAAGATTTTATTTATTTATTTGACAGAGACAGCCAGCCAGAGAGGAAACACAGCAGGGGGAGTGGGAGAGGAAGAAGCAGGCTCCCAGCAGAGTAGGGAGCCCAATGCAGGGCTTGATCCCAGGACCCTGGGATCATGCCCTGAGCTGAAGGCAGACGCTTAATGACTGAGCCACCCAGGTGCCCCTGGATAATACATTTTTAAACTTTTATTCCACTCCCTCTGTTCTTTAAAAGCACTCAGAGCAGGTATGGTGGAAATTTAGTTTGGGGCATGAAAATATAGGGAAGAAAAAAAATCTAGTATTTAAAAAATTTATTTCATGCAGGCACACATATATACACATATGCACATTATATATACATGTGAGAATTCAGAAATACTCCCTTGGCCTAAAGACAGATGTTGGCAGTCTAGAGAAAGAATCGTATCTCTGTATGGTGTTTTAGAAGCAGTCTCCTTAGCAAAGAGTAGTAGGGGCTGAGTATTCCAGTGCCTCAAGTTCTTGCTGTCCTGACCACTGTGTCAGGACAAGGAACATCTTCCTGAAAGTCCCAGAGAAGCTGCTCCAAGGGAGTGGAGATACTTACAATGGACACTTCCCTGACCTTTGAGAATCCTGTCCTTCTCAGCTCTCTCAGAGTGTGTAGAAAATACAGTTAGTGCTTTAAATAAGAACTAATATTAGTTTGAAAAACCTAGAAGGCAACAGGGACACATAGAAGTCCAATAAGTAAAACAAGGAAAAGAACAAGAAACATGACTGGACTGTTTTGTTCTTGAACTCAAAAGGCGAATCTGTGAAATCTTAGAGATGACACTAAACTAAAGTCTCAAAGTCTGAGTTATAGTCTCTGTTCTGCTATTAACCAGCTAATGTTCCTGAGCCTGGATTTCCTTCTAAAATAAAGAGATTTGACAGTGTAAGTATTAAAATCTCTTTCTTATAGCATAATTTTTGATGACAGAACATCAAATCAGGTGACTTGAAAGTTACAAAACCGTTTATCTCACCACTCTATTTTCTCTGGTAGATCCTGGTTTATCCTTATTTCAGCATTTTCTTATATGCTAAGAAATTTATAACAAGTTCTGGTTTGGCTTCCATCTGCCCAAGTTCTCTCTAAATATTTTTTTCCCCAAAGTTGAATATATTAGAGCCTTCTAATACATTTAAAATAAATGGCATGGTTAGAAAAAAAGTATTAATTGCATCTGGAATGCTTGTCTTAGAATTGTTTTCATAACTAAAGCCTTACTGGAATTTGTACGTATGTACAGGAGCATAATAAAGCATTTGGAATTTAGTGATGATTTTACTTTATTTAGTTTGCAAAATGCATCCTTAAGTGAGCCTGGAGCCTCATTTAATGTGGGATCCTATTCTGAGTGAATGGAAAATGCAAGGGAAAAATTAAATAAAAGAACAATATAATCAGCTGAAACCAAAATAGATGGGAATTGGGATTGAGACTGCGAGTATAAAGAGGGGTGAGCAAAAGATTGAGGGTAAATAAGCACCAAAAGCATTTACTGGCCCACATTATTTATTTATTTTTCCTGGCCAATCTGCCTTTCTGTGGGGTCATGGGTAATAAAAGAAATAAAATCAGTAGGTCCTGTTTCCCAGGCAGTAATTCAAAAGTGGCACAATCAGTTAATATTAGGCAACTGTGGTTGGCATGGAATGTAGTAATAATGCAGTAAGCTGGAAGGGGCCTTAGGAAGGGAGTCGTGCCCAAGATAAACCCAGACAAGCAACCAGTGACCAACTAAGCTTGCAGCCAGGGTTTCTGCTTTAAATCCAGTGTCATTTTCACCGCGCTGCTCAACTGAGAGAAAGTAAATATAATTAATTTGCAAGATAACTCAAAGAAAACAATGAAACTTATAATAAACAATGGAAATAGCTCAAAAGTAGAAGTACGTGAAATAAAATGGGCTAATTGACAAAATAAATTTTTTCCTAGGCTCAGCTCTGTTATTAATGGGATTAGATCTGGTCTTTAACCACCTCTCCCCAAACCTCAAAAAAGCAAATCATGTTGAACCTCCTTACTTTGGCCCCAGAACGGTCTTGGTCTTTCTTCTGTCAGTCTCTATTCTAGCCTGACTTCTCTCTTATATTCCGTGTTATAGCCCCACTATTGCTAGAGGACCCAGATCATCCTGCTCTTGCACTGAGGCTCAGTCACCTTTTAGTTGTGTTCTTGGGCACGTTGCTTAGTCTCCTTAAGCTTTTATATTCTCATCTCTGAAGTGGGTAGTAATATCTACTTCACAGAGTTTTTATAAAAAGTAAATGATGCAGTGCAACTTATGATATTTATAATATACTAGTCTTGCACATAGTAAGTATTTAATACGTGGCAGCTCCTGCGAATTTGTCGTTAGCTGCTTAACTTTTATCCCATTAAATTGCATATATTGAATTCACTTTTCTTAGACAAAACAGTCTCTGATCTGCTTTTGTGTTTGTCCAAGTTGCTCACTAACGTTGAACATTTGTTCAACAAATAAAACTCTTGCTATGGACCAGGACTGGCCTCAAACCGAAAGCTTCCCTACTGTAGCCCAGCTAACATTAAAAGCCCATTTCAGTTTTACTTTATATGTGGTTTTCCCAGATGTCCTAAGGAACACCAAAATTTCTTTCCAAACTCAGTGTCTATATTGTAAAAGTAAAATTTATTGCTTTATTTACCAATTCTTTTTTTATATATTTATTTACCAATTCTTTAATGGTAAGTTTTTCCCTCCCGCATCTATGCCATATCATAAACTTCTGGGACAGAAAGTTTCCTATCACCCAGCACAGTGGTGGGCGCAGGATGGGAAAACATCAATACTTGACTGAATAATTAATTTATTTCCAAACTGGCTAAACTGGCTAATCTGGACCATAATTATATATACCTGATTTCTTAGACCCCTGGCTTCTCCATACAAAACTCTTCTAAATGTTAGTTGGCACTTTGGCAGAAAGTAGCTGTACTTAGCTGTATTATTGTCCTTGTTAAAAGACACAATGAGATACAAAGATTTAACTCCCATTTTGAAATGTGCTAGTCAATTTTCTATAAGAAAAAATAATGGAAGTGTTGAAAAACAGTATCTTACATATCATACACGCTCTATGTATCTCGTTAGCCTTCTTCATCCTGGATATCTGAATCAATCTACCTACCTACCTCATTTTGCATGAGGGAAAACCACAGGAGCTGTAGCACTCTTTTTAGAGATCTGTAGCTAAGGGAAGCATCCAGCTCTTACGTGTGTTGACTAGTTTCTAATGGACCAAATCATTCTTAAAGTAGCTCCTTTGAAGCTCATTGAAGTGCTAGAAGCTGCTAAAAATGATTTCCAGTTTTCTAAAAAAATATATGTATATTCGTTGCATTCAGATTTAGATAGAAGCATCTTAAGTGGGAATTTCTTCTCCTTGGACCAGACCCAAGGCTAAGAAAATAATTATGCTCCTTTTCTTTCTTTCTTATTTCTCTCTCTCTCTTTCTCTTTCTTTCTGACAATTCTAAAGTTAATGGTATACTTCTTGCAGTTGTGGGCAAGTCAGGTTTCATGTTAGAATACTTCAAATATTATAATAGGGTCTACTAACTATCCTTTTTTTCCATGGAACTAAACTGTTATGTTCCACAGAATTTTATTGAAACTGGAATTTATGACTCACATTTGAATTCATCACTTTAAAATACATTGCAACCCTCTATTATTTTTTTTTAACCCATCTTCTCATAAAACAACCCTGGTTAGCCACTTTAATGAGCAATTTTGTCCCTACTTTTATTTCTTAATGAACTTTTCCCCTCTGGCTGAATCCTAGTCTCATAGTTTATTTTCATTGCTATAGTGACATCGGTCAGGGACAGCTCTGTAAAATTAATCATCACATTAGACCAGGCTTCAGCAAGAATTCTTTTTTGAAGCAAAAGGAAGTTCCATAATCCCACTAGTATATCGTCCTCTGGTGTTACATTTCTTTTTTTTTTTTTTTTCCACCCTAAAGATTAGGTTCCATAAATCAATCGAATACAGCAAGTTTGGGACAGAGTAGAAAATAGAATGACTTTCTAACAAGCCAAAGGTATGAGAGAATTACTTCCCTTCATGTTTATATTATGGTTAGTTAAATATGTATCATAAATTATTGCTGAATTAGGCTACGAAGTATTTTAAATGAAAGCATTCAAGTTATTTATGATTTGTCTAACTTCTCAAGTAAATTTATATAATAAATCAAGATGCTGGTTCAAAGACTTAATGAGGGTAAGCATGTTGGTTGACCACTCAGCTTCCCTTAACCATAGCTGAATCACAAATTCCAGCAGACATGACTCAAATAAATGATCGCTCTTTAGAGACTCGGGCTTGAGATGGTTGCCTTTGTGGAACTCTTATCGACTCTGTCCCCAAGGGGTAAGGCGGTGATTCTTAATGAAATGTTTATGCAGTTTAGATGAATTTGAGGTGAGCTTTTGAAGTAAGAGGTTAAGAGGGTCTCTAAGCTAAAAATCAAACCTGACTGTTCAACAGGACATTATTAAGTTAGGTGTCTAGTATCCAGTGGATTAAACAACTCCACTTTATTTGGGGTGAAGGAGTGTGGACAGTGAAAAAAAAATTGTCCTCATACTCTCCGCTTTCATATCGCTCCTATTTGTTTCATTGCTGGATTGGTCATACTGTAAATATACCACAGTACATTATAGCATTGTCGTCATTCTAAAGAGACCGTTGGTTGGTTTAGTTATTTACTTCTTCTGTGCAACAATTCAAGCTTCTAGTAGGAGCGTCTTCTCTATAATAAACTCTGACCTTTGGTTCCCACCCTCCTGGGCATTAACCCTAGATTCCGTGTGGGCCAAAAGTGTTCAAGGCCTCAGAAAATCAGAGACTCCAAGGAATTCGGTGATTTGCAGAAGATCTATGGCTGATTGGTTCTAGAACTTCATTCTCTTCATTCCCAGGGCAACTTTTTATGAGCTTCCATTACAATCTCCCCTGTGTTTATTGCTCAATCATGGGGAAATCTTGCCATATGTATATATATGGGGTGTGTGTGTGTGTGTATATATATATATTTTTTTTTTTTTCTTTTTAAATTTGGGATATGTGCAACAATGGCAAATTTGAAATTTCCTCACATCTCTCTGAACCCTAGCCTGATCCACAAACTGCATAGGTCACCAGATGTATAGATGTATATAATTTAATTGTAAAACCACAAACAAACAAACTCTTGTCTATTCAGATCTAAGTCTCTCTCTCTCTCTCTCTCTCTCTCTTTTTTTTTTACCTGTAGCCTTTGAATTGTGTGAAATCGTTCAGGCAAGGTAGATACATTAGCACTAGCAACAGTAATTTACAAAGTCCTGGGAATAAACTTTTAACTTAATCAGGAAAGTAGGTTTTATTAGTAGGGTGGACAGTGAGCAAATGTCAGGAGGCAAGGGTAAACTGGCTGTCAGAGAGAAATTCTCCCTTCCCTGTCACTCTGGATCATTTAATTCTGGGGAACCATCATAAAGTACTTTTTAAACATACTTTTAATGATTGCACATGCTGACAAAAGGTGCTGGCATCAGGATCCATTCTCCCCCCCTCTCCCAAATACTCTGGTCCTAGCAAATAAATTAACATTCGCATCCTGACTTGTCTCTTTGGCCTGAATGGGGGAGGGGGGGTGTCTACTTGCAAGTATAAATAGAAAGTGAAGGAAAAGGAGGAAGAGGGGGAAGGGAGAGGCATTTGCCAGCACCTCACTTTGAGCTGTGCCTTGATATTCCTTATGTGGATAATGATCATTGCTGTTCATTGATGAGACCTTTCAGTAGCCTCTCTCGGAACCTCTGCTGAATGTGCTCCCCCTTGGTCAGAGTGTTTTTGTAAAGTACACTGACTTTTACAATATTGGAGTGTACTTTTGAGTCCCCAGTTACTGAAACTACCCAACTATAGGTCAGTTGATTCTTCTAAATTCCCAGCTTTTTAAAGAATAATTTTAAAGATGTAGCAGTGTTGAAAAGAACTTTACAGTAAACACCCATATACTCACCTCCCAGATGCAATTAATGACAGATTGTTATATTTGCTTTATCGCATACTCATCTTTCTATTCATTACCCATTCAGTAATCTTATCTTATTTCAAATTATGCATTTCAAGTTAAATTACAGACGTCAGATCAGTTTTTGCTAAATATTTCATTGTGCATTTCATTAACAAGGGTTCAATAGTTACAGTTTTTCTCGTGATGTAAAATTTACATACCACAAAATACATAAATCTTATGTAAATAGACTATAAATTTTGATAAATGAATATATCTGTAACCTAAATCATTAGCAAAACATAATACTGGGGAAACTTTGTCTGGCTCAGTCAGACAAGCATGTGACTCTTCATCTTGGGATTGTGAGTTCAAGCCCCACGTTGGCTGTAGAGATTACTAAAAAACAAACAAAAGCATAATATTGCCATCTCCCTAGAAAGGTCTCTCATGTGTCTTCCCAATTCCTGCTGTTAAACTCCCAGTGGGAGCCACTGTTTGAATTTTTCCCCTCAATAGCTTTTAGAATTTCATAGCTTTTAGTTTTAGAATTTCATATAGTTGGACTTATGTGACATAATGCTCATTGATATACATTTTCCTTAATGCAGCATAGTATTTTTGAGATTGATGCATGTTTTGTATGTAGCACTGGTTTTCCTTTTTTTCCCTCCCCTGCTGAGTAATATTCTGTAGGAATATACCATAGTAGTTTACTCTTCCTATTGGTGGTCACCTGGGCACTCTCCGGTTTTTGACAATTATGAATAAAGCTGCTATAAATATTCTTATACAAGTTTTTTGCTAATGTTTTCATTTCTCTAGAGTAAATGTCTGGGAGTTGAACTGCTGGTCATCAGCCATGGGTAGGCTTGATTTTATAAGAAACTGACATTTTTTTCTCCAAAATGGTTGTTGGCATTGTCATCTATAATACATGAGTTTCAATTTCTCTACATCCTTACTATATTTGGAGTTTGCACTCTCCTCAATTTTAGGCATCCTGGGAGTGGTGTGTATTGGTGTTTTATTGTAGTTTAGAAAGAAACTCCCTGGTAACAAAGTACAGCATTTTTTTCAAGTGCTGATTGGCTAATTTGTATAATTGTTCAAATGTTCTGCCCATTTATCATTGGGTTGTCTCTTTTATAGAACTTCTTTCTGTTTCCTCGATACTATTTTTTGTCAGATACATATTTTGTGAATTTTTTCTCACAATCTGTACACTGATTATTTCATATAATGAGAAGGTTTTTTAAGATTGGTTAAGTCTTAATTAGCAATTATTTCTTTTTACGGTTATTGCTTCTTGCTATCTAAGAAATCTTTGCCTACCTCCAAGTCACGAAGCTTTCTTCTTACGTTTTCCTTGAAAATTTTATGGTTTTAGCTTTTATGTTTCAATCTTTGTCTATCTCAAATTTATGTTTGTGTATGATGTAAGTTAGGGGTTTGAGGTTCTTTTCTTTCTGTATTAATAGCCAGTTATTTTAGCACTATTTGCTAAAAGTATGTTTTTCTCTTTTGGATTGCTTTGTTACCTCATCAAAAAGCAAATAACTGTATAAATGTGGATTTATTTCTGGGCTCTCTTCTCCATTCATCTGTTTGTCCATCCTTATGGCAGTGCCACTCTGTATTGATTCCTGTAGTTTTACAGCAAGCCTTGAAATCAGGTGGTGTAAATTCTCAACTCTGTTCCTTTTTTCAGGATTGCTTGGACATTATACGTCCTTTTACACTTCACGTAAATTTTCAAATGAGTTTGTTAATTCCTACAAAAATCTCTAATAGGATTATAATTAGAAAATAGCGAATCTATAGATCAATTTTGAGAAAATAGACTTTTTTTTAACTTTTAAATACTTTTAACATTACAGGCAATTCACAGAAACATGAGAGTTCTCATACATCTTTCAACCCAGCTTCTCCTAATGCTAACATCTTATTTCACTGTAGTACCAACGATTAAAACCAGGAAATTAACATTGGCACAATGCTATTCACTGATCTACATCTGAACAATATTGATCTGCCAATCCAGGAACATGGTACATATCTTCATTTTTTTTGAGTTGTCGTTAAATTCCATCAGTGATATTTTAACAGTTTTTAGTGTAGAAGGTCTTGACTATCTTTTGTTAAATACATTCTTATTTTTTATTTTTGACATTATTACAAATGGATTTTATTTCATATTTTAATTATTTGCTGCTGGTTTATAGAAATACAATTGATTTTCTTCATAAACAATAATACCATCTTAGAATAAAAACAGTTCTACCCATTTCTTTCCCATTCTTGGCTTATTGCCAATTTTAGAAGAAAGTGTATAATATTTCACCATTTAAGTGTGATGCCAGCTATAGGTTTCATTGAAGATGACCCTTACCAGGTTGAGGAAATTTATTTTTTATCCCTAGTTAATACTTAGTTTTGCTTGTTTATTTGTTTTTAATGGACAGTTGTTGAATTTGGCAAATGCTCTTCTCTTTCTGCTGACATGATCATAGGGCTTTTCTCCTTTATTCCCTTAATATGATTTTCATGTGTTAAACCTACCTGACATTTGTAGGATAAACCCTACTCAATCATGCTATATTATCCTTTTTGTAAATTGCTGGATTTAATTTGCTAATATTTTGTTAAGTACTTTTTGGATCTATGTTTATGAGGGATATTGACCTGTAAATTCATTTTTTTTTTTGCCATGCCGTCATCAAATTTTTATGTTATGCTTGCCTCGTAGAACAATTTAGGATGTATTTTCTTCACCTCTATTTTCTGAAAGAATTTGGATAAGACTGGTATTTCTTCCTTAAATACCTGATGGAATTTATTGTTGACATCAGCTAATTTTAGAGTTTTCTTTGTAAGATTCAAAAAATATATATAGCGCATTCAGTTTCTTCAAAAGATATAGGCTAATTTCTTATTTGTCGTTGGGTTAGTATTTTTCAAGGATTTTTTTCCCCTTTTGTGTGAGTTATGAAATTTATTGCCGTAAAATTGTTCTAATTCTGGGTGGATCTATTGCCTTCTAGTAATCAGATCTGGAGGGTTTGGGAAGAGGCAGTGGTAGAAGTAGACAAAATGGTTCTCCTCCAGCCCCCCATGGCCAGTTCCATGTGCCTGACCTTATTGCTACTTAGTATCTTGCTGGAACAAATTCTCATAGGCCATTTTTCCATCCTGTAATACTAGTTTCTGCCCAGAACGCTCTCCCACTCCTCTTCCAGATAAAGGGCAGAAATGGTAGACAAATCTTATAGAATTTAACCAGGGAACTTGGGAACTTGCTGCTCTGTGGGTATTACGTCATCTATGGTACTTTATCTGCTTTTTCCCTCTAGGCCACCATCTTTAGCAATTCTTATAATCATATTTATTTTCTTATTTGTCTTTCTGATGGTTCTGGATCAGGATTATTTCTCATTTCCTCATCTGCCTTTCAGCTGGGGAAGACACAGGGTGAAATCTTATCATTTTTCCTCATTTATTCCCTCAGCATGGTGGAAGTTGACACATGGCTTCCAGAACTAATATTGTGGGAATGTTATTGAGCATTTGCTGAGCTCAGTATTTTCCCTTCTCCTTTCTCTCCCCTAAATGCTTCCTTCCCCTTCCTGAACGTTGGAGAAGCAGAAGTAGAACTGTGCTTTTTTTTCCCCTAGAAATTTATTGTGGCACATATCATTGCTGTTCACTGTATCCAGCTCTTCTCTACTTCTGAGCACATGGATACATTGTGTTTCCCATTTCTCTGTAGGCAGATAGGGCCAAATGCCTTAATTTGACCAGTAAAATATTAGCAGAAATAATGTGTGCCTCTTCTGGGTGGAAGTGTTTTTAATTGCTGGTTCTTAATTATCCAGTTCCTCCCTCCCCTGCCTCAACAAATAAGAGAGCACATGTTGATATATAGGTTTACAGGATGGAAGCAGTGGGAATGCTAACCCGACCTGTAGAGAAGAGCTGCCTTGGGAAATCAGCTAATTTGGAACAGACTATGTGAGTGAGTAATGATCATTTTTTAAATTTAGGGGCTACTCTGACAAAACTCTGACACAATCCTCCTCTCTTGGACTGAGGTGCCAATTTTTAAAGATATGTTTCTCACATGTGCCATTTCTGTTGTTTGGGTGCTGCCAGTAGATTATTTGCTATTACATTTACTTCTTTTCACTATGTTTGTCTTTGGAAGTGAGATCCTGTGAGTCACTCTGCCACTTACCCCAGATATCCCAATATTAGCACATAAAATAATCCAAAATTTTCAATTTTAATAATTAAAGAAAAAGCCGACCTTTTTCACTGGAAAAGATTTTTTTTTTCCCCTTGACACCACAGTGGACATCAGATGCACCCCTTTCTGTCATCCATCCCAACACACCAAAAAAGTTTTCACTCAATACTCATTTACAAAAAGTTAAGGAATGAAGGAGTGGGCACATGTTTGGAGAGGAAGAGAATGAGTTCTTTTGAACTGCAAGTTTGAGGTGCATGCAGAACAACAATATAGAGATGGTACTTGAAAATATGAGACTTAATAAGATGCTTTAGACAAAGCTTATAACAAGAGGGAAGAATAAATAAAAGAGTAAATACCTAGAAATTACCCCCTGCAAGGACCTACAGAGAAGGAGTCAGCCAAGAATTTGCAAAAGCAGGAGGAGAACCGAAGAGATTAAAAAACAAAAAATGGTGGAGAGAGTTTTAAGATGAAGGAGATGATGTGGACTATCAGTAGGTGAAATTAGTTTGATTAGAATGAGGACCAAAGGGACGCCTGGGTAGCTCAGTGGGTTAAGCATATGCCTTCAGCTCAGGTCATGATCCCAGGCCTGGGATCAAGCCCCACATTGGGCTCCCTGCTAACCAGGAATCCTGTTTCTCCCGCTCCCCCTGCTTGTGCTCTTTCTCTCTCCTCTTCCCCCTCTCTCCCTCTGTCAAAGAAAGAAAGAAAGAAAGAGAGAGAGGGAGGGAGGGAGGAAAGGAAAGAAAGAAAGAAAGAAAGAAAGAAAGAAAGAAAGAAAGAAAGAAAGACCAAATCTATACGTGAGTATTTAGCATTAATGTCAAGAGCTATTTCAGAAGAATGATGAAAATAGAACATGGAGTCTAACTCCTGATATGACTTTAAAAGCATGTGCAAACTCTAATCCACAGTTATCATGGGCATTTATAAAGGATCTTGCAGTATGGCCAGGAACAAGCACATTAAAGGCTCTACATCCATACTGATCGTATAGCCCCAAATCAACTATCAATCCAGTCAAATGCCTTCTATGTTCCAGGCACTGTTTAGGCCCAGGGATTGCAGCAAGTAATGGAACAAAGTCCCTGTGCTCTCTTCTTAGTCATAGATTGAAAGATGAAGATTAACCTAAATGACATCATTTTGAAATACTGAAAAGAGAAGTATTTATTCCTAAATGCATAGAATATAAAGCAGCAGTATTTTAAAAATTGTCAAAGCACGTTCATACATACACTAAAACAATCATTTGGGTGATTTTCCAGAGGTAAATACTCATTTTGGAAAATGAAATATACCTTGACTATCTTACTTAGTCATCAGGTGCAATCAGTAATTTTCTAATGATGGACTCATGCACAAAACAAATCTGTTAGCTGGCGTTTGAAGTCCTTCTTACTTTCTATCCCAGCTATCCCAACAAACAAAACCATAGAGGAAAAAGCAACAAAAATAAAATCCGGTGATAATTGCCAAGGTAGTGCAACTGTGTAACCATTGCAGGGTCCTACAACCAGTGTAATGCCCATTAAGTTTCTGAGCAGTGTCTCGTCAAGTAATAGAGCTATGAAGAACATGGCACAAAAGTCATCTTCCAGAGATCACCTTTTGACAATGTAAGTCATTTTCTCTGCCCTTACCATGTTTCAGTTATCCCTGTTCATTTATGATTGTTCCAGTAGCCTTCAACGCTTCACTTGTGTATTTTACATCATCACAAAGAATGACATCTTAACATGCTACTATGGAAACACATTTTTCGTCAAAAATATATTGCTGGGTCACTTGTGATGTTTGAGAAGAATTTTTTAAAAAATTACGTCAATTAAGTCACTACTACGTAGACACTTTATGGTAAATCACACTAAGGCAGTGAAATAAATCATTGTTAACTAACAAAGAAGATGCAACTTTTTGAAAATATGTATGAAAAACATTTAATCAGGGTTCTCAAGATATATATCCCACTCCATATGATTCCTTTTTATTAATATGAAACACTAGCAACACACTTTATGGAGTAAATGTTCATTACACAACTGAATCTGTAGATCTCATATCCTAAGACTTCATTTCAACCTGACTCTCTTATGACATTAAATTCTAGTAATTAATAACAATTCGGGTAGAGATCAGGGAGGAAATTGTGGCCACCTTAAATAACTCCGTGCACTCCTTAGGAAATAAAGATTGGGTAACTTGTAAAACATATTCCTGAAAATACATGTTTACCTGTTGCCACGGACTTAGATCATGGAATCTGAGAGCATTGTACAGTATAAATGAGATTTCAATTTGACCTGAAGTTAATGAGTAACTACTTCAGAGAACTTTGCTTAATATATCTGGTTCAAATTGGTGTAACAATAGACTTACCTAAATATTATTTATACCTTAAGAATGAAATCAATTAAATGTAAGCAGTGTACCATCTGAAAACAACCCTAGGTTTTTCTTTTACTGTATGACAAATATAATTCAAGGTCAATAGAGTAGACCCTTTACATTTGCAAAGTCTATCAGCTGAGACTTTGAAACATTGCAATGTATGAATACCACTAGAGCACCAAGATTATTAGAAGCAATGCAGCTGATCTTGCCCTGCTCCTGGATTTTTATTTGATTAAATATATATTGCACAAAACAATGCTTTCTTGTACTTCAGTGTCCTGGAGCTTTTATGGTAGAATATATATAACTTAATATTTTTTCCTATTTTTTAAATAATTTTTTGTTATGTTATGTTAGTCACCATAGTACATCCTTAGTTTTTGATGTAGTGTTCCACGATTCATTGTTTGCGTATAGCACCCTTAATCTTAAAGCTAGCTGGGCTGCCATCAAATACACGGTCTCCCCACGGCTGCCTGATATCTTATCCTTCTCATTCTTGGATTTGAATCTTCTTGAAGGCATTTTCTTACATTATAGGCCAGTTTCATCTGCTTTCAAGACATTTTCCTGATTCTAATCTTTCTCCTCTGTGAGTTTTCAGGTCTTGAAAAAATCCCTCAGTAGCAATGTGGTCAGCTGGTGCTGCTTCTCCTATAAGTTCACTTTTATGAAAAACAACCAAACAAACTCCTCAAAATTTATCAACCAGTTTTTACTTGTGGTAAAGATTAATTTTGTAGACCATTGACTTCATCTCTTACTGCTTCGCTTTACAGCTGCTTGACTTCTTTTCTTAATCACAAAACCACATAGAATTCGTTGTTCTGTGCATATGTACTCAAGCCACAATCGACTGAAGTTTCTCCTTGACCAAGTTGTTATCCCTTTTTGATAAGGCATTTGTATGGATTAAAGGAGATTCCTGATTTAATCTTTCTTCTTGTGTATGTGTTTTGAACATAACTTGGAAAGCTGTCATGGAGTTCAACATTCTGTCGTTTATAATTAGTTTATGAGTTCAGCGTGCATTCCTCACCCCTGCTCAAACAACTCCCCCTCCCCATTTTGTTTTCTCTATACTTCTGACTGTAGCACTAAAACTTGACTTGGGGAATCAAGTAACTTTAAAAAAAAAACACAACTTGGGGCGCCTGGGTGGCACAGCGGTTAAGCGTCTGCCTTCGGCTCAGGGCGTGATCCCGGCGTTATGGGATCGAGCCCCACATCAGGCTCTTCTGCTATGAGCCTGCTTCTTCCTCTCCCACTCCCCCTGCTTGTGTTCCTTCTCTCGCTGGCTGTCTATCTCTGTCAAATAAATAAATAAAATCTTAAAAAAAAAAAAAAGAGAGAAACATAAACTTAAAAAAAAAAAAAACACAACTTATTTTTATCAGTTCGACAGTTTCTGCCATACCTGATGCCAGAACAGAGAGACAAGGCCATGAATATATGAAGGATATACAGCTGGCTAGGTTTACTCAGTCAAATCAGTCTTTCATACGAATCAACGAAGCTTCAATTATTTAAGGCAAAACAAATGATCACCCGAGAGGTGGAGTGGTTCTATGACTGCTAAACAAATATTTTAACTAAGGTGTTCATTTTAACTGGTCATGTATTCATTTCCCTGCACATCTTTTATATGACCAAGAATTTTTTCTAGCAACCACCCAATTCATCTGAAATTAAAAAAAAAAAAAAATATATATATATATATATATATATATGAGGACAATTACCACGATATAATAATATAAAATAAAAATACCACCTTTGAGGTAGGGAATAGTAATATACTAATTAATGAAGTTTTTTTTTTTAGGAAACACCATTTATGTAAGGCAATTATCCAGAACAAGCAAGGTAGGGCTAGTGTTGGCAAAGTTTCCTTTCAGGTGTGCACAGTTCTTTCTCCATGTATTATATATTTATGGAGATATTGTGTTTTAGGAAACATGGCTCCTTAAGCTTGTAAATAGACCACTGAATATAGCAGCACATTGGGAAAGTTGCCTCAGAGAAATATGTAAGTCAGATATTTCTGACAGTGTCACATTTGCAAGGCTTTCTAGAAAGGATGAAGATGGGAGATTCCAAGTCTAGTGATTCTGGTGAGTTCAGAGGCACCACTTAGATAAGGACCCACTGAGGACCTTCTAGTTTTGTATCCTAATAATAGTTTCTATAACATGCTCTTTAAGTGCCCATCAAAGGCCATGAACCACAGTAATAATGGACTTAATGTTAACATTTCTCCTAAGCCAATGCTTGAGTAGGTTGGTGGGAAGGGGATGGGAAGTAATTATTATGTTGTTGTTCTCGATTTTCATTTCTCTCTTCCATCTTCCTTATACCCTAAGATGCAGTCATCAAAGGATAAAACTTAAGATGGAAAATAATAATTACATTAAAAACAGTAGTTGTCACTTATTTAGTACTTAGTATTCTTACAATGGCAAGTACATATAACACATATAAACCTACCAACAACCCTTTGAATTCAGGGTAGGTGTTATCATTGTAGTAGATAAGAGATCTGAAGCTTGAAGTGGTTAAGGAGCTTGTCCAAATCACACGACTTGGAATTCAGTTCTTCTTGTCTCTGGAGTTCAAGTTCTAAACTACTGTGCTTACTTTTATCACTAGAACGGCCAATTATTAATGTCTAATTACTTAGTGGCCAATTATTTTATTTAGAAAAATAAAACCCCTCTAAGCAGAACTCAACCAAATATTCTTTTTTCTCTTCTTGTTATTCCTCCAACCTTAGACATAATCATACATATAAAATCCTACTATAAATATTAACTTTTTATTTTATTTGTTCATTTCCTAATATAATTTAGCTTGATGTCCAGCCTACTCTTTTTTTAAAAAATAACTACAGAGTACACATACAAATCCCTTTGTTAATAGAACAACTTATTTGGATGTTTAAAAGAGTAGTTTAAAATATTATTTTGAATAATACAATATAACATTACCATTTTATATTATTTATGATGGCATTTAAAATATGGTACTGCTATGTGACTATTGCCTATTGTGTCTGTTGAACATAATTATTATAATGTAATTAGGCTTTTCTTTTAATGGTTGTTTATATCCTTAATTTTCCACATACTGTACAAATCTTATTTTTATAAGGTTAATTAGAATTACTCCGTCTAGAAGACCAGCATTCTTGCTATTTAGGATTTTTAACCAGATTATGATGAGTACTTCACATTTGCCTTTGAAATAACAGACAATCTTATATGTCTTACATTGCCATATTTGAGCCTTAAGATTATAAGTAATACATTAAGAAATAATCAGATAATCAGATACCATCCTCCAGCTTAATTCAGCAACTAGTGTATGACTCAATTAGATTCTTGGGTTGTTGGTTGCATGGAAAACACATTTAAAAATTATAACTGGATGTACTGAAAAAGAGTGGGCCAAAACTTCCGTGGCAAGATACACTTTAATGTTTTTTTATAGAAAGAAATAATTCTAAGTGGTTTTTAAACGGCTTCACATACAGAAACATACAGACACCTTTCCTTGATTTTCAGAACTGTAGAAATTATTTCAAGGGTACATTTATATCTTGGAATTTACATCTTCACATGAATTCATGGCTTTTTTTTATGGGTTTCTGAAATAATCCTAAAAAGGGTTTCCTTACCTGTTAGCAATACCCTCTACATAAATTCCATAATGCACGGCCGGATTAATCTCCTAAATAGATCCTGTTTATGCTACTACTCCCCACCCCTGCTCAAAATCCTCAGTAGTCCCTGACTTAAGTGCCAGAAGAATGGCAGACTTCCTCTACCTGGCCATCTAATGGTGGCATGATGTGGCTGCAGCCTATCTCTTTCTTGCTCTGTTTCTCATCACTTTCCTACCCAGATCACTGAACAGCCAGTCAGTGATTTGCCATATTTGCATCTTTTTTATCTCTGCTCATGCTGCCACTTTTACCCCTTTCACTCATAGAATTAGAAGTTCTGTTAGTTCATAATGTCGAGTGAAATAAAGTAAATAGTCCATAGTAGAGATCAGCAGACTTTTCCCGTAAAGGCCCAGAGAGTCAGTATTTTAGGGTTTGCAGGCTCTGTAGTCTCTGTCACAACTGTTTCGCTCTGCTGTAATGCAAAGGCAGCCACAGAAGCATGTAAGATGAACGAGCCTGGCTGGGCTCCGGTGGGACTTGTTTACACACGCTGGAATTTGCATGGCATGTAATTTTCCTATGTCACAGAAATGGTATTCTTTTTACTTTCTTTAATTATTTAAAAATGTAAAAAAACAAAACCAAAACATGTTTAGTTCATGGACTATACAAAACCAAGTGGGGGTCAGATGTGGCTTGCAGGCCATAGTTTCCCGAACCTTTGTCAATACATGGGATACCAGGTAGTCATTAAAGAGGATGGAGTGGGTCTATATAAAGTAATATGGAGGACATTTTTATTTATTAAAGCAAGGACAGAATACTATTCTAACATGATAACTTTGGCAATTGATTGTACTTTCCATATGCTTTTAACTTTATTCTAGGAGAATAAAAACCTATGACATGTGAGACAGCAGAATGGGGAGGAAGAATTTTACTTTCATAGTGTCCCTTTATGACCACTTGGATTTTCTGTCCTTGCTCATGTATTATTTTTTGTTATTAGCAGTATTTAAAACATTAAGAGAACTTCTCCATAGAGTTATGAATCATTTTGTTTGTTTTGCTCTTTATCCGTTTCTGTAGTACGAATCCATTACTAGTACTTTTAAACTGCCAATTCTTCAAGGTCAAGGAGAAAAGTCATTTTTTTCCCTTTTCCAGTCCAAACTATTTTTCTCTTTCCCTCCTTTAGTCCCCCCCCCCCAGCCCCACCATACGCACAATATAGAATTAATGAAAGCTCTTCATCAATTCCTTATGGAGATGTTTTTTTTTTCCAGATTAGCATACATATTTATATATGTTACAGCCTTGTGGGCACATTCAGATGATAGGCTGTCATATTGCTTCCAGGGTATTCAGTATTCCATGCGTTTTCTCCTACTCATAAAACCATATTGGAATACAAGTGGAACTAAAGCTACTAGAGTGATACCTGAATGCATTCTAGTCCTAAAGACATATGTACTTTGGACAAAGTGCTTAGAGTTTTCAATACAGGAAAAGCAAATTATGTGTAAAGGATCAGGAATCAGAATGCCATTGGGCTTCTCAATGCCCACATTGAAAGCTAAAACAATATGAATCAGAGCCTTCAACATTCTGGAAAAAATTACTTTCCATCTGGAGTCATATAGTCACTCCTATTATCAATCAAGTGTGAAGGTAGAGTAAAGACATTACTAGATATGCACAGAAGCTGCTGGAGAAGTGGTCCACCAAAATGAGGCCGTAAACCAAGAAAGAAGACGTGGTGTCTTAGTTCAGGCTACTATAACAAAGTACCATTGACTAGGTGACTTAAACAAGCATTTCTCACAGTTCTAGAGGCCAGCAAGTCCAAGATCAAAGTGCTGGCAGATTTGGTTCTGGTTGAGGGCCCACATTCTTGTTTGCAGATAGCCGTCTTTTCACTGTAACCCCTCACATGGTAGAAGGGGTGAGGGAGTTCTGTGTGGTCTCCTTTATAAGGTCACTAATCTCATCTATAACAGCTCTGCCTTGTGATTTAATCACCCCCCAAAGGCTTACCTCCTCATATCATAAGCTTGAGTTGGGATTTCAACACATGGATTTTGGGGAGACACATTCAGCCCATAACACGTGGGATCCAGGAACAAGGGATCCAAGATGGGAAAGAGAAAGCTCAGGACACTAGTGAAGGGAGATCCCAGGGTAATGGGGTACCAGACATTTAAGGCAACCAGAACAGAAGGTGCCAGAACACTTTTTCAAAAACAAAGAATTAATATAGGATCTGATATATCTATACATTTTCAGGAGGGAGTTACCTGGGGAGTTTGCTGTTCTGTAATTTATAAATACATAGAAAATGTAGCAAACACTTACAAACATGGCAGTTATTAACCCAAAGGGAAAGAGCTTGTTGAGAACTGAATATGCCCATCTGTTTCAAATTTTAAGACCTTAAGTCAGTAATTTGAAATTAGCCAAGGCGGGAGTATTTATACCATTGAAATCAGCAAACTGAACAAAGCAGGACTTTTTTCTTTTCCGAGAATCAGTTTACCGCATCCCGGTAGGATATGATTCAAATCTGAGTTGAGTTTATACAGTCACTACCACGTTGTAGATACTGAATGTTAATCTAATTAAAATTATAATATAACTTTATTGGGAGGGTAGGGCAGGGGAATGATGAGTACATGTGTGGGAGCAAAGGAGTAAAGGAGACTAAACCTTTAACTTTTCACAGGAATGGGATTCAACAGATAATGTCTAAAATGCAAAACTAGAGATTTTGAATTATTTAGGGAAAAGAACCAGCTAAAAGAAACAAAAGTGGCTACCTCTGGGGAATAGTAAATGGGAAGGAAACTTGGAGAACTGTAAATTTTCTTAACAAACTTTATAGAATTATCTGATTCTTTAAACTATTCTTCAAACTCTTGAAATTTCTATCTTATAAAATAAATTTAAAAGCTGAAAATGAAAAAGTAAATAAATGATGAATTTTTATATATTATTTATAAAATGCTTGAAACCTCACACTGAACAAACATACTAACGTATCAAAGTAGTAGTGGTGTGCCTTATAATGTGCGTGAGGTTCTGTTTACAGGCCTTTCCTCAAGCCAGCTCTTCTCTCCCCACTATCCCTGTTGCCTCCCTAACAGTCTTCTGTCACTTACTGTACCTTCCCAGGTTGCCATATTAGCTCCAAAATACTCCCACTCGGTTCTGGATGCTCTACTGCCTTACATTGCACAACCATACACATACAACACACACGTGTACACATTTGTCACACGGTGTGTGTATGTGTGTGTGCATGCACACACACAGGAGTGGCATTTTTCATGGCTTATCTGAGCCTGAAACTGAAACTATATAAAACGAGAAAAAAAGATCAAAATTGAGTTGCTTTTGAGTTTAGAATGTTTAATGATTCTAAGAATTATCGGTTTGAATTTAGTTAGGATTCTGTTATATATGTAAACTAGAAAGCCCAGTTAAGAGTGTCGTGTAAGAAACCATCCGCACAGGTTAATAGAAAGTACAGACCGTGAGTTGGCTATAGATTGATGCATTCAGTGGTCCAGTGTTACCATCAACGCACATTTCCATCTGTTTATTCTGCTTTGGCTTCATCCTAAGGCTGGTTAACTTCCTGGAGATTAGATGGCTGCCAGGAGCAGTCAGAGCCACTTGATGTTTTGTTCACCTTTGACACGAGAAGAAAGAGAGATCCTATTACTCCGCCAGAAGAACAATGAAAAACTTCCTCTGAAGTTTCCAGCAAATCTTTCCTTATGTTTCATTGATTAAAAATGAACCATGTACCCATTTATAAACTAATTACTGGCAAAGTGATTGCCATGGAAACAACTGGTCCTAGCTCTGGAATGGAGGGTGGAGCAGCCCCCCATGAGCCACTTGGGCTATGCGAAGAAGAGGTGATGACCTAAACAAATTGTAAGTTTTACTTAGGAAGACTTTGGTAATGGAAACTGGATAAGCAAGGGAAGTGTCTATTACAGATGGAAAATAAGAATGCCATACCAGGATGTTTTCAGATCTTGCAATCTTGTTTCCAGGTCAACTCTGTATTTTTATTATTGGTTGTGACTTTTGGAAACAGATCTGCGATAATTCATTAGGATGTTAATATATTACGATGTGCCTTCCGTGATTATTGGCTGATTCACTGCCATCTGGTCAAGCAAGAGATACCATTATACAAAGCAAAAAATCAAAAAAATTAGGTGGAATAAGAATATTATATAAAATAAGATATATGAATTAGAAATAGGCTCCAAAGAGTGACACCAATTTTTTCTGGGGGTTGTGGGGATATACTAAAAAGTCCTTTGTTTTGTTTGTTCATAATGTGGTAAATAATATTTTCCAAAAAGGCTGAGTCACATCGTTTTTCTTTCCCAGTATCTTCTACCCTTCCGTAATGATCATGGTGGCTTTATGGTTAGCTGGCCAAGGTGGTACCTTATAGGCATTGGCCTGTTTTCAGTTACTTCTCAAATTTTCATTATTTAGTGTATGGATCAATATGAGTTTATTTTGTCAGAATTAAAAACAAGTACAACTCATTTTTGCTTAAAACTACTCTTAAAATTCTGAATCCTTAATGACAATAGATTAAAAATATATTCTCTCTGCTTGAACAACCACCGAGTTATCAAAGTAAATCATTACTGTGCTGATTCTTTTCTCTAAATGATTCAAATTCTTGATTTTTCTATTGTAGACATTATCTATTGATCCCTCACTAGGGAAAAGTATACTGTTCAGGATTTAGTATCCCTACTCTCCTTACGCCTACTACTCATGCACCCCCGTCATTTCCCCACCCATTCTCCCAGTAGAGTTATATTGTAATTTCAATTAGATAAATATTCAGTATTTATACTATTGTGACATATCAACTCAATTTAGAACTGAGTGATGTCTCAGTGATATATTTAGTAAAGTGTAGGGGAAAACTACAGATATTTTTGTGTTAGTGTATGAGTAGAACTGACATTCTATTCCAGTCTCTTCTCTCTCTGCTTGAAGAGTTTTTACCCTTCTTGGTTTTAATAATTGGTAATCTGATCATTTGAAACCTCTCTTTTAGCAAATTAAAGCTTCGCATGCTCTTTGGCTTTGTGTGCTGCCTGGCTTTCCTGAGTTCCTGAGGTGGCCTCCCATATTTCCACTTGCTCTCAAGTTTGCAGATACCTTGCTTTTCATTTGTTCTTTGATGGATAATATCGAGAAGTTTTCTCTTGGATTTCCCTTTTATGCATTGGATACAATCCTCTATTAGCTTTCTCTGTGTTCCAAGTGGCCATTCTTTCTTTGAGCTTGACAGAATGCATGCAAAATATGCTCAGGCCTTGTTCTTTTGTTGTCTTGCTGTGTAGATTTTGTCCCTTTAAAAACACTTGAGAAATGCCTTTTTTAAGGAAGGAATTAAATATAATTTAGAGTCTCATGTAGGGCTAAGTCTAATATGACCTTGGCCACATAGGTGGACATTCTTGTGTTGGGTGGAAAAAGTAAACAATAAGATTCAGGTTTTATGAAGACAGTCCATCAGGGCTGCAGAAATCACACCAGCGTAACTCTAGCCCAAATAATAATAATACATACCCAGGGAATGCAGAAGGGACAGAACTACTTAGTATTCATTGCATAAGTAATTCTTAAACTGCAGGTACTAATATGCTGCAAAGAGGCCATGTTCTCCAACATGAAAGGTAACAGAATAAAATCTTTCTTCCTCTACCTGTATAAATCCAAGATTGGTTAAAACACTCCAAATTACCTACCATATCTGCCTTTTGCTACATATAATGACTTCTAATCTCCTAAAGTGTTGTGAGATAATATGTGGGAATGCTTTGAGGGAGGACTCAACAAATGTTACATGTCATTAGTAATTTAACAAGTTTTTCTAATAAAAAGAGCGTGTATACCACAGAACTGGCAAGTAGAAGGATTTTTCTTTTTCATTTAGAACTGCATCTAAGTCTGCATAAACAAAAACAAATTACCACTTCCTTTGTCTCCATACCATTTGAACCACAAAAACTCACCTACCCATGTACTTCATCTGCTAATATTTTGGTTTTATATCCTGAGTTAAAATGTGAGATCATTCTCCCCCAATTTAATTTTTTTGACAGTGAATATTTATACTAAATTTAAATTAAGTGTAAAAGAGCAGATTGATAAGAACACCAAAAACCTTGTAGATCAACCAATAACACCAGCTGTCCAAATTATTCTACAGCATTGCAAAGGTTCCTCTAAACTGCATATTTATTGCTGGATACATTCCATCCATATGACGTACAAATTTGAGATTTATACTTTTAAACATAATAAGATGGAGTTCTGCCATGCCTACTGGGTGATAAGTAAATGCATACACAACCAATTTGGTTTAAATCTCAGTCCATAATATTTTTGCATTAATCTTAGGCCATACGACTTTTTTTTTAGATCAAGTACTTATAATTGTAAAATGTACAATCTCTTTCCTATATACTTTCTTCTTAAGGTTTCATAAAAGCCTCAAGGAGAAATATGAGAAATATAACAATATCACTTCTATTTCATGCACTTGTAGAATCTGATAAAACAAAGGCATTCATTTAAACAGTGGCTCTAAGTAATGCTTGATTGCCAATAATTGAGTCAGTATGTAAAGTGTGTCTTCTAGGGCCTTTACTATTCCTCCTATAGCCACATAGCTTATAAATAAATAAGTTATTAGTGGCTGAAATAGCCAGAGTAATATCACAGTCCATGCATTCATCACACTTTGATTAAGAGAAACCTCACTAATTTTTATAAAATGGAAAATGCTGAGCACAATTGGTGGGCAAAAATCAATTAAAGAATATTTTAAACAAATGCGATTTTATTTATTTCGTATGCATTAGGCTAGAAAGAGTTTCAGACTTGTCAATGGACAAGTCTTTAATTAGTAAATATGTTTCATTATGCAAATGAGGGCTTCTCAAGTGCTGAGAGGTAATGTGTTCACTTAATCCTTTGCATAATCTATATCATCTGTATAATCTCTGTTTATACCACCTAAGAAGAAAGAGTAAGGAAGGTCAATGTAAGCCTCAGTGCTGAATGGCCCCCAGTTCAGAGTTTAAGAGTTTACGCTGAGGTTCAAGTGACACACCAGGTGTTTAGAGCATTGAGAATTCTAACTTCAGATTTTCTGCATTATTGGTATTGTTGCTTGAGAACATACACGTCCTGCTCTTCTTCTTGCTCAAGGCTAGGCTTGTTTGATGGTCAGTGATTCTTAGGAATTCAACTAGGAAGTTAATATAGTTTTAGTAATACACCAGAATCTTTCTATTCATAGATTTACAATGCTATTCTATATTTATTACCTTAAAACATACCCTTTTACAGAATGTTCTCATGAGTAATATATGCTAAATTGCTATTTCCTCTGACTTTGTCTTCAGCCAGTTTTTATTTCTACAAAGTGGTCACCAAAGTGGAATGGCCAGAAGCCAGGCTATGAGCAATACAATCTTTTTCAAAAAAAAAAAGAAACATAAAAAAAAGGAAAAGAAAAGAAATGAGATATGCTACTTGTATACAGTTTTATATAGTCCTTTAAACTTTTCTCTTTTGTATGTAGGTTTAATGTGTATAATGTGTTTGCATAGTCCTGTATGTTTATTATTTATAAATATGTAAGTTGAAGTCCATTGAGGGTAACTGCTTACATATTTATTTTATGTAAAGAGGTTTAAGGATGACCGATCTCAGAGTTTTCAGATGTTGCATTCAAATTTCCACATTTTTTCATTTCTGTCTTTTTTAATGTTATTTCCTTCCCTAAAAGACAGTAAGATGTTTGCTTGTCAGGCATTCAGACGTGTCTTTTGCCTTTTCTTTGCTACCCTAATACACAGCCTACTTTAGCAAAAGTTGGATTTTTTTCCTTTGTTTGCAAATAAAAAAAAAAATAAAGTGTCATGAACTCTTGATGGTCTAAGCAGTTTTTTTAAGGTCTTTCTTTCAACATGATGTTGACTGATCTTTTTACTATGACTTGAAGTTCATTTTTCAAGTTGTAAACCAGATTTTAATTTCTACTCTGAAAGCCTTGTGACCTGATCGAAGTGGAAAGGCTACCATGATTTGTTCCTTATTGGCCTTTTATTGAGTCAGCTAGTCCCCAAGACTTTCCACCCACCCTCATGCAATGAATATGCATTGTTAATCTAGCTGTAGACAATATTTGGTGCATATTATGGTTATTGTTGTTCCTGTTGATGTCATTTTTATTGCTATAGACTTTTGACTTATAATAATAATCACAAAATGAACAGAAGCCAGAGCTGTGTAACTAGAGACTTTTTCTTTTTAACAGCTATTGTTAGCTCTGGGGTGTAACGTGTAAGGTTCAAGCCTTTTCCCAAAATAACATCATATAACTTGCTAGAGGCATGATTAGGCTCAAGAAAAGTTTTCTTTTATTTGTGATTTGCAATATAATAGCATTGTGTTTGTTTAAGGCGGGTAGGAAGTAAATGTGTTTATGAGTCTGCTCTGTATCAGGACTTCCTCTGTCTTTTTACTACGGTATAAGACAAAACCTGGCACAGAATAGGTATTCAATAAATAATGTATGAACAAAAAATAAAAATAATTTTATTTAACAGAATTTCATAATAAAAACTAAAGCTCTTTTGAATCATTTCATACTATAAGCTTTGGTTATCATTGAATGGTAAGAGTGCTGAATTCGGTACTGGGAATGGGAAATGTATCTACAAGATAATATGTAAGACAAAGTAATTTGCATTTAGTGCTATATTTTCTGGATATCATTTACTAAAACAATTGATATAAAGGAGGTTATTTTAAAAACAAATTATAGCAAACTGAAATAATAGAGCTAAAGTAAACAATACAATGCTGTATTTTAAATTCAGATTAGTAGTTGCCCAACTATAAATTATCTAAATATGTATTGAATTAGTGCCAAAGATGATACCATTGACCCACTCCCATGAAGGGAATTATTTTTTCTATAAGTAGTGATAAATAGTGATAGTCCATATATGTTGCTTTCACCTTCTTCCCTTTGGGGCCAATGGCATACCTTTTGTAGATGCCTTAATAGAATTAGCTTTACTCCATGCTATACCAAAACACAGAATACAGCTAACTTTTATCTCCAAAGACCAAAATGATCCTCTGGCCTCATTGGCACCGCTCCCTAATCAATTGAGCTAATCTTCTATAAGTTGAATAAACCCGAACCAATAGTAAATGGACAATGAAAGAATCATGAGATCTGTATGTTTATGACTTATGTAACTTTTTCCTACTTTAAATAGTGACATGATCATAATATTGCTTATCTTGATAGAGGTAATTGAAGGTCAAGGCTGTTACTGGAAGTTTTAAGGAGTTAGGTCGTCACAGTTTACTCATACCTTTATTCTTTTTTTTTTTTTAAGGTTTATTTATTTGAGAGGGGGAAGTGGGGTGCACAAGTGAGGCGGGGGAGGGCCAGAGGGAGAGGGAGAAACGGACTCCCCGCTGAGTAGGGAGCCCAGCACAGGGCTATACCCCAGGACCTTGAGATCATGAGGTGAGCCGAAGGCCAACAGTTAACCAGCTGAGACACCCAGGCACCCCTCACACCTTTATTCTTATTTCTGACTTTAGTCATTATAAGTGAAGTTCATTAGGCTTATTTAGATTCTTTAAGTTGGTGTTTCAAATAGCTAGGCTTTTATTATTCTTCACTGCTATCAGGACCCTGACCATAAAGCCTGATGAGTTCCTGCTTTATCTCTTGAGAAATTATATTAAGAAGAAAACACTAAACACGACTGCTCTTAGAAGTTGAATATTTATGGTACTTTTATTATGATCTTTTTTTTTTCTTTTTTGAAGCTCTGTGAGGTTTTATTATTGCTATTATCATAAAATTTAGCAACTTTAGGTCCAGAGTAGGGGCCATCACAAGCTTGGTCTAAATAAAATGGAGTCTGTTCAAACAGGTACATTTTTTACCATAAAGTAAGCATGTATTACCTTTAAAAATTACAGCGTCTTACATTTGAGGATTTGTAATCAATTTTGGCAAGGTTAACTACTTTTTTCTCATACAAACCTTATGTGAAGAAATATATACATACAGGGTAGAGAGCAGAAATGCAGTATCTTGAGAGTGACTTTTCTCAGTGAACTTGTACTGTATCAGAGCATTCAAAACTTGGTGTTACAATGAAGGCTTTAAAAAATGTTTTTCTGAATGTGAATTCCAATGATTAACTTGATATCTTCAGTCATATGTGCCAGTTGTATTTTATTAGGTTGCATATTACAGAGCTCAGATACTGTTTTTAAGTCTGTATACCAAGATAATATACACTAACTTTTGAAATTAAAGGTGAATTTTATAAACTGAATTTCATTCCCTTCTAAAGCTCATTTTCTAATATTTCCTAAAACATTTTTTTACTTAACTGTTTATAAAATAAAACAAAAATTAAATTTAAAAAATTCCTTTTATATTGAAGTAAGACATGTTTAGAATATAAATGGTATTGAACTACATACATTAAAATATGGTGTTGATATTTTTAGTAAACAAAAATATAGATAAGCTAAATGGGTAGTTATTTTGATAGGGTCAAAGATTAATTATGTTTATTTGAAAACTGCTTATAATATTACTTTGGATGTATGAAGCAACAAACAAACAAAAATAAAATTAGATTCTTTGTGCAGATCTATTCTTAGAGAAAATGTGTATTTTTCCAGGATTTTTAAATGTTTATAACTTGGATGTCTCCCAGTATTCACCCTTTTTCCATCCCTGGAACATCAATCACTTTCCACACGGCACCTGGACCTGAAATGGTGCTTCAAATTAATACATGTTAAAAATAAAAATTTTAAATTTAAAAAAGTTACCCAAATGCTTCTTACTTTATAATAAGAGAGACAAAAAGAGAAAGATCCTTATATGTCTGTATGATTTTTCTCTCTAATCTAACTCAGCCCTGCCAAAACTACATTAAAACCCTCATATTCATTGTAACTGGTGAGTTGCTCTTTTTGGTGATGCAGCTGTATGGTTTCTTACCCTTTCTCGGATAACAATTGTGATTTAATTTTTCCAAAGATGTTACTATTTAATAGTAAGCCTAAATGATTTCTAAAAATAAATTATATATTTTTACTTTGCAGTTTTAATGAAACATTTGGGCAAGCAGAATTATTCAAACCCACTATCTGTGCTCCATTTTTTGAAGATCATAATTTTTTTTTTTACATGGACCTGCTTCCTTTTATTTGCTGGTTTAAAGGATAAGCCTATGCAATAAGATTTTATCTGCTCTCTTATGTAGAATTCATCTGCTTATTTTTCATATTCCTATTAGAAACAAAAGATGAGAATCACACTAAAATTGGCTCACATTTCTTATCATTGAATCTCAGGTCGTCTTCTGAGTTGATCCTCAGAAAATGATCAATGCTATGGTCCTACAGATTAACTGCTTAATAAAAGCATTGTTTCATAAAGCTATTTTTGATCATATTGATGTTTAGTATACTGAATCATTTCTCTTTGAAGTCAGTAAAGCAGTGCCTTTCTAGATAATGATAAAACTGCTATTAAAAATAATAAAATGCCTTCAGAATATGACAAGTGTTAACACTAAATGGAATAATTGATATTTATTGAATGCTTGCCATTTGGCAAATTCTTTTACATATATTATTGTACTTATTTTTCATAAGATTGTTTCAAAGTTAATGTTAGCATTTGTGGCTTTACATAGGAGGAAACTAATAACCAGAAAGGTTATATAATTTTTTCCAAATCATATAGCCGGGAAGGAGGAGGCAGGACCAAAATTGAAATCTTGAATTGTTATGATACATACTCTGTGCTGTGCTCTTCCATTGTATCATGCTATGCATGGATTTGATCTGAAAATCATCTAGTTCAAACCTTTCATGTTCATATGAAGAAACTGAGGTACAGATTGTCATCATGACTTATCCAGAAGCTGGGGCTCTGAGAGCATTTTCTACTTTGCTGCCACTGAATAACTTGGAGCAAACTGCAGGGACTGAGTGACTGAATGAACGGATGGGCAGAGTATGATGATGGGAAGCATACAGTCAATAGAGCACTAAACCAGGAGCCAGGAAATGAGGCTCTCTGCCTGTTCTTTTATGACCCATGTGACCTTAAGCGTGTTGTGTAACTTCTTTGTGGCTCTGATTCTCCATTTCTATAATGGGAGTCATAGTGAGCTTCCTGCCTTAGAGAGCTGTCACAAAACTCAAATGAGGTAACATATTTGAAAATTACTCTGCAAATTATGGAATATTTTATAATGTAAACCGTTTAAGATGCCCAGTAGTGTGCATTTAAGAGTACATGGTTCCAAACACACGTAAAACACAGCAAACTTTACAGTGTAAGCCGTTCAGGGAAATGATATGTGACATACCAATTAGTCTTCACTGGACCAAAAAACTGGCTGGCTGCTGCCCAAGTCAAGTCCAGTTTGGTTACCAGACAACAGAAGGTGAAGAAGGTACTGTCTCTGGTGGTTCAGAGCATCTCCAGAAGTTAAGATACCAGCCCCTGTGGGACAACTTCCATTTTTGGCTAATATCATGAGGCTGAAATTCTAGTTTGAGGGGAGTAATCTGGGTTCTCCTGTACCAGTTTTGGTGCATTTGTGCAAATGAAGGATAAAAAATCTCATCAGTGCATCTACTTGTTCTTAATGTGGATCTTCAAAGAGCAGTTAATTTAGCTAATTTATTTGCTTTTGTCAGATAGAATCTTTACAATTCTAGAAACAGGAGACAATGGAGCAACAAATGTGAAGGAGAGAAAGTTAAGTGATTTGACCAAGGATGGAACATGGGACAATTAAAGACTAACATCTAGAGAAGATTGGACAATTAAGGACCAAAGAATAATTTATTCCCTTTCAGTTTAATGAATAACGCACTGTTTCTTTAAAAGAACATACAGGTCTAGGAAGATGACGTTTTATGAAGTCCCCAGAACACTAAACTTGAGCTCTGAAGATAACATCCTGCCTTAGAATAACTCTTATTTCAAAGGTTTACCATGTATTAATCTCATTTTTTCCTTTTGGGGTAAACCTTGGGAAACAGGCCAGGCAGGTGACACCACTCTAACACTGAGATATTGGGATTCACAGAGGCCATGTGTTCTCCCTAATATTGGAGAGGTAGCAGGTGTCAAGGCTTGGTAATTTTGACTCCTAACAACTATTTCATACCACTTTAAGAAAAGGAGAATTTGAAACTGGCCTTTACATCTTCGATGTGGAAATCATATTGATAAATCTAGTAACTACTTTGTGGGTTGCAAGCTGAAGATAAAATATTTTTTAAAGTAAAAACCAAATCAAAGTGGTTTACCAGTTATTTTTATCTCAGATTCAAGCCACAACCCCCTTTGAAGCCAAAGGAAATTTTTAAAGGGGGGAACTGGGGGTGCCTGGCTGACTCAGTGAAGCAGCTGACTCTTGGTCTCGGGGTTGTGAGTTTGAGCTCCATGTTGGGTGTAGAGATTACTTAAAATTAAAATCTTTCAAAGGGGGAAAATAGGAAGTAAAAAGTCTAATTCTTCCCAGCTCAGACTGCAAATAGTCTCTCTTCTAACCTAGAGTATCTTCATGTCCCCTCTTGTCTAGCAGGATTGTACAGAGTGTTGTTTTTGAAGTTCCATCAATCTATTAAACATTAGACAGAAGGTTTTAGGAAACAGGCCATGTGTATTGTGACGTACAGTCCTGGAAAGAAAAATGATCAATCTGTGTATTTGCCTTTTAACTAGTTGTAGACAAGTTGGCCACGTCCTTGGCACATTAATGAATTCTGTCATATCTCATCTCTACTGCTCTCTTATTATATGAATTCAGATCTGTGTTTGGCAATAAAAATAAAGTCACTGATTTAAGTTTCTACTTCCAAGCTAGGGCTCATGGTCCCTAATAATCAAGAGACTGACTACCATAGGGAAAAGAATAAGTTTTCTGATGCGATTTGTATATGTAACTTGAACTAGATTTTAAAAGGAATTTTCTGTCTGTTCACAGAGATTTATTTTTGAAAATGTTTTCTTCCAGCGAGTATGTGATCCTACACCTCTGTTGAACTACTTTTCCTTCTTGTAAAAAAAAAAAAAAAAAAAGTTGCAGATGTATGAAGGAAATAGAGGGGCTTTCTCATCTATTCACGGATAGATTTAAATATTCACCAATACCGGAACAAGTATGTGGTGCATTTGATTTTTTCCAGTTTGTGAGGAAGTGATTGAAAATATGACCCACAGGGCACAACTACATTTTCTCCCACAACATCTCTCCATTGAAGGACCTTTCTAGAAAATAGGTCTACTTTTCTTAGCATCTGGTCTCTTTTATCTGGCACATTGGTTCCTGGCTCCTTTTTATCTAGGACAGCCTATTTATAAATCAAGTATAACCACTCAGATCTCTCAATTAGTAGCCCCACATCCCATATTTAAATTAGTCTTTAGGATATGTACAAATTCTCCCTAATCACATGTGTTAAGAATTTAAAGGCCTTTTTCATTCATGTCAAAAGAACAAAGAATAAATAGGGCATTTAAAGAATAAGATATATATACTATTATTTTAATTGGCAAATATGTCTACATGCTGAAATATATGTGTTCATTCAAATAAGATATTTCCCAGTATTATAAAAGTATTCTATGTTGCTTTTTAATTTGGATTCTGATTTTTTTTATTCTATCACTATGAACCAATAGTAAGAGGATCACATCAATAGTCAATTTGACTGACATTCAGTTTTATTTTCCTGTACTGTGAGTTGCAAAATATTTTGTGTTCTTAAATGACTACATTTCTGTTGTCATTTTTCGGTCTTAAGGGTTGTTTGCACTAGGACAGTTTTCATTAGTTCATTGCTGTAATAGCTGTTTACCAGAATGCTACCATGTGTCGTCTATACTTGCCCTGGTTATGGTAGGTAAAAGTTCTTACCCTCCAAAACCAGACACTTTTAGTCAGGGAGCAACAATGTGTTGTGTTTCATTGATTCCAGAATGTGCACATGTTCCCATTTGAATGTATCTGAAAGTAGGATGCGTCTTAGAATTGATGTCTGACAGTCACTACTGGCCAGGGGGACAACAGTGCAATGGATGTCATTGCCTGCTGATGCATGAATAGCAAAAGCACCAGAATCAAAACCTGCTGAATTGGTGTTCAGTGGCTACAGAGAAATTACACATGATGGTGGAATGGTCTTCTAATTCCTAGAAACAAAAGGTTTTGGGCAGAGGCTGGAAGGGGGGGAGGGTATCATGTGGTTTAGCATTCCCAAAGGGGAGGTTTTAGTCTGTGCTTCTCCTACCATCTTGGGTGAGAATTCTCTGATCTGATGGAGGAAGGAAAAAAATCTTTTCCTTCTCTAAGCCTATTCTAAAGAACTGAAAAAATAAAGATAAATTAATATTTCAGTACACTATCTTATCATTCCTTCAGGCAAAAAATGCAAAGCAAGAGCCCATAGTTCCTCAAACTTCAGAATTACTCCATGGTGTAGATATTCCCCAAAGGAAAATTTAACTTTTGTCTAGCAGGTCAACATAGACACTATTTCCACTGAGAGCCTATCAATATTTTCACTGAGAATATATTTTCACTGAGACCATATCAGAGCATTCAGATAAAAATCATAAGTTAGTAAGAAATACACAAACAAGACCTTGTTGTTAGAAGAAAGTTCACCAAAAGATTTGATTTGTTTTGGCCGGCAGATTATTCTAAAACTTTACAAGTTGAATTGTTATCAAATGTATAAGTCTACTTTCCTGCGCCCATTGCAATCTATACAATGAGTTATATGTCTCTACAATTCTTGTGGATGCTCAAAAGTAAATTGAAAGCATATTTTCACATATACTAGCTTAAGACAATATATAGACTTGATTTTTAAATGATGTCCAAAGTTATTTCCCTGAAGTCTTTATGTTTTTATGATGGGAAGCTTAACGTGTTACCTTTTTTCCCTTCAAATTCTCTTTTAAACTCTGTTTGGAAGACTGCAGCAGCAAGCAGGCTTTCTCCCCAGAGAAAACAAACTTTGCTACTCAAGTCACTGCTGATGGCTTATTTATTTCAACCCTGGTGTGTAATCTCATTGGCGCTTAAATAATGATCCTGTCTTTGAATGTATGGCTTTCAAGTCTTTATTTTATGCATTAAACTCACAGTTTTGTTTTATCCTTGACATTGCCATTGATTTGGTAAGGAGAACTTTCAGTATTTTTTTTTTTAATAAAACAAACAAAATCCCACTTTTAGTAAATCCTGCAAGCTGTTTCAACTGCCTATAGTGACATTATCAAATGATAAAACCCAGAACCTTCTAGAAGGCAGAATTTACCTTATGAAACTAAAAAACAAAACAACACACAGAGCCTTTAGCACTCACTTCATTGAATATAGTGGAACACCCAGAGTTATTCTGTAAAATTCTTCTTTTAAAGCTTTTATTATGTGATTAGGCAAGCCTCTCTCTCTCTCCCTCTCTCTCTCTCTCTCTCTCTCTCTCTCTCTCTCCCCTCCCCCCCTCCTCTTTTTTTCCTTAGATTTTTGAGACAACTCCATGATGTGTTGAAAAAAATTGGGATTTTGAAATCAGTAAAATCTGGGTTCAAGCTCTGGCTACATTATTTACCATTACTTACCTAAAAAAAAAAAATACTAATTATTTGGTTTATATATTATAAAATGTGGTTAATGGTGCAAGTTAAATAACAGTAGACAGCCCATAGCAGATACTAAGTAAATGCTTTCATTTACCTTCTCCTCTTAGTTTTTTTATAATTAAATCAAATGTTTGAGCATTATAATCCCCATGCAAAATTAATTTTCTTCCCATTAACTGAAATAATTCAAGTAATGGAAACTGGTGGAATATGGTAATTTAATAGAAAATCATATTAAGAGTGGCAAAATAAACACAAGCACATTTCAATTTAAAGGAGGAAGAATTTGGAATGATTATCCAAATTGTAGCTTAATATCAGTGCCCAGTCATCTGGTAGCTAGCAGCTCCTTCATCGATTTCTCTTCAAATCCTACTTAAATACTTCTAAAGACACAGAAAAAGTGACATCAGCACCAAAAATGAAGACTTATAGCTAGGCTAGGGAAATAATTTTGAAGAGATTTTCATCAACCTAAAGCCAATGACGCTGCGCTGGGGGTGAGCCAGGGATTTACAAGTTCTTTATTATGGAGCAGCCCCATCTAGCTTGAAAAATGGAAGGAAAACACGTTTTCCTTCTTCTGCTCTCTGCCTCCTGGATGAGTCATGGGCTATATTGGCATATAATTAGAAACAGTAAAATTGGCCAAAAATCTGAAACCAGTGAAGGGACCTATGGTGCCTCCACCTGACGGAGCATTACATGGCTATCGGTGTCATATTGCTAGTGAGATAGTTGCATTTGACTATTTAGGAGCCCCGTTGCTGCAGTTATCCCTGGGATTGAATCCTTTCCCCATTACTCACCAAAGCGGGTATCCTTAGTACACTGTCCTCATCTCTGAAATAGAGATGAAAGGCAAATGATGTCATAGCGTTTTTTTAGGAACTAAGTGATACGATATGTAAAAAGTGCTTCTTTCAGCATCTGACACAGATTAAGGCCTCTGTAAATTTTAAAAGTATTATTATCTTTGAAAATGTAAGAAATATTCATGATATAAAATTAAATAAAATAGAGTACACTGATGTGTCGGTGTGTGTGTGTGTGTGTATAAAATAACCTCACACATGCATGCGCATATGCACACATCAGAATCTTAACAGTGTTTATTTTAGGCAGTAGAATTATGAGTCATTCTTCTTTGTAATTCTGCATATTTCTAAAATTGTCGATAAGAAATGTATATTACTTTTAGCATCAAAAAACCAAATTAATGTATAAAAGTTTCAAAATATAGTTGATTTTATACAAGGCCTACCTGACTCATAGTAGGCACTGAACAAATATTTGTACAATGAGTGGATACATGAATGAATGAGAGCTAGTTAATTCTGTGTCCTAAAGTAACCCTGATAATCCTCCTAAAGCATGACTTTCATCGAGAAAATCTGCTCACAGACTTTCAAAGACTCACTTGAAACCAAGAAAATGAGTCCAGACTCTTCCAACAATAGCATGCAAGGTTCTACATGACCCGATTTAAATCACCTTTGCTTTTCTCCTCCAGCCATTTCACCTTGTTTTCCATGTGCTACAGTTCGGCTAAACAATTTACCTCTTCCAGTCACAAGGTGACTTTGTCACCCTGATTTCATTCTTCCTGTCACCCAGACTCCCCTACCAACATCCTTCCAAATTTTGAGGCCCAGTCAAGGAGCTATGCCCAGATCCAGAGCAGAATTAATTGTATTCTTTGTTGTATTTCCATAGAAATGTATTTGTACGTTTTAAATACCATTTGTTCAAGTTTAGCTACATTATTTCCTCCCTTTTTACTCAAAAGTAGAAAATAGGTCTCCTCTTAACCCGTTGGGACAGAAGTTGAAAGGGTTCCTCACTTTGTATATATAATCTCCTGTTGAAAACAATTTTATTTTGTGAAAGTATGTAATGGTGAAAATTGCAGAAGTACGAATGAGTGTGGAGTAAGTAGGTATATAAGTAAAATTATGGCACCCACAAACCCTTGTTCCCTAGCACCCAGGATTTTACATATTTTTCCAGAGATATTCTGTGCCTCTAAAAGAATATACATATTTCTCTATTTTCAGCGTATAGGTGTAACATACTTCACTCATTCTTCTTGCACTTTGATTTTTAGATTTAGCAGTATATTTGGGAGATTGTTCTATATCAGTACGCTTCCTTTTTTATGGTTGCATAGCATTTAATTATATAAATATACAAAAAAAAACCAGTTAACCAATGCTTTTGATAGTTATTTAGACTATATTCACTTCTTTGCAATTATGATGTGACAATAAATAACCCAGCATATATGCCATTTCACACATATGAAATATATCTGCAGGATAAATTCCTAAATGTGAAATATTCATATGCACTTTGAATTTGCATGAACTGCAGAATCAGCTTCCTTAGTTTCAAAACAACCCCATTTCCATTTTATTAGGCTCCATTAAATTATGGATTAATTTAAGGATAATTGATATATGTATGATGTTACCTTGTTCTAAGTAAAAATTATGTGTTCTCCATTTGTTTAAATCTACATATTCTTTTTCTTATAAACCTTGCATATTCCTACATATATCCTTGTTTTTGTTGCAGTTGTGTGATTTTTCCTTCCACTTTATTTTCTAACCGATTGATGTTTATATAGATTAAAGTTACTGATTTTCATGTATTAATTTTAGGCCCAGTGACTTAGTGAGTTCTTATTTCTAATTTTTTTATATTAGTTCGGCAAAAAATTCTATCATCTACAGGTTTTTTCTTTCTTTTTTTTTTTTTTTTTACCTTATTTTTTGGCTTGTACTTCTAGAATGTGGTTAAGTAATAATGGTGTATGGCAAGTTTTAAAAAAAATCTGTTTTTTTTTTCTTGACATTAATGGAAATGCTTCTAATATTTCCAACTAAAGATCATCTTAATGCTGGTAGGAGTAATATATGTTCATACTTAATTATTTTTTCTACTGTCCTATCTTTCCAAAGCTTTATTGAGCTGTATTTAATGTACTATAAATGATAGCTGACCCTGGAACAACATGGGTTTGAACTGTGCAGGTCCACTTACATGTGGATTTTTTTTTTAAAGATTTTATTTATTTATTTGACAGATAGATAGCACAAGTAGGCAGAGTGGCAGGCAGAGGGAGAGGGAGAAACAGGCTCTCCACTGAGCAGGGAGCCCGACTTAGGGCTCAATCCCAGAACCCTGGGATCATGACCTTAGCCAAAAGCAGCTGCTTAACCGACTGAGTCACCCAGGTGCCCCAAATGTGGATTTTTTTATAGTACAAAACTATAAGACTATAAGTGTGTTTTCTCTTCCTTTTGATTTTTTAAAATAATGTTTTCTTTTCTCTAGCTTATTTTATTGTAAGAATACACTGTATAATACATGTAACATACAAAATATATGTTAATAGACTATGTTATCGGTAAGGCTTCTGGTCACAGTATGCTATTAGTAAAGTTTTGGGAAGTTAAAAGCTATAATGGACTTTTGACTGTTCTCAACATCCCTAACCTCCACATTGTTCAAGGGTCAACTGTACCTGTATTTAAAGTGTACAATTCAGTGATTTTTAGTATATATTCATGGAGTTGGGCATCTACCCCAATCAGTTTCAGGACATGACCCCAGAAAGCAAGTCCATACCCTTTAGCAGTCACTGACTCCCCCCCACCCCCACCCCCCAGCGTTAAGCAGCCACTAATCTACTCTGTCCATAGATGTCTATTCTGGAATTTCATATAAATGGAACCATACAATATGTGGCCCTTTGTGATTGGCTTATTTCTTGTAGCATAAAGTTTTCAAGGTTTATGTGTTATAGCATCTCTCAGCATTTCATTCCTTTTTGTGACTGATATACTCCATTGTAGGGATATAGTACATTTTGCTTATCCAGTCATTAATTGATGGACACACGAGTTTCCATCTTTTGGCTGTTATGACTAATGTTGCTATAACCATTGATGTCCAAGTTTTTGTATGGAGCATATATGTGGGAATGGAATTGCTAAGTCATGAGATCACTCTGTGTCTTAACCAACTGAGGAACTACCAGACTGCTTTCCACAGTGACTACACCCATTCTCATTCCCACAAGAACACAAGAGTTCTGATTTCTCCACATCCTTACCAGCAATTGTTATCTGAACTTTTTTTTTCTTGCCATCCTAATAGACGTGGTATCTCACTCTGGTTTTGATTTTCATTCCATGATGGCTGACGATGGTGAACATCTTTCCATGTGCTTACTGGTCATTTGTATATCATTTGGAGAAAAGCCTATTTAGATGCTTTCCCCATTTTGTAATTGAGAAGTTTGTCCTTATATTATTGAGTTGTGGGAGTTCTTTACTCTAGATGCAAATCTCTTATCAAAGACATTATTTGCATATATAATAGTATAAGTTACATTTTAAAAGATATATTTTCAGCCATTCTGTGGCTTGAGATTTCACTTTCTCAGTGCTGTGTTTTGAAACACGAGATTTTAAATTTTGCTGTCGTCCAATTTACTTGTTTTGTTACTAAGTGCTTTTAGTGTCGTGCCTAAGAAACCATCAACTCAACAGCAAAAAACCCCAAACAACCCAGTTTTAAAAAGCCAAGTTCTCAAATAGACATTCTCCAAAGAAGACAAAGAATCATGTAGTGTAAGTGCCTTACATTAAGCTTTTGATTGCCAGTGGATCCATTTCAAAGACAACCATCTCAAATAAACTTCCCAGGTGTGTGACTCAGCTGCTAGTAAAACAACTAGATAAGAAACCAGGCCACCCCACCCATGAAATTCCTTTTTTAGAAAGCAGTGGGTAACCTAGATAACTTACTTTGTGATTGACCCCACATTTCCCTTCCCACACCCTAATTCCATGTCTTATACTTTATTTTTTTTTAAGATTTATTTATTTATTTTAGGGAGCGAGGCGAGTGGGAGGGGCAGAGGGAGAAGGAGTGAGACTCTCAAGCAGATTCCCTGGGAATGCAGAGCCCAACTTGGAGGCTAATCTCATGACCCTGAGATCATGACCTGAGCCAAAACCAAGAGTTGGACGATTAACCGACTGTGCCACCCAGGCCCCCCTACCCATGCCTTATATTTTAAATATACCAATAAAGAGTGAATCTGCAAAATCCTAAGCACACTTCCCTCAGACTCCAATAAGAGCAAAGCCCCAGCATTGTTCTTTTTCTCTCTCTCTTTCTTTCTGTTCCTCTGTCTTTTCCTATCCCTCTCTCTCTGTCTCTCTCTGTCTCTCTCTGTCCCTCTCTCTCCATGACCTCATTGTGTGGCCTTGGGTATACCATGTACCCTCCAGGGTTTGTGAGTAA